>NC_073350.2:9052500-9386500 GCF_027580225.2 Misgurnus anguillicaudatus
ATAACTGTACAAAAATATCAAAAAACTGTATACCTTCCCCTGTGGTATGGTTAGGTCCATGTTCCTTTGAGACTCTACATCCAAATAATCTTCCAAATTGATAAAACTTTGAATGCATTGGCAAGCACAGGACTGATTAAATATCCGAGGTAAAGAAACTCGTGTCTATTAACCAACAGAATCGGTGGCATTATACATACAAGCCAGCAAATGTGAACGACACAGATTTTAAGCTTCATGTTTTTCACCTGATTTCACAGGCGTTGGTGCTTGACCTTGTGCCTGGGGAGAGCAGCAGGCCATGGGACTTGGGGTGTAGTTGAAGGGTGTAACTCTGACAGCTTTACTGGGAGAGCTTTGACGGAAATGGCCAACACCACCACTATGGATACTTTCCACTGACTGGAAGGTAGAAGTTGATGCTGTGCTGTAGGTTTTGAGGGATCCGTCTGAATCCCCATCTTGTAGGATGTTTCCAAAGGCAATGCTTATTTTTCTGGGGATGGTCATTTTTGAGGCCTCCTCTGTAATGCCAAGACCATTTTCAATCGTAGGGGAGGTGCTTGAGTTTATTTTGTTGGCTTGGAAGTCCTCAGTCTGAACCGTTGCATCACTTGTTTTCCGTGATGCTAGAGTAATAGTTGGCAGTTTTCCTGGTAGTGGTGGTGGCATCTGTTTGTTTCCCTCAGGTGAAGGCAACAAAGGCAATGCGGTGGGTGGTAGGGTGCTCTTTAATATTTGGGGAACTTCTTCATCCCGAATCCTTCTCCAGGTTACTTTGTCAGTGCTCCGTGATGCGACTTTGTCAGTGTTTCGCAACCCACCTCTTTGCTGCTTCTGATTACTGTTCCTTTCACTTTTAGCTCGGCCACTTGAGTCAGAAGATGAGGAGCGTAGAGAGGAGCGGCTGGTGACTCGACTTAGGATATTTATACTTGGTGAGGAAGAGTATCTCTTGAAGGTATCGTCCCTCTTTTCCCTTTGTTTCGGCCCAGGTGTATTCCTTTGTTTTGCCCTGCAAGGACTTTCTGAGCTTGTTCGTCTAGTTGGACGTTTCACAGTGACATTCCTATCAATGGAGATGGCTCTTGATAGAGCCACGCCCTGCCTGAGACCCCCTTGTTCCTGCACTAGCCTTTGTCCTTGATTCACAGGCATTCTTCTTGTGGAAGCACCCTGAACTGCTTCCTTGAGTTCTTGACAACGAGAGGAACATAAGAAAACCGCTGGGGCCCCTGGGGCTGCTCTTCGAGGTGAGGCATGCTGAGATGTAGGAACAGAACGGGAACAGGAAGCATGATGTCTTGGGACCTTTGACGTTTCTTTGATGAATGTCAGTTGTCTGAGATAGCCATTTTGGTCCGATTCACCACTACTACTTGAGTGACTGGAGGTCATGCGAACCAAATTCATTCTGTTTGCTGGTAGGACTCTTTTTCCTGACATCTGGGTATTTTGTCTGCTAATGTTAGAGGGCTGGTTGGTTACTAAAGGTGAAATGATTCTTGTTTGCTTTGATGGATTTTGCATGAATGGTATTCTCACAGGGGATTTTTGACTTTTCTTGTCTATAGGAGATTTGGAGTTTTGATTGGAGTTTGAAGTGCTTGCCCTTTTGTCCGGTGGACTGCATGGCGCTGAAGCCGCTTTTTCCTGATGTTGTTTAAGGGTTTGTGTTGGAGAAGTTACTTGTTTCTGAGGACGCCTAGAAGGAGTTGAGCTCTGTGATGATCCAGATGATGAACTTTTTGGTATTCTGGCAGGAGGGGTTGAACTTCTCTTGGGCAATGACAACTGAGTGGTGTCAGCTGGATGCCCTAGCCTGTGGAGGCTCCTTGACCTGTGTTGAGCCAGATTTGGATTTTTTGGGACATCTGTTTTCGGTGTGACTTTTTTGGGTGGTGGTATTTGAGAGAGAGTTGTCTCCTTCTTAGGTGTGTATATCACGGTTCTACCCCTAAAGACCACGGGTAAGTTAGGAACTGGTTTACGAGGGGCAAAATCAAGTGGTTTATTAGCCTTTTTATCATCTTTAAATATTTTTTTCTCTTTAGGAGTAAAACTCGAACCAGACATAAAAGACAGAACTGACTCAGACTCTGAGGATGGTTCCTGTGACTTTGAAGCTTGTAACTTTGTAATGATTGTATTTGCTCCTTCTTGTATTGCTCTCCATTCAACACTGTTGAGGTCAGAGTCTTTATCTGATACCATTTCATCACTGTCATTTTCAGGGTCCCATTTCTCTGATGCTTTATGAGGAGCAGCTTTCTGTTTGTGCTTTTTCTCAGATTTCTTTTTTCTGGCAGCTTGCTTTTTCTTGTGTTGAGGCATAGCAGATGTTATGCATTTTATCAAAAGATCATCTTCTGAATCCATGCTGACTGAGCTTGGTGAGCTGTTCTCTTCCAGCTGGTTAAGGTTTTGCTGAGGTTTCAATGGGCCAGGTTTGCAAGTTATATTATGTTTATTCCTTGTCCATGTACGCTGGGGTTTTTCGTGGTGCTCCTCAAAATCTGCATCACTTAATGAGCTAAGAGAGGAACTCAGAGAGTAACATGGAGGTGCATCTTCTAAAATCAGGTTTTGCTTAATTCTTTGAAAACCTTTTTGGCGAGACTGGTAACTGTTAACTTGCATATTTGCATTGCGTATTTCATTAGTCTTGCTTGATTCATACTGTAGTTTTTGTCCAGTCCTGTTTATCAGTCTGTCCTGTCTGTCCATCTTATTGTGGAAAACAGGAACTTCTTTAGATGTTGGGTGATGCCTAGACTGAAAGGCTAAAGTGTTGTCCTGGCCATAACTTAGAGAGCAAGATGTCTGATTTTGGTACACATCAGTGCTTTGTTTCCTTGTAGGAATATCTAACTGTGGCATGCTTTTAGACAAATTCTGTCCTTGCTTTTGAATTTGTCGAACTGGAGATTGACTCTGAATCCTCTGTAGGGTCATTTTTGCTGCCATCTCTTTACTCTGTAAAAGTATTCTTTGAGTGGGAACCTTGTGTCTAATTGTTGTGTTCAATTGGTTTGAGACTATGTGAGACTGACATGCCATTTTTGCTGGTTTGTGAAAGCGAGAGAACATCCGTAGGTCTTCAATTCTCTTTGCTTCTATATCAACAAGCTCCTGTGTTTCTTTATTTCTTGACCTCCAATCCTTTAGTCCCTTAGTCCTCACTGGATATTGCAAAGTTTCATCACTTAAGGAAGTGGTGCTTGAGAAATTGATTTGGGTACCTTCAGCAGAGTCGGTATAGGAAGAATCATCAGGATAAATTTCTCTTGCAGACATTCCAAACTTTTGTCCATTACATATTTGTCCATTTTTATTCTGCAGCACCATATACACTGGTAGTGGCACAGATTTTCGATACTGCATGTTGAGAACTTGGTTTGACATTACTGTAGGCCTGACCTTCTTAAATTTAGATGGCATGGCAGAATTAATGCACTCTTTGAGAATTTCAATGTCATCATCTGAGTTGCCGTCACTGTATTGGTCATCCATATCCTCTTCCTTTTCAGAATCCTCTGGATCATTGTCTTGTTGGTTTAGCAAAGGAGTAAGCTTAAGCTCCACATCTTTCTGAACATAGTGCTCATGCAGAGGGAGGGCACTCAGACTTGAGGCACATGAGAAATTCTCAATTGGTTTTTCCACAGTGAAATAAATCATTGTATCCAAATCTGGAGGTAGGTTAAACCTTTCTTTAAAGTCTGCGATTTCCATAAACTTGCGTAAGCTGTTTTCCCACTGGCTTCCTACACCACCAAGAGTGTGTGTCTCTGGCCCACCTGATTCTGCACAACATGGAGTTTTGCTGCGACTTGGTGGCATTGTTTGACCTGGGCTGTCTGGCAGGTCACTGGGGCTAACAGTTCCACTTATCATTTCACTGCATGGATCACTCAGAATAGAACTGGCAATTGAAGGGGATTCAAAGCTGCCAAGTGAGCTCACAGAACTACAGCGGCTCATTACAAGTGGGGTTTCATGAATGTAGTTTTCCGAGGAGCTTGATGGTGTTCTGTCCTCAAGAATTCCTGGAGATACTCCTCTAAAGAACCTCTTCTCATTTTTAACTGTACAAGTGATCTCAGCTGGATCAGTGCCAATATTATTGGTTGGGCATGTTTTCTGATCGGTAACTAATAACTGGCTGTCACTCAAGTCATCAAGTGTCTCATCCTCTTCTTTTCTCTCCAGATTCATGTCTTCCACATCAATGATTTCTAGTGAGGAGTCACTCTCTAGCTCATTATCAGTCCGACTCTGCCCATCAATGGCTCCATCTGCAGAAGACAAAGATGACAGAGAACTGCAGCGTGAGAAGCAGATTGGCGTGTTCTCTACAGAATACTTCTGAGTTGTCTCCAGCTGTCCTATTGTGGGGCTTCTTGCAGAACATATGGGGGAAAATTTGCTAATACTTCCACCAGTCATCACTGTTGGAACCCAAGCTTGCCTGCGCATTGCTTGTGCTGCCTGCACATTAATTGAAGTATTTGCAACACCAAACTTGGCGACACTCTGGATTAGTGGAACATACTGATAGGAGGGAGAGAGCTTGACAGTTGGTATACTATTATCAGAGGACACCTTGGTTGAGACGGTTGTTGGTGTTGCTATAAGAGGTTCTTGGCTCTTTTCTGTATCTGTGGAACCTAAATCGGGCAAAGTGGCATCTTTGTTAGTCTCAAAATCTCTCTCAGGGACCTCGTTTTGACAAATAGTTCTCGAAATATGCATGCCACTGTGCAGTGGTTCTTCATGAGCCACCTTAAGGTCAAGTTTATTTGGACGACGTTGTTCAGTTGGCCTTGCAGCGGTACGAGTCTGGTCCTGACTTCCACAATAGCCATCACTGGTGCTTCCACTGTTAAGGCTGTCATTTGATAAAGTCGAATTGGCTGTTTTAAGACGCAAGAAGGTATGTGCTCTGCTGAGATACTCTTTAGGTGAAAATGAAGTGGTATCAGAGAAATGGCAAGGGGAGCAAGAAATGGCTCTTGCTTCATGAAGCTCATCTGGCCCATAATTCCAATCCAGCAAATGATCTTCTGAACTAAGGCTGAAACTGTCTTCGGAAGATGTACGCATGGTAATGTCATCTACCAGTTTGTCAATTTTAGCCACTGTGTTGGTGATCTTCTTGGCTAAGTTCTCAGCTGCTACAGTTACTTCATCATCAGGGGGGTGTGACCTTATATTGTTGGTTTGAGGTGGCTCAATATCTTGTTCAGGCTCGCCCTCTCGCTTTCGGGGCTGAGCATGAAGGAAGTTAGAATTGTTCAAGAACATTGAGAGCATGGAGAAGGTCCCTGTGTCCAGGCTGGCTGACGCATTAGGAGCCTCATCATCATCAAAACAACCAGAATCCGAAGCATAGTCCTTTGCTAGGCTCTCAATGTGTCGCAGTGGTTTGTTTATACTCTGGTGTTTAAAATTTTGCTTCTCTATTGAATCAAACGTTTCTGCCAGGTGCTTGGCATCTAATTCAGCCTCTAATGCTTTCTGCTTTCTCATGTAGAGAGACGGCATGCAGGATCCTGGTGATACAACAGCTGTATCCTTATATTTGAGAGGACGATTTGATAAGAGGTTCCGCAGAGCTGCAGCACTTCCCATGGCTATCATTTTGTGCTTGGAGTGGATGAGATTGCGCAGCATGCTTACAGCTCCAAAGTCCCACAACAATTCCTGGTCCTTTGGACTCCGTGCCGACAGGTTCCAAAGAGTTCCACATGCATTGCTTACAATGGTCAGACTGTGGGATCGCAAATGCTGCAGTAGAGTCTGAAGACAGTTATGATCCCTGAGGATTTGCCTGTAATTGAAAAATAGTAACAATAGTATTGTGACTGTTACTTCAAAGAAGAACTTTTTATGAGCAAGTGTAAATGCACAAGGTACCTGTAATCGTCTCGGGTAGCAATGAGGCTGGACACATTACGCAGGATGCCTCCACCACTCTCAATAATGGCCAGTGAGTTGGTTTGACATCGATAAGTCAAAGTGCTAACTAAAAAGCCAAGAGCACCATCAACAGAGCATATTGCCACCTTATTCTCCGTGCTGTGTGCGGACAAATTCCACAGTGCACTTAGCACGCTCTTTAAAGTGGATTCCTGTAGGGAAGAATATGCAGAAATCCAATTACGTACCGAATGTAATAGGACACCATTTGAATTATTTAGTAGTTTATCTTCACTATAAATGTAAGGCATAATATCATAGAAGTCCTTATTGTACCTTTGTTGCCTGCAGTGCACAGGTCATAAGTCCTGACACACTGCCAACATCCCTTAGAGCTCTCTTGCTGTTGATATCAGCACGCCAAGACAAGTTTCTCAGTATACTTGACACCACCTAAAACCAAATCACAGAGATGTTTGGGACCAAGCAGTTAATATTTAAAAAGAGCTGAACCTTTACGGGGTGTTTTCCTGGACAGGGATTAGCTGAAGCCAGGACTAGGCCTTAGTTTAATTAGGAAATATAACTAGCTTTAACAAACATGCCTTACTAAAAACATTACTGGCATGCATTTTGAGGCAAAACAAAGGGCACTGATGTATTTTAAGATATGTCAGTGCCAGTTGTTTTCAGTTTGGACAGTTCTTAAATGTATTTTAGGGCCAATCTCATTTCTCTGCCTTAGCCCTTCCCCTTTGTCTTCGTCTTCCCCTTGCCCCTCAAAACCGAGTGAAGGGGTAAGACAGATCGTTTGTCTAAAAAATTGGCGCTAACTGGCTGCTACGGAAATAAACAAGCGTTGCCATAAACAAAGAAGATGCCGTCATCTCAGGTAGTGGTATCGATTGCCTGAGTTGAGCTCAACAAATAGCGCATAACTTAGCTGCTAGTTAGTGCCTTAACTAGCGATTCAAAACAAAAACCTTACAATTTAAACATGAGTGTCATAATATAATCTCAATTAAACTGCAGAAAATAATGTTACTTTCATTTGTGGGACTCCTTGACAGTTCGAAGTTTACCCATAAAACATCTGGATGCCGTCTCTCCTAAGAAATTCCTACGTTAACGTTTACCCCTCTCTTTCAAGTGTGGTCCGTATCACACTTTGTTTCAAGGGCTATGTATCCCTACGTCTTGGCCCTAGCCCTTGATCAAACTGAGAATTGAGACGCCACTTCGCCTCACATGAACGCGCAAAACTGAGGGGAAGGGGTAAGGGGTAAGACAGAGAAATGAGACACACCCTTAGTCTAGGACCAGTCTAATCCCTGTCTGGGAAACCGCCCCTACATGTATTTGTCTGGACTAAAAGTTTATAAAGTTATTCTTTTTAAAAGTCACCTAATACAGCAATTTTTAAGATGTTATATTATTCTTAGGTGTCCCCAAAATGAGCTGGTGAAGTTTCAGGTCCAAATACCCTATAGATAATATATACCATGTTGAAAAAATCCCTTTTTGGGTGTGCAGGAAAAAGTGCTGTGTCTCTTTAAATGCAAATAAGCTGCTGCTTTCCTCCATGTTACTCTTATCTATATCGAAAACATACATGTTTTTTAATAAGACAATCACTTTACTTCGTTGTTCATAATGAACGTGTGATAATGAATTATGTAAAGAAGATTTAAAATAGAAATTATGACCCAACTGCAGTTGTGGGTGGGGCTTGCACAAACTTGCATTAGTTTGCTTAGAGAATACCAACAAATATTTCCCATGAGACTGTTGAGGTTTCACAGAGATTTAAAAAAAGGAGTGGGTCGTTTTTATCATTACAGCCGGCGCACAATAATTTTTTAACATATAAAAGTGAATTTCTCATATTAGGTGACCTTTAAAATTAAAATAAAAAAGATACCAAAATAAAAAGATTTATACCTGCTGTAGCTCCTCACTTTCAGATGCAAGCTGTGCAACAATAGCTCGAAGGCAACTTTTCTTCGAGCACAGAGAGGCCTAAAAAAATAAAAAGACCATTTTATCAAAATCGCACACAAATACACAGACTTTAAAAAATCTATACCTGATTGTTGTACTTAGTAACGTACCTTATTTACAACGTCACCATACGTCAGGTTTGTTAGTGTCATTCCAGCATACCTCCGCAGGGCCATATTGATTGGCTCATTCTGCATACCATACAGTTCTTGGTCCAACTGCATTAACTCTGCAATTGCTTGTAAGCCGCCTGAAAGATGCACAAGTAAGCCGTCAGTGCAATCACTTACGCTATACATCTATGTGAATGTGTTTATTTACAACTACAGCACACAGCAGCGTAAAATGAGAAACTGTACTTCATTTACCTACCTAGTTCATTCATTGCCCTGCGGTATTCTTCCTCAAAAGATAACTTCATGATCACACACAAAGCCTGGCAAATCTGCGGATCCACCGGCTCAGGGATTTCTGTGACATGAATAAAGTAAATGTTAAGGAGGGGTCATATCTAAGTGTAAGTGATGTATGACGCAAGTTAGGGGCTTTTTACACCTGGAGTAAAGAGACGTGCGTCCCCTGCCCAACATACAGTACAACATACAGTAAGTGCTACCTTTTGTTGCATATACGTCATCTTAAGTTTTTTAAGGCGGAGTAATAAATAGTGTATTTGCCTTTCGGGCGGTGGTAAAAGATCGTATTCATATTCGTTTTGCCAAGACGCATTTATGTGGCCAAATGTAAATGGAACAGTTTTAACAAATCAGATAGCTATCCGATCAGAGAAAAGACATGAAGTGACCAGGTGTAAAAAGGCCCTAAGTTATTTGTGAAAAGTTTCAAACAAAAGCAATGTTTTATACATAAACCATGAGGTAATGGCTATTGCGATGGGACATTTATTACATACTTTATATATTTATGAATACATCTGATATGCACACACAGTTCCTCAATCTTGGCAACCATAATCAATGTAAGTTCATGATTATTGACTTTATATCATTACTTTGAATGTTTAAATAAAGCAGTCCTACCCATTGATTGTCACACAAATACAACAATGGCCAAAAGTGATGTCCGAAGGGGAGTTTTAGTCACTGTCCAGGGCAGCGCTATCTCTTATTTAACTTTGGCACATGTGTTGTTTGTAATTTTTTGCCAAACCTCTTTAAAGGCATACTCCAGCCAAATATCAAAATTACATTATGATGTGCATGTTTCAGACGAGCACATTTGGAGTTATTTTAGTAAATGTCCTTGCTCCTTTAAGCTTATAATGGAAGAAAACAGGGATCAGGGAACAACTTTGAAGCCCCCAAAAAATGCATCCATACTTTACAGAATTAATCCACATGGCTTCAATGGGTTAATAAAGGCCTTCTGTGGGTAATCGATGTGATATTGTAAGAAAAATATGCATCTTTCACATTTTTTAAACTATAATACTGTATTTTCCAGACTATAAGTCGCTCCGGAGTATAATCCGCATCATTCAAAAATGCGGCATTAAGACGAAATAACATATATAAGTCGCACTGGACTATATGTCGCGTTTATTTAGAAAATTATTTCACAAAATCCAAGCTGAAGAACAGACATTTAATCAACTAATCAATAGCAGACAGAACAGCAGGCTGAATAGATGTCTGTACGTTAAAGTAATATTATCAGTTATTTAAACGATAAACCATAGCATAGAGAACTTACCTGGAAGGTTGAATAGGCTAAATTAACCGAACAAGCCAACTAGCGTGAAGTTCGCATATTCGTCATTCGATAAAACTTGCGTTGAGTCCAAGATGGCATTGTTACCAGAAGCTAGTTATTATAGTTTATAAAGTTTGAAATCTGGTTATTTTTCTTTCAAAATCTCATCAATTACCAACAGAACACCTTTATTAATTCATTGGAGCTTTGTGCATTACTTCTGTGAAGGATGAATGCACTTTTTGGTGTTTAAAGTCAGACGATTTTTCCTGAGTTTTTCTCCCGTTATATGCTTGGAAGAACAAGGACATTTACTCAAATAACCTAATAAAATGTGCTTGTCTAAAAGATGTTGGGGTAAATCATGGGGTAATTTTGATATTTGGCTGTAGTATCCCTTTAAATTCTTCAGGTTATATTCTAAGCACACCAATGCAATACGCATACAACATTTTTAATGCATCTTTAAAGGAAAACACCACAGTTTTTCAATATTTTACTATGTTCTTACCTCAACTTAGATGAATTAATACAAACCTATCTTTTTTCAATGCATGCTCTTCATTTTTGTACAGTGCGTTGTGAATGTGTTAGCATTTAGCCTAGCCCCATTCATTCCTTAAGATCCAAACAAAGATTAATTTAGAAGCCACCAAACACTTCCATTTTTTCTCTACTTAAAGACATGTTACATGAGTATTTACACGAGTAAGTATGGTGGCACAAAATAAAACGTGGTGATTTTTTAAGCAGATAAAAAATGAGAACTTTACTGTATGGCGGAAGAGCACTTAGTTTGCAGCACTACGACCTCGGGCGCAGTAATATTGATGTAAGTTTGAGCGAGAGGAGGAGTAGTCAGGAGTGATTATGTTACTGTGCACCGAGGTCGAAGTGCTGCAAACTAAATGCTCCTTGCCTGACAATATAGTTCTCATTTTTTATCCGCTTAAAAAAATCGCTACAATTTATTTTGTGCCACCATACTTACTCTTGTAACTACTCATGTAACAGTCTTTAAAAAGAGAAAACATGGAAATGTTGGTGGCTTCTAAATTCATCCCTGTTTGGATCCTAAGGAATGAATGGGGCTAGGCTAAATGCTAACACATTCACTATGCTCTGTACAAAGATTAAGTGTACGCATTGAAAAAGAGAGGTATGTATTAATTTGTCTAAGTTGAGGTAAGAACATTGTAAAATATTGATAAACAGTGGTGTTTTCCTTTAATAAAATATTAAAATACAGAGCAAAGATGTCTATTGTTCAAAATCAACCACATATCTTCTATGTAAATGTCTTGGAAATGTTTTTGGAATAATCTTTTAGTACTGTAGATACACAGCAGTTCTGTTAGTGAAAACCAGGCCAACACTTACCCGTGGTTTTGGCACCACCAGGTGAAGGGGTTACCAAATTATTCTCAATCCAGTCCCAGCCGTTCTCACAGTGCGAACGGATCTGCTCTAGCACATGCAGGACCCTCATCTCACGCCGAGCCTGACCTTCATCCGGCTGTGAGTACACAATGTTGTGCAGGGCAGCACTTGCTCTGGAACGGGCTTCTCGACTGTAACCCCCGGTCCCTGACGCCTCGCCCGTGCCTCCCTCGTGTAGTATTTGCACAAGCAGTGGGACGCAACCAGACTTGCGCATGGCGATGCAACTCTCCTGTGAGCTTGACATCGCAAGCAGCGTACGAGACATCTCCTCTCGATCTCTGGACGCCAGCATAGACAACAGCCAAAACACCATCTCTACCTACAACAAAAACACAGTATAATATAAAGAAGTATAATACATTGTCCAAAAGTTGACACAATACTGTGAGAAACACTAAACAAACTGAATATCTTGAAAAAAGAAACATGAGAATAATGGTCTTACTTTGCTCCCTGCTTCTCCAGGAGCATCCGAAGTACCAGCATTCCCTGTATCCATGTCAGGAACAGTTGCTTTTGAGAGGCATTCAGTGCTCTGTGGACAGAGACAGCATGATGTCTTCATTCCTGATACTCATAAAATATATTAAAGCTGCAAAGAAGATGTTTAACACAACTATTCAATTTATATATATTGTGAGAGTACATACAGATAGTTTGCCAGATTATTGTTTGAAATCTAGATAGAGCGAGTGAAGACCATCTGTATGTAGGGAGTATCTCAGCACCACTGCCAAAGCACTTGATTCATTCTTTCATGGACAAGCGCGTCCCTATAGCAACCTCAGCCAACGGTGATGTACATGTGATCTCTATAGCAGTGCTTAAAGAGATTACTCAACTATTAAATGGAAATTATAACTCAAATAAACATTTAGGTCTGTCAATATTAAATGAGGACATAATAAATAATGAATCTCAAATAATCTCTTTTCTCTTATTTTCAGTAATACAATAACATACAATTGGACCCATTGTGAAAACCGTGTAATAAAGGTTGAGGAACATTACATTGTAAAGCTCTCTTCACACTGATATAACGGAGGCTAATCACACCAAACGCGCTTTAAACGCTTGGTCCGGTTCTTCAAAGCAACTGTAAACTTCCTTCACAACAACGTAAGGCCCGCCTTTCCCCTCATTCGATTGAACAATGGAAAGACGTGAATGACGTCGGGCGCTTCTCCGCTCTCCTTCAAAAGCGCGTGCTGCGGCTGGCGGCAAAAACCGCAAGGCGCTCGGCGCGCATAAACAGCGCGCAAACGCTCCCTGCCCATAGAATATCATTCAAAAATGGCGCCTGCAACTGTTATAAACGCTTTTGGTGTGATCAGCCCCTAACACTGCCAATAATTTTCTGGAATCTGTGCATGCATTTACACACATACACTCTCAGAAATAAAGGCACAAAAGTTGTCACTGGGACAGTACCCTTTCAAAAAGGTACACCTTTGTACCCAAAGAGGGCATATTAGTACTTTGAACTGCCAAAATGTACCTTTAAAGGTAGATATTTGTACCTAAATGATACATATTAGGACCTTTTTTAAAGGGTACTGCCCCAGTGACAGCTTCGTACCTTTATTTTTGACAGTGTACCGTAAAGATCCCGTAAACATACTTGACGTATTTTAAGTAGGGCTGTCAAAAGATTAATTGCGATTAATCACATACCTGTACAAAATAAAAGTTTGTGTTTGCATAATATATTTTTGTGAATTGCGTGTAATTATTATGTGTATATATAAATACACACATACATGTATAAATGTAAGAACACATGCCCCCTCGGTTTTTTGAGCCAAATGCATTTTGCATGCAACCTCAAAATCAAAGAAGCATCCATTAATCTGTTACTTGTCTTTTAATCTGTTTAATATGCAAAATATTATTAATTTGGTGCTGCATCCTTGTCACTTTCTAGAGATTTTTGCCATTTTGATAGTGTTTTGATCGTGTAACATTACTTTATTCTGGCGGCAGCTGCATTTTGCTATCTGAGGAATTAAAACGTGTAAGAAACGCTCACAAGTCAACATTTCCAAAAACCGAGTACGGTAATATGCAGTTAACCTCCTCTGTGTAGAAAATGTATGGTTTAAAATGTGACCGTCTCGACGTTATATTATGTTACTTTATGGATTTAAAATATATAGTCCAGTTTGCCATCATTTCTCGACGTGAATGTTGATTTGCTTTAAATCCCTGTGTCAAAGAGCTGAACCATAACTTCTTTGTTGCGCAGCATGCTTTCCGTGAATGTTACGCCAATGTTACCCCTACTAAAAAAACCTGCAAAGACCAGCATAAGCTGGTATCTGGTTTAAGGTGGCAGTAGCTGGTTTGAGCTTGTCCTCCCAGCCTGGCAAAGCTGGTCAAGCTGGTGGGTCAGCTGGTCTTCCAACCTGACCAGCTAAGTCCAGCAAGACCAGCTTAAAAAGTGACCAAAACACAGCTAGACCAGCTTGCTACACCAGCTTAAACCAAGCTGGGAGACCAGCTAAAACCAGCTCACCAGCTCATGCTGGTCTTAACTGGATTTTCTAGTAGGGCTAGGTCTTGTTTATGGGGGCGATCCCAGAACATTTACGAGACGTGTTTGTGTTCACACAGAAGCCTCTCTGACAATTTTACGGAAATTTTATGGGCGCTGTGTGAATGGGGTTTAAGTTTCTTTATTACCCACAAAATGTATTGTTTGGGCATTATAATAATGAATTCTAAATTATAATTAATTTTGTCCCACTGCTAATACTGTTGCATTATTTTGAGTATTTATATTATGCTCATTTAATTTCATTTCATTTTTGTATTGTTCATACAGTTGAAAAGAATTCAAGTTTGTACTGTCCGGTTGCTTTTGAAACATTTGAAGAAACTGTAAAATATAAAATGTAATTTAATTATTTTTTGCAAAGATAAAGGACAAAATACTGTATGTTTACTGTTACATGCTAACAATTGATAGACCGTACACTTGTGAGTTATTAACCACGGAAAATATATATATATATGTTACATTATCGTTTAAAATTAAATTTTTCTGCAAAATGGTACTTTCGCCCCGGTCTCCCTTACTATTTTCATTCACTAATTTTGTGCTAAATATACAAAAAAATAGTCTTTAGTACATCTTAAGACAAACTTAAGAACATCTAAGTGTACTCAGCTGTGCTATTTCAATACACTAAAAGTCAATTGAAGTATTATTGTTATTTAGTATACGTTTTCAGATGTGCTGAAGTAGAACTATACCTTTAATTAAGATATTTGTAGTGTTAACATTTTCATTTACAATGAATACAAATGAACTTATGCTGGTATTTAAGTATATTTTTGTACATTCACATATATTTTATTTTTTAGCCTGCAGTAATGCTTAATGTACAGTAGATCCCAAAATTACCATGTATCTTATAACCTGAAAAGCTTAACCTATTGCTCAGAAATGAAATGGCAACCTCATATTGCAGGTTTAATTTCATCTCATCTCACAGCAGGCGATGTGTCTCAAGAGCTCACTGTCAGTCTGTGTTTGTTCAGACAGATGACTGTACTGCAGTGGGAATACAATAGTCCCATAAAGCTATACTTTAAAATTACAGCCTCACAATTGCCAACCAGATACTGAGCAGCCAATAGGACGAAGCGAACAGTGGGCGTATTCACTGTTGTCTGCATAGCAACATTCAGTGCCAGTCTGTGCTATGAGACAGTGCCAGGTGAGATTGAGATGTACAGCTGGGTGTATAGGTCACTCAAATGTTCAATGTTAATTGCATTTTTGGTGTTGCCCCTGGAAAATTGCAAACCTTTTGTTTGTTACATCTATAAATTGCTTTATATCCTTGACCCCATTGAACTGTAGGGGAGTCTTGTTTATATCTGTGCATTTTTATATGAATAGTTATATCAAAAACTACCCAATACCTGTTCTTGTCTTAGCACAACTTTGATCAACTCTTTTCATCCACTAAAAATGTTAACTTATAATGTTGAAAACTTTATTCTGTGTTTACCCAGCTAACAGGGAACGTTCTTATAACTTTGGCTAACGTTCTGTTAAGGTTTTCCCAAAGATATCCAAAAACGTTCTTGCAATAACATTAGTAGAACGTTTCCCTAACGTTATCTGCAATTAATAAACGTCCTTAAAACGTTAGCATTAAAAACGTTTTTATTGTATTGTTAGTGGAACGTTCTACACACCCAATCATTGCAAATGTTACCATTGTGTATGTAATGTAACATTCTTAAAACGGTAGCATTGCAAACGTTATAATTGCATTGTTAGCGGAACGTTCTACATACCCTAGCATTGGAAACGTTACCATTGTGTATGTAATCTAACGTCCTTAAAATGGCAACATTGAAAACATTACCATTTTGTATGTAATATAACGTTCTTAAAACGGTAGAATTGCAAATATTATAAATGCATTGTTAGCAAAACGTTCCTAGAACATTAATATAATGGCAAATGGGACGTTTCAAGAACGGTTTTAAAAACGTCCTTAGAACAGTAATATCATGGTGATTGGAATGTTTTAATAACGTTTTGAAACACGTTCTTAGAACATTAACATAACAACAAACCGAACCATTCTAGAAACGTTTTTAAAAACGTTCTTGTAACCAAACAATAACGTTAATACTACGTCTAAAAAACTGGACGCTTTTAACGTTCCAAGAACGTTTCAACCGAATGTTTTTGTAACCAGTTACAAACGTTGGAAAAACGTTCCTAGAACATTAATATAATGCCAAATGGGACGTTTCAAGAACAGTTTTAAAAACGTCCTTAGAACAGTAATATCATGGTGATTGGAATGTTTTAATAACGTTTTGAAACACTTTCTTAGAACATTAACATAACAACAAACCGAACCATTCTAGAAACGTTTTTAAAAACGTTCTTGTAACCAAACAATAACGTTAATACTACGTCTAAAAAACTGGACGTTTGTACTGTGTAAGAACGTTTAAACAATGTTTTTATAACCTGTTACGAACGTTAGAAAAACGTTCTGAGAACATGAATATAATGGTGAATGGAACGTTTCAATAACGTTTTTAAAAACGTTATTAGACCATTAATATAACAACAGACTGAACCTTTCTAAAAACGTTTTGAATAACGTTCTTATAACCACACATTAACGTTAATACCACGTCTAAAAAACTGGACGCTTTTAACGTTGCTAGAACGTTAAAAAATAAACGTTTTCCAAACTTTCGTAAGACGTTCCGGGAACGTTTTTATAACGTAAAATTGTTAGCTGGGTATGTGTTTTTGGTAGGTAGAATAAAAGGTGCAGTGTGTAAATTTAAGCGGCATCAAGTGGTGAGGTTGCGAATTGCAACCAACGGCTCAGTCCACTGCTCACCCCTTGCTTTCAAAACGCTAGAAGCTACGGTAGCCGCCACGGGACAAACATGTCATCGTCAGAGACCACTTAGTTAAAAAAAGTTTGTCCGTTAAGGGCTTCTGTAGAAACATGGCGGCACAAAATGACGACTTCCACATAAGGGGACCATCGGTGTATGTAGATAAAAACGTCTCATTCTCAGGTAATAAAAACATAACGGTTCATTATAAAAAAGGTCTTTATTCACCCCTGATAATATAGTTTTGTATATTATTTTGCATTTCTGTCAAGAGATCCTTCTAAAAAATTACACACTGCACCTTGAATAATTGTCAAGAGGAGTGAGAGGACAACCTAAACAATTTTGTTAGGCTGGTTTCTTATGCTTTTTTAAATGTATTTATTAAAGCTGCAGGCCTTTCTGCAGCCAGGAGGCTGTAATCAGGCCGAGACCACCTCGTTCAGGCGGTCTCAGAGCGGTTGTTTTGGTGCAGATCCAAGCGCAATTGCTGTGTTCACATATACCTAAAAGAACCGAACCAAGGAAGAAACAAAGGCTCCTGAACAAAGAAACCTGTCCAATATCGATTCTAAATCGGAAAGGCAATAATATGCACAGCTCTTTCATGTACTACGGCTGTTTGATCATTAGGAGGTACTTATTAATCTAAAATTATTATGAGTTTGAGTCGTTTATAACATGCATTTTAAAAAGCAACACTCGTCAAACATAATCATTATAAATATTCTTTATTATCATAAAAAAATACCTGAAAATGTTTGGAGAACAGAGATATAAATATGGTTATATGTTTTCTGGAGCTGCCTGTGTAATGGTGCTTCTTCTGTGGCGCATATTGAGTTTCTGCACGAGAGCTTTAGGATGGCTTTAGGATGTAGCGGCATTTCACCATAATACATTGATAAGCATAGCACAATGTATCGTCACGCCTCTACTCACACCCCAGTCAGACAGACAGCGACCAGCAGTAGCAGAGCGACGCAATCTCATTCATTTCAATGGAAACCTGGCGACTTCCGGCGGCACGAGCGAAAGTGACCGTTGGCAACCGTATGGGCGTGTCCATTGATGCAAGAAAGTTAAGAAAAGTTTAATTTTATGCAAATGTCGAGCGAATTTCAGGAGCGACTACCAATGAGAACGAAGCAGTGGAGTTCACGTCATTCTTCTCTCGTCAGTTACTGGCGTGGATGGTACTCATTTGTTTATGACAAGCATGTATAACTCTATCGCTGGCTGTCTGAATGCGGCGTCAAAAGCATCGTTAGCCGACTACTGTCGTAAGTTACGTCGTTACTGGCGAATGTCAAGGATTTGTTGTTTCTCGAAACTATAGTTCAAACAAACTGCCGTTAGAAGCATCGTTCCTTGTTATTATAATATGAAAAGTTTCGTTGCAAAACGAGATAAATCCATTTTTTTACATTTTTCTCAAAACATGTTTATTATTACGTTATCATGTTATTATTTTGTTTTATGGTGCTTCTTAGCTGTATTTTTTAAGTTATGAAGGTTTAAATCAAAACAAATCAACTGCAGTTGCATTGAAATTAATTGGAATGCACAACCAAAAAACGAGATTTCTGAACAATTAAAAGAACTGTGGTTATCTCGTTTTGCAACTAAACTCTTCATATGTAGACTAACATTGATCATTTTGAACAAAATAAGCAAAAACCATGTAGTACAGTCTATATCCATCATTCTAAATATATAAAAAAAATGATTTTACATCTTTAAGTTTTTAAACAGAATTAAAGCACTGCATTTAAAAACTGCGCATGTGCGCAGTCCTACGAGCTTTAAGACCCTGGGGAATCCCTGGGAGGAGTGACGTAAAAGGGAACTTGCGCATGAATTGAATATCTTGAAAATAAACAACAGATAACTAAATCACTTCCGATGCAATATATGTTATTTACAGCAATAATCTGCCGTTAAATCGATTTGCACAGATTAATTAGTACTTCACCTCCCACGTGACATCATCAACTATCTTGTTAAACCAACATGGTTCAAACGACAAATGTGCGACAAAGTTACTATGCTTTTGGGAAACAGTCGTGACAAGGTACTGAGTTTCTCCAACTATACATCGTTCTATGGTCGTTCAGCAGCGAGTTATGTCTTTGTTCGGGAAACGCACCCCAGGACTGAAAACACCCTAAGTTAAATCTTTAAGTGTATTTAAACAAAATTTTTGGTAAAAATTATTCACTGGCTAGGTTGACCCGATATAGTTTGGCTATGGGTAACCTACTTCTACCTTGAATTTGGTTAAATGTCGTTTTTGACAAAATAACTCGTGAGATGTCTGATATTCCACCATGTAAGCAAAGTTAATAGTGATTACAAGGTGTTTGGTTTAATACATTTTTTATTTCATTTATTTTTGGGCTACGATTTGCCTTGTTTTAGCCTAAACATCTGGGGCCTCATTTATAAAGCGTGCATAAGAAATCCACAGCAAAGTGCATATTTATAAAAACTGTTTTTGACATAGAAAAGTGCTTAGCTTAAACACTGACAGGTCAGTCCCTCCAGAAAAACGCGATTGTGCGATCGCACGATTTATTGTCAGCCAAAGTCCGCATATTTATGCGGGGCTGCATTTTTTCCAAATATGACGCACTTTCACCACATTAATTACAGATTTCCAAGCACAAAGTATGCAGGGTTTGCATGATTTCATAATCCCCACATTTTCGTAGCAAAAAGTCACATATATATTAGCAGAAAGTTGAAAAATGTTGCATTTACTTCACACAAGTGCAGCTGTGTCCTCTGTTGCCATGGGAACGTTATGAAGTGACGTGATTATGTGACGTGAACATCATTGCAGCTTTTGCAAGTTTCCGCAGTTTTTGCAAGTTCCGCAATTTTCGCAAATTCCCGCAATTCCATCGCATAAATTGCATAAATAACCCGCATATTCCATCGCATTTTTAAAGAAAACGTGCCGCAAAATCGAGGATTTTTGCCCGCAACAATCACATAAAAACTCTGCGTTTTTCTGGAAGGACTGACAGGTGCTCTTTTATATGTCAATGACATTAATTAGGCATCGTTTAAAGGCGGAAATCTGCAACTGTTCAGCTGCGCACAAGTTCAAGCTTATTTATGATTAATAGATTTCACATCTGAAAGTGAGGTGTACATGTGTTTTTATGCGTACATTCGTTTTATGAATCACACGTGCGTGCTTTTAAGAAATCACCGTAAGATCAAATTTAGGACGTTTTCAACACAGAGTTTTATAAATGAGGCCCCTGGGCTGTGTTTGGATGGCTATTAGATGTCTTTTAAAAGGCAAAATTGCTTGCTTGGCAATATTAATGACAGAAATATTATTTACAAATAGCAAATTATTCAATGTTAATGATGAGATGAAATGTTGAGGTGTATATGCGTCACCTGAGTCTCTGGTAAAGTGTTCTTCTCCTGTGGAGCTCGTGAGCTTTGAACCTCCTGAAGCTCTTTCTCCAACTGCTCCAACCGAGCTACACGAATCTGTATGCAGATAGATGTGTGGTGATTATTGATCAATTATTGATACGCAAAAAGCCTTGCTGAAAAAAGACCAGCATGATTTTCTAGTTGTTTATGCTAGTCTGTACTGGTTTAGTGTTGGATTTGTTGCTGGACCAAGTGACTAGCTGAGGAGCTTGAATTAACCAACATGGTTTTCTGATGAAACTGGTTAAATGGAGAAGTCTTGCTGGTTGAGATACTGTATTTAAGAAGCCTGGTTTGGGAACAGTTTTAAACAACATAAACTGGCGACCATGACTGCTGGTGTTTTCATAGGAGAATCAGATATATTGCGGTTTACAGCACGTGACACTTAAGCTGGATTTACAGCTGGATTTTTGTTGATCTTTAATCTGTTCTTACTTGTGTCCTCTGAACCATCTCGTCGCTGGTGCCGAAACGTTCCTCCATAACAGAGCGCAGCTGTTGAGCTTCAAACTCCAGCTGCTGACGAATTAAATCCACCTGCAAGGAAAACTGAGATGCAAAGAAAAATGTTGCACACATTATTATTCTTTTAGCATTTTTAAGTAAAGTCAAACCTCTTGAGAAGAGAGACAAACCTACAGACTAAACAAACCATCAACATAAATATGAGCCAACACAATATGAAAACATTTGCTGACCCAGATTTCTTTTATTTTCATACACAATTGCACAAAGCAACATATCGTCGCTGCCCGATGAAACTCACGTATGTCCAAAACAGTTACTTTTCAGGAAGTGAAAAAAAACACCGTATATCAAAAGCAGTTAAATGTAGCGTTGTCATACTTGGTACGCCATCTTTACATGTAACCATATTCTTGCCAGTGTAATGATATAACCCAAATTTGACCAAAATTGAGTTTAAATGGACATGCGTGCATATTTTACAGTAACGGTGGGGGTCGATACGCGTTCTTCCGATCATTAATTAGAATGCCCAAGTCGCATTTCATATTGACAGATGAATACGTTCAGTTTATTAAATAGCCTACGTCTTAGTTAAATACGCTTACTTTTTTTAATATTAATTATAAGTGTATTAAATCTCTCTTGCAACCTATGAAGGGATAATGAATCAATACACTGACATGGTAATGCTAGACAGCAGGGGCGTCAGTTTGTGTTGAAAAGTGGTGGGGACAAAAGATCAGATAAAAAACATTA
The DNA here is from genome assembly GCF_027580225.2 of Misgurnus anguillicaudatus. Lineage (NCBI taxonomy): Eukaryota > Metazoa > Chordata > Actinopteri > Cypriniformes > Cobitidae > Misgurnus > Misgurnus anguillicaudatus. Next base: position 9,073,654 of record NC_073350.2, read on the forward strand.
TTGCAGGACGGGGAAAATATTGAATAACAGCGCATCAAAAATGGGCATAGCGTAGGCTAGTCAGCAACAAGAAACTACTCAGCATAAAACCCTCAACAATGTCGACTGCACACATGTAGCAGTCCCTGCAACACCAGCTCAACCGAACAGTGCCAAAGCACCATACCGTAGAAAACAGCAGCGCGTTTAATAAATGATTACAATGAATTTCATTACATATGTACAAGAAAACACACCATAAGCATACAACGCAACATATGTGACCCTGGACCACAAAACCAGTCTTAAGCATCGCTTGATTTTTCAGAACATTTTAACCAAACGCCTTCAAAAAGCGTTGGAATGTCCCCAGCGTAAATAACACTATGCTAGACAGATACTTTGTTTGCACAGTCCTACCGTAATTTAGTCACTCCTAGATGTTAGTCTGGCGTCAGGGGAAACGTTTACCTCGATGAAGGAAAGATATTGTCTCACAGGCTATGTTTATTCGGCTATATCCAGTGCTGAGCTTCGATGAAACTTTACGAGACCGGCGAGATGCTTCACAGACGGGAGATACGTGGCGTGATTGACAGCTTTGACACCAAATGGATATACGTGAAAATCAGATGACATGATTTCACAACTTTTCATTGGCCATTTAGGTATGTGACGCATACTGTATACAGAAATGAACCTGGACATTCAATCCGTCGGAAAATCTCAAAATCGGCAAAATGGACATACGTGGTTTTCATCGGACAGCGACGATATGGCGGTGAAGTTGCAGGTAAAGTAACAGTTCACCTGATAAGAATGCCGTCATAAGTATCCTCATGCCTTTGTAAAACCATATACAGGTTGGTCTGTGCTGATAATTAGTGTAACTGAATTAGGGTGAGATATGTTTTGACCGTTTACCGTATCGAGTCGGGGCAGTTCAGCCAGTTTCTGAGACAAACTCTGCAGCTGTGAGTAATACCACCGCCGTTCTTTCTCTTCTTTCTCGATTTCACTCAGCAACATGGACCTACAATAGACAGAAACACTTATGAAATCTCAGATGAATTAAACTCTATAAGGGTTTTGAAAACTTTATCCAAATTGTCTTTTTTGGTTATTTGCAATTGGAAATACACAAATCCAATAATTGGGTTTAAAGGTGCAATGTGGGACTTTTGGATCTCTTGACAGAAATACAATACCTATATTATGAGTGGTGTATAAAGACCCTTGAAAAATAAACCATATTGTTTTATTATCTTGGAATGAGGTCTTTTTTAATCTACATACAGTACACCGCGGTACCCCTTACATGAAAGTTGCCAATTGGCACTGTCAAAAATGGACAAACTGCATTATAGATTAGTTATTACATTGCATAGATATGTACACTAGATGTCGCCCTGGCTACGGCAGTTCATTGGACCGAATGCGTCAAACAGAGCCGCCATCCTGAAACAGGGGAATCCCGCATCAGCGTCATTTAAGGCAATGGTGTAACGGAAATAAAATCACCATAAATCGTCATGAATGCGATTTTCTTGGTTTTCTTTTGGTTCGTTTCAACAGATAGACATGTATTTAGCATTGGGTCAAGAAAAAAATTAAAGTTTAAAAATTTTGAAAATCTACTTTTTCTAACCATAATGCATAGTGCTAGTAGCCCTAACATCCATACGCAGCACAAAAGTTCGGCGTCGTCCATGAATTTCGAAGTACAGGCGGAGATAGCAGCTTTACCTAGCTACTTACTATGACAAGACCCCTGTTCTAAGATGGCGGCGGTTTTGACGCATGCTCAGAACCCCAAGGCGACATCTAGTGTATATATCTATGATTATATTGTCTCAGAAGATGATGTGTTTGTCCTGTGGCAGCTACCATAGCTTCACTATGCATTTCGAAAGGGAGGGGTGAGCTGTGGACTGAGCCGTTTGTTGTGATTTAAATATCCCACATTGCACCTTTAAATGAAAACATCTACCCAGTCTCACAAAATTATGTACCTATAGTCACGTCATTTAAAAAAAAAAATTTGTGATACTGTCACGAATTTCCGCGTTTTTTCGTGATCGTATCACGAATTTCTGTTTATGTCTCGTTGTCACGTATTGGTTACTCAACTGCTTTTTCCTATTTTCAAACCATTTTCGCTTCGGTTTAGGGTTAGATTTGGTGTTTGCGTTAGGATGTAACTTTAAGTATTGGTTTATACTATTTTTTCTATTTTCTATTTTTATATTTTCTAAATTTTAAAACATTGTCGCCTGGCGTTAGGGTTAGAGTTGGGTTTGGGTAAGTATGTCATTTTATTTAAATCTAACCCTAAACTGAAGCGACAATGCTAAGAAAATAGGACAAAATAGTTGTCATAAACATAACATAAACAGAAATTCATGATACGATCATGAAAAACACGGAAATTCGTGACAGTATCACGTAAAAGAATAAAAAAATACGTGATTATAGGTTTATAATTTTGTGTGACTGGGCTGAACATATGTCAGGTTGTTTCATCCTATTGTTGAGTGAAATATGGACATTTTGTACATTAATGGTTTGTCCATATTTTACCCAACCATGGTTTTAGTAAAACAACCCCACATGTTTTACCATATAGGACAGAACAACATTTACATATTTAATTTTAACCTTAAACCCAATTTTTAATCCTTGTGTGGGTTTTTGGCTTTTAATTCATGTCTACTGGCTTTGAGAAGAGTTTTTCCAAAAGTTGACAACATTATTTTTACACATTACAGTGTTCCCTAATAAAAAACAGTGCTACCCTGCCTTCAGGAAAAAAGATAAAACTATTTTGGTTGGCTAATATTGCACTATTGGTCATGTCCCAATATGTGAACCAATTGGTTCATAGGAGCGATGAGTCAGTTTTGGTATTGGCCATTAAAACCTGATCATCTCTTTAACGTTCTGCCCTAACTTCCTCTTTAAATAGGAAATATAAAAAACTGTATTTCAAACAATGATGTTTGTCCTACCTCTCTTTGCACAGTTCCTCCAGGTGTTGGGCAGTGATGCGACCTTCTCCAGGTCCCTGATAAGGATGCGTGGGGTGCATGGCCGTACCCTCTCCAGATGCAGATGAGGACTTGCGGGATGACGGACAGACAGGACTCCTGGCTCTGCCGATGCTGAGTCTTTCCTCGCCTTCCCCTAACTGACCGGCCATTGTCTCTGGAAATGCACGCAGGTTGTGCGGCTGGTACTTCAGCTCATAGTAGTTAGTCAGGTCAGTATGGAGCTCTGAAGGAGATTTGAAGAATAAAGAAATGCTGGACAAGAGCCAAATGCACACTGTAACAGGCCAGCCATCAACAGATTTGAAATATTTGAGCATTTTCACTAAGAAATTAATTTTTAAGTATTATGATTCAGAGTCAGATTTCAGAGAACCAGTTGTATTTGGCTTCAGTGATCTCAAACCTGGTGCATTGATGTGCAAGCTTACTGATTATTATTTAACACAAGCTCTTGCTCCCCTTGAGTATTTGCTTAATTTACACCTTGTATATCTATGCCAAGTTACTGTATTATTTTGGATGTTATGCTGCTTCTGTGCCTGTTTTTACAAAATTATTTGTCTGGTTGCCAGTTGTTCTCTGCAGGTTTCTGGATAATATAATATTCTTCTTGGCAGAATTGATCATTATAATTAACTTAATTATTTCCTGTATTTTGCATCACCATAGTCCCTAAACGTACAGTAAATGTAGAAAATGGGATTAAAGTGAAAATCATTTCTCCCATTTTATGTCCTCCCACTTTTCAAACCAAAGTTACTTGGATATATCCATTACAAAAGTATTCCCCACAACTCCTGGTGACATACTGACATCTTTTAAAGCCAATCGATCAGTTTTTGTTAGAAATTGATCATTATTTACGACATTATTAGTGTTAATGCAGAGCCTCTGCCAAACATAGATATACATAATAAAGGCTAGGGCCGTTTCTCAATATGCGTTCTTGTCTGTACTTGTGTTCTTGTGGACTTGTGAAACGTCATCAGTCGCGGGCCAAGTACTGTTCCAAATCAAAGTTCGCATCACGCCCAAGTTCACATAAATTCCCCGGATGTGTTCTTGATCCGCCCATTTTATCGAGGATGCATCAGAGGAGACTTGTGTGGACTTATGACAGCGAAGTTTCCCAGAATGCATTTCGCGTCAGGAGTTCGTTCTTTCCGAGTCTGTACTTCCAAGTTCGAACTACAAAGGACACAAGTCCGAGTTTGGCGTACTTGGTATTGAGAAACGGCTTAGATGTCTTGTCCGCGCTGCTGGCTAATGGAGGTCAAAGTCCGCACCTGGCGGCCATCTTGTCACAGACAGGTCGCTAACTCGTAACATTGGCCCTCATTTATCATTCTTACGTAGAAACGGGCGTATATGTTGGCGTAAGATTATGCTTACACTCCTCTCACCGCCTGATTTATGAAACTGTGCGTACCGTTGATATTCAGGTGTACGCAATATCTGCCCTTCATAAATGCCGCGGCTGAAAACGATCATCATTAGAATAACAAGCCCATATAAATTCAAGTCTCCACCTCTCCCACGCCCTTATTTTACGACATTGACACATGGAAGACGGCAAAGAAGACAAACCGGGGAAGTGGAAAGAAACAAAATTGTTTTATTTGGGAGTTTAAAGAGCGGGATTAAAGACACATTAATAATTGCATGACATTTTGTAATATTTGTATTATTATTTTTATTATTAATGACGCTTAATTGATATTTAGAATAATTATTATTTATTATTATTATTATTATTATTATTATTTACTGTTGACTACATCTAAATTATATGTCTGCTTAATGGTTCGGTTAAGTTTATTTTAAATAATATTTTAAAATGATGTAGTAACTTTTATAGTGTGTTTTTCTGTATTTACATACAGTTGTTTGTTAGCTAAGATCCAGTTTCATACGGAGCTCCGGATATAATTCAAATTAACAATTTGTTTCCACGACATCCACATGTTTTACTAGGCTAATTCGTAATTTGAAGTAATAATAATTGTAAAAGTAATGACGAAATATTATAATAATTAATCCCAAGGAACAAACTGTTGAATATTGGGAACGAATTTTATATTTATGGCCATACTTTAGACTAAATAAGAAAAAGAAGTGTCCATAATGTAGCATAAAAGATAATTCGTGGCCATGATTTTGTCCGCATGTCATCATCATCAGATTTATGGCTCCATTCAACACAAACATTTTACTTTACCTATTCATGTGTAGCTATTTATTTATCATCGAATGGTATGTAACTAGCTTACCTTTTGATGCATTATTACCATGTTTTTGTAGCACATCCTTGTGCTTTCTTGCAATGTGCCGCTTCAGATTCCAGGATGAATATTTGCTAACTTTTACAGTTTCTCCGCACTTCCTTTTAATGTTTTCTTCCTGTCCAATCTTAACTTTGATTTTTACTTTACATTTATGTATAAGGCTTGAATTCCACAACTTATTGCTAGACGTTTTTACAGATTCTCGAACTAGCAAATTATCAAAGGGCGTTCTGGGTTCAACGAACGGTGCGAGCGGACTTTTTAGAAAGGCGCTTTGATGGTAATATTACCGCACCGCTCAAGGCTCCGCTCCGCTCCGCTCCGCTCACATGCTTTGCCCTGAAACGTCAGGTAAAGCACCCAGGCTCTCAACTGAAGGAATACATATGCATACAAATCAAATGCTTTGGTAGTCTCTCAAATTAAACATTGAAGTCCATGTTGCATAAAAATAAACACTGAAGTTTGTAATTATTATGTTTTTTTTACAGTGGGTCATAATATATCATATATTTTAGTTTGTCAGTGCGTTTTGTGGTGTTAGGAAGTGTTTGCGCATTTCTGCACTAACTCAAAATGTGCGTACACCACCTCCTGAGCTGGCGTAGGATTTGAGTGTACCGTACGCCAACGTCCATATTGATAAATCTCAAAGTCACCGTGGTTTTGGGTGTACGCCAGGTGTACGCTGGAATTTTGGTGTACGCACTTTTGATAAATGAGGGCCATTGTGTTTAATGGTGCATGTATTTTAAAATAACCATAAGTTGCTCAATATTCTACTGATTTTCAAACTGCGCGCACTGACGCAGTTAAAAAACATGTGTTTTGACAAGAATTCACGAAAGCATGAAAAGCATTAGAACAAACTTGCTGAGGTCATTATTATCTATGTCAATACAGCGTTTGCTATATAACGAATTGTTTAAAAAAAAATCTTTTTAATCTTCATCTAAATAAATAAATAACCAGATATTCGTTCAGATAACAGTACGCTCTATTATTTCAAAATCAGTTTTGACCATTAGTTCAAAACAAGCAACATGGTTTTAAACAATAAGGTAATTAGAACGATTTAGGCTAATTTAAATGTTTTAGTTGTTATTTATGTACTTTATTTTTATGTTAATTGCAATTTATGTCATAGTAATCTTTAGTTTAAATTTTGCTTTTAAAATGTTACATTTTCATATTTTTATCTATTTACTTATCTAGATTAACAATAAAGCTTGCTTCAACTTAAAAGGTCATCTCTTACTGAAGTCTGTAATTATTAACGAATATTTTATTATCAGAGTGCAGAATTTTATCAAGGTTTTCTGGTCTTGTGTAATAATAAAAAAAATTTACAGTTGGGTTAAAAGAAGTTTGATTTTAGCAGCGTTTTTAAGATTTTTAAATTAATTCCAAAAAAGCTTGGGTTTCTAAATAAGAGACGCGCAGAAAATGTCATTCATGTCATTTCATAGATTGCACTCATTCACTTCACACACATATTATTCGGGGGTTTATAATTTAGCGCTGTTCCAGCAAACACGTGATTGTGTATCTGGCCAAATATTTTTTTCTGTTATTTGGATGAATTCGTTATTCATTTTGAAGCTATTATTCATGCCCTTTCAAATAACGTATTCGGCTTCGGGAACATCACTAGTTGTTAATTTCATAAATAATTTTAAAGGATTAGGACATTAGACACTGATAAATACTAAATGCATTATTATAAATGTGTATATATTTCCTGCAGTACCTTTGAGTTGATCCAGCACATCACTTCTGCCCGAGGATGCGAGCGTCCCAGCCTCCTGCTCCAGTTTACTCTGCAGCTGCCTCAAAACCTCCTACAACAGCAAAACGCAAAAATAAAACAGGCAGACGACAGTCAGCGTTTGCCAGTGTATGGTTTGTTTAGCAAAAAATAACTAAGAAAAAGAAGAACGACATATTTTCCCATAAACACTTCTCTCCTATTGAATACAAACAGATGAGCTCATCTTTATAATGCTCTGATGTAATCAGTTTTAGTTGGGATTACACACAACATCTGGGCATGTGTGCCACATGGGATACTAAAAATGACCACGGACCACCAGCCCAGGAAAGCACTCATTGCTTTGTGTTTGAATATAGGGTCAAGGTATTAACACAAAATATTACAGTTGAGCCCATGGATGTGTAAGATGTATATGCACAATATCAAATAAATGTTTTATTTTTTTTAAACAACTTGTTTTATACATTTTTATATATGAACGTTAAATTGTGGACAAGCATGGTTTAAACTATTGCATTGATTTAGAAGCAACACATTTTAAATGTTAATATAAGAGATTCCTAATGCTGATTCCTTGAGCTCTTCAAAGGTTTTATTCCCTACAGGATTAACGTCTTTAAAACACAGTTCAATTGACAAAACAGATGTTAATCTGCATTATTCCCCCGATTGCACAATTTGTGCAGTTTGTGGATGTGACCCCAGTGAGCAGAAAGCCTATTATTTATTCTTTAGTAAAATAAACGTCACTATGCTTAAAACACTAATGAAATAATTCATCAAGTTGAGTAAACTACAATCAATCTTTCTATTACTTGATTAAAAACCTCCCAAAATAAATCCTAAAACGGCAAAGGATCGCTGTGCTCATTTCCATTATGTTGAATATCATGGTTTTTAAGTTGTTTGTCATGTTTTTCATAAAATAAATGAACACATTAAACTGGCGGTCGTATTATAACTGGAACTGGACACACCCACTTTACTGGAACTGAAGAAATCAAGCTCATATGACATCCAATGCACTGCAATTCAAGACTCGGGGTCAATAATGATAAAATAAACTGAAAGCAATAACAAGGGATTGAACGGGCAGCGGTGAATGAAACATACATTATTCACCTCGGAGCTGCTGGATATTCACCATTTGAGTGTCCAGACATTTTGTGAAAGTGGGCCATGAATGAGGCAATGAAGATTACACTGCACATTTATATATGTCATACAGAGGGAATAACCACCAAACAAATAATGAACAGATAAAGATTTAGTAACATTTCACAATAAGGTTGTATTTGTTAACAATTAGTTGATGCATTAGCTAACAATGAACAATACTTCTTTATAAAAATCAAGCATTGTAACTGTTAACGTTGCATCATGAACTAACATGAATAACTATATTGACACAACTAACATTAACAAGAATAAATACATATTAATTATATTGTTCATTATTTGTTCATGTTTACTAAAACAATGTTAATCTTACCAATATTTCTCAATGAGTCAAATTTTGATGTCTGACAAGTCACGACATGAGAAGCACCAAATTAGTACATGTGACTGAAATTGTCAAAAACTTCTTCCAAAAATATGTGATTTCTGGCCATCTAGTCACATTGAAGTAACACTCTCAGTATAAACTCAAAGAGAAGAACTAAACATAAGTTTTTGTTTTTATTTAAAAAAATATTTAAAGCAACATATAGGCGTAATTGTAATTGTTAAAGTAACATAAAAAAGCACATGTTGATATATCATTTGTTACAATAAAACAAAAGAAAGTTCCCCAAAAGTTTTTTTAATTGTTGTATGAAGTCATAGCTTAACTCACCTTCATGTCTGAGGTTTCATTCTCCAGTTTGGACAGGTGGTGTGAGTTGTCCTGAAGCTCACGTCGCAGGTGAGAGTTCTCCATACGGAGATCCTCCACCTGACGCACCAGCTGATCATAGGAGGCCGTCGGGTATGACATCATCACAGGATGAGATCCCTGAGGAGGTCAGAGGTCAGGGGTTAATTAAATCCAACCACTGCCACAAAGTCTGAAGGAATGAAATTGCTAAGTGTGTACACAACACTCAGAAAGTTATACAGGATAAAGTGATTGTGCTGAGTTTAGGAACAAAGAGGCTGTTGGTATTAAGATACATTTCGGTCGATCGGATCACAAGTGGACGACGCTAAAGAAAGCGGGGTTGTAAAACGTTTTGAGCTTGTCCACTTTCGACCACATTCAGGGGTAGTCGAAAACGCATTGAAGCAGCAACATAAGAACGCCTACTTTCCGAATATTGCTCTAATTTGATGCACCAAGCACAATGTTTTAACATCAATCCTGACTTCTCGCGCAAGCCCACAGTTTTAAGCGTGGTCTTTAGGCTTTCATTTATAAAAATTAAGCATCTGCTTTCTGCCTCTTTCATTTTTGTTTCATTTTGCAAGCGAAATCTTTTATACAGTATATACACAAGCCACTAACAACACAAGCCGCGACTCTTATATAGTATTAGTTCAGGTCAATTTAAACGAACCTTAGTAATCAGGACAGAAGCCGTCAAAAGTGGACAAAAGAGACGGATTACAATACCTGCTGTAAAACGTGAATGTGTCCCCTAAATGGCAAAAAATATATATTTTCAAATATAATTTTAATTTAGGGCTGTCAAAAGATTAATCGCGATTAATCGCATACAAAATAAAATATTTTTGCATAATATATATGTGTGCACTCTGTGTAATTATTTTGTATATATAAATACACACATACATGTATACATTTAATAAAAATATTATGTATATATATATTTTTTAATCTATATATAATATGCGATTAATCACAATTAATCCTTTGACAGCCCTATTTAAAAATATACAAAAAATGGCCAGAAATATATCTGTGCTAAAATATATTTTGAAATATGTTTACAAAAATGTATTTTTCACCTAAATATTTTGGGCAATTTTGAAATATATTTTACAATTAAATATATTTTAAAGCATTTATATTCATGTCGCATTGAAAGAACAACTTTGCATGTTACAAAACTGTAAACATAACAGGTTTATAAAAGTTAAAATTGAATATATTTTCAACTGCAAAAATGTATACTTATAATTTTATATGTTATACATATTTATACATTTTATACTTGTACTTTATACATTTCATACAAAAGTTAATATTTTGGCCAGGATTTTGTTTTTTTGCCGTACAGGTTGTAAAATTAAAAATGTATTTGTTGCCCCTGAAACACATTTTGAAAAATACATTAATATATGAAGGTTAAAACTAAATATATATTTTTAAGTATATTTATTTAATTAATTAATCTTTACTTTCTACAAAATGTACTTAGCATATATTTAAAACATATTTTTGGCCAGAGAAGTGTTTTTATTTTTACCATATGGGCTCTCTCATCCACTTGTGATGCGATCGAGCAAAACGCATCTTAATACCAGGTTTAAACAGCCTCATAGTAGCACCAGTGTAGTTTGCAAATCTTTATTAAAAAAAAAAACAAATCAGCATTATTTAAAGTATAAACTATCAGATATGGTACGAACAGATTGAGAGCCTAACAATTCTATGTAATACAAATTTATCAGCTTCGACTGTGTGACATGATTTGTTAATTTTCATTATCCATATACTGAGACTGTCTCACACTCTTTGTTTTATTTGTAAGCCAAACAGCTCAAACCAACCCAGATGATCAACCATGCAGACCAGCTTGAACCAGCCAACATCCATATGTGATGTGCACAAACTGAAAACCATGTAAACTTGCTATACTAAATAAACCTGGATGTAGCTGGATCTTTCAGAATATTTTGCCCTTCATAAAATTTTTAATAAAAATAAACAATAATAATTAATTTAGCTCTTTCTACCCTGCAGTTTTATTTCCCTCCACTCGAATACTGCAGGTTTACAATATGAATACATCAAACCCACCAGACAAACTGCTAGCTGGTGTTTTGACTCGAGAGATCTCAGTAACATTTCATACTGCTGGCAGCAAATGACACAAAGGTGAATAAATCATCTGCCAAATTCAGTTTACTAAATTTTTCATCAGCGTTCACACTTGGCCAAACCTGAATGCATTTCCTGTGTGGCTATTCAGATTAACTGCCATACAAGAGAAAGCTCAGTCGATGCCTGACAGGGAAGTGAGTATTTATATCAATGGATTTAGAGATACTCATGTTTAAATGTTATTAATTACAGTACAGGATATACATCATTAGTAACCATTTTTTACTTTATAAATGCAAAGCTGTGTCTGGAAGACAGAAGCAACTAAAAGTCTGTCTTTAAGCTTGTGAATGGCCATGCCCCAAAATATGAGGTCCAAGCCATCTGTCTGTATTGCCAGAGATATGACAGGTTTGCATTATTCACGGCTTTTAATTCTCTCTGTGACTGCTGGTGCCAGCATTTTCTCTAACCATCCCCCACATTACAATCCAAACCCATCAAACCTTTTATTTCCCCATCCCTCTTTCTCACAGACTCAATCATCATCATACTACTCTCTCTCACTTTCCAATAATAAAACCCATGCACATATCCCTCATGACAGCAGATGAGATCTGATCTACAGCATGAATAAGATGCACGTCTGTGTTGGTCTTTGTGAACTGCCGTCCTACACAAAACTGGTGGATTTCGAGGTTTAAGTCTCAAATATTTGCACTGTTCTTTTAAAGCCGTCAAAATTGACAGGATCTTGACACCTGTACTGTAATATAAACCTCAATGTCTTGCTTATCAGTCAGTTAAGATGACTGACTCTACAAGTCCACAGCTCAATACATTCTACAACACATTTGCACCACATTGTCAACACAGTTTTATTCACCCAAAATGTATTTACAGCTCCCAGCACAGTTTACACAGTTTAACACCCTAACACATCTTAACATCTCACATGGACCAGCACAGTTTATGCAGTTTATCACCCTAATGCATCTTACCATATCTCAAATGGACCAGCACAGTTTACACAGTTTACCATTCTACCGCATCTTAACACATCTCACATGGACCAGCAAAGTTTATACAGTTTAACACCCTAACGCATCTTAACATATTGCACATGGACCAGCACAGTTTATACCGTTCAACACACTAACGCATCTTAACATCTCACATGGACCAGCACAGTTTACAAAGTTTAAAACCCTAACGCATCTTAACATATTGCACATGGACCAGCACAGTTTACACAGTTTAACACCCTAACACATCTTAACATATTGCACATAGACCAGCAGAGTTTACACAGTTCCACACCCTAATGCATCTTAACACATCTCACATGGACCAGCACAGCTTATACAGTTTAACACCCTAACGCATCTTAACATATTGCTCATGGACCAGCACAGTTTATACCGTTCAACACACTAACGCATCTTAACATCTCACATGGACCAGCACAGTTTACACAGTTTAAAACCCTATTGCATCTTAACATATCTCACATGGCCAGCAATGTTTACACAGTTTCACCCTAACGCATCTTAACATATCTCACATGGACCAGCACAGTCTACAGAGTTTAACACCCTAACGCATCTTAACATCTCACATGGCCAGCACAGTTTACACAGTTTACAGTTTTTTACGATTGCTATGACAGATTTTTCAATACTTTTAACAAGTTTTCAAAACTCTTAACACAGTTAGCACTACATCCACCTGTGTATGCTATACTATTTACACATTTCTTGTTGGTTTAACACAAAATGCATACAATTAACACAAATTTAAAATGCTTTAACTTCTTTTACAGACAAGCGCAAACAAGACCAAAACAGTAGATTTTAAATGTCAAATTTACAAATGCTTTCACACAGCATGTCAAAACAGATAACATCATGTGCTAAACCTCACTTATAGTCAAAGTAAACAGCTGTTTATATGATGAATTGAAACATAAATATATCTCCTGTATTTTATTCCATTGGGATTGAAAAACAATTTATCGTACCAATGCAAATATATAAATCACAGCTGATTCCCACCTAGGAAACAAACTCAGGTTCTTTCAATTACATGACTATATGGTATACAATAGAGTAAAGGAGGGCCTCTTTAGGTCCATCTTGTGTGGAAAAGGAACAATATGAGCAACACACAAAAATAAGATATATGTCTGCACAAGTCAACTGAAGACCACCAGGACAGTTTTCCTCAAGTCCCACCTGGATGCAATAGATGGTGCATTCCCAGACATTACACCTGAACACTGTAAGGGATGGATAAGACATGGCAAAAGATTCGTAGATATCAGTGATGTGAATGAGAACATATGGCCAAATAGAAACGCAATAGATTAGAGGATGAGATTTTCCTTTTACTTTATTTTACAGTGGCTTTTTCTGTTTGTATTTTTTTTTACTTTTTACTGTAAAAGGAAGTAATATTGAATATGTTTGTTATCTTGCAGTAATGTCCTGTTGTAAATACTGTAAAGTCTTACTGTAAAAATTCTACTTTTTTCATAAACTGTACTCTAAGATGAATGATTCATTTTTGTCTTGAATTGCTGCAGCAAAACAAACATAATGCATGCATTTACTAAACCCAACTAAACAAAAATATAACCAAGTTGTCAAAAGAAACTGCAGTGCAAAACTCAGTCTATAATCAATACAATCTACTGTCTATTGTATAAGGACAGAATTACACATAAACTTATGCAGTTTTTGTTTTTCCATCTTATGTTTGTGTTTTTCATGACATTGTGTTATGATTGACTAAATGTTTCTGTTGGAAGAGAACATGTGTTGGTGATCTGGTATAAAAGTTGATTCTGAAACATGTTTACACTGTTTTTGTAAACAGTGTGAGAGTTTAGTTTACAATGTGTGATTTTGAAGATGAAATTAATTGTTTTGCCAGTTGTGTGTTTTAGGTGTGTTGGTGCGTTAAGAGTTTAGAAAATTTGTTAAAAGTATTGAAAAAAGTGTCATAGCAATTGTAAAAAACTGTAACACCCTAACACATCTTAACATATCTCACATGGCCAGCAATGTTTACACAGTTTCACCCGAACGCATCTTAACATATCTCACATGGACCAGCACAGTCTACACAGTTTAACACCCTAACACATCTTAACATCTCACATGGACCAGCACAGTTTATACAATTCAACACCCTATTGCCTCTTAACATATCTCACATGGCCAGCAATGTTTACACAGTTTCACCCTAACGCATCTTAACAAATCTCACATGGACCAGCACAGTCTACACAGTTTAACACCCTAACGCATCTTAACATCTCACATGGCCAGCACAGTTTACACAGTTTAACACCCTAACACATCTTAACATATCTCACATGGCCAGCAATGTTTACACAGTTTCACCCTAACGCATCTTAACATATCTCACATGGACCAGCACAGTCTACACAGTTTAACACCCTAACGCATCTTAACATCTCACATGGACCAGCACAGTTTATACAATTCAACACCCTATTGCCTCTTAACATATCTCACATGGCCAGCAATGTTTACACAGTTTCACCCTAACGCATCTTAACATATCTCACATGGACCAGCACAGTCTACACAGTTTAACACCCTAACGCATCTTAACATCTCACATGGCCAGCACAGTTTACACAGTTTAACACCCTAACACATCTTAACATATCTCACATGGCCAACAATGTTTACACAGTTTCACCCTAACGCATCTTAACATATCTCACATGGACCAGCACAGTCTACACAGTTTAACACCCTAACGCATCTTAACATATCACATGGACCAGCACAGTTTATACAATTTAACACCCTATTGCATCTTAACATATCTCACATGGCCAGCACAGTTTACACAGTTCAACACCCTATTGCATCTTAACATATCTCACATGGACCAGCACAGTTATACAATTTAACACACTAACGTATCTTAACATATCTCACATGGGCCAGCACAGTTTACCCAGTTCAAAACCCTAACGCATCTTAACATCTCACATGGACCAGCACAGTTTATACAGTGTAGCACCCTAACGCATCTTAACATATCGCACATGGACCAGCACAGTTTACACAGTTTAACACCCTAATGCATTATAACATCTCACATGGACCAGCACAGTTTACACAGTTTAAAACCTTAACGCATCTTAACATATTGCACATGGACCAGCACAGTTTATACAGTTCAACACCCTAATGCATCTTAACATCTGACATGGACCAGCACAGTTTAGAGTTTAACACCCTAACGCATCTTAACATCTCACATGGACCAGCACAGTTTATACAATTCAACACCCTATTGCATCTTAACATATCTCACATGGCCAGCACAGTTTACACAGTTCAACACCCTATTGCATCTTAACATATCTCACATGGCCAGCACAGTTTACACAGTTCAACACCCTATTGCATCTTAACATATCTCACATGGCCAGTACAGTTTACACAGTTCAACACCCTATTGCATCTTTACATATCTCACATGGACCAGCACAGTTTACTACATTCTATTGCAGCCCAACACTGCTTAACACAAGCTAAAACTACATTTACATTAGCTAGTTTTTGTTTTAAATTGCATTACTTTTCCTATACAGCAAAAAATTATTTATCTGGCTAAATACATTTGTAAGTGAAGCTTAATTAAATATATTTTTGAATACCTTTATATATGAGAAAATATATGTTAAAATCTATTTCTAATACATTTCTAATTTTATAACCCATACAGCAAAAAAATATTTTCCTTGCCAAATTATAACTACAACATAAAAGTTTATTTCAAAACATTTCAGCACATATATTTTGAAAAATATTTAAATTTGAAAATATATATTTTTGCCATATGAGTTGCTACGATTACGTCTGGCATCCACACTACTCCCGAGTTTTTCGACCCTTAAAACCACAGACCCTGACCCTGTTTTAGTCTGAAAACCAAGGGCTAACATAGCAATGCAGACAGACCTAAACTGAGACTTATCTAAATAAAGGTGTGTATGTCCAAATTCGCTCCCTGATTGGGTGTTCCCCCGACGACTCCAGGCCAGATAACATAACATAACATGACTATTTACTTAATTAAAATAAACATATCGGTTTGATCATTTTCTTAATGGAGATGCCACCACAGATCCAAAATACCAAGACGTTCACAACAATCAGGACTATCCTCTAATTTTCTAAATGAAGTCTCTGTAATTCTCTTCTAATAGCCCTCTATTAGTCAAATAAAGATTTACTCACAAACAGGCTGCTGTGTTTTCCAGACCGAACCAATCTCAGTGTTAAACTACATTAACACGTTCAGCCAGTTCTCTCTGGAGAACCACACGCTTTATGCTCCATTGAGATCCATCTGAGGACAGACTGGATTATGTAAAGATCGTGCATGACCTTAAAATCAATCCATTATAATTGAGACTTGCAGATCAATGTGGAAAACCAATCAGATGGCAACAGAAGAACAGCAGTGGCCTGTGAAGTCAGATACGTGATTTAATTGACATTACTTCTAGTTTACGAGGACACATCAGTTCATAAATTGGCCTAAAATAGCATTTTGTAAAACATAAATTATTTCGCAACACTTTATAATAAGTCTGTATTTGGTTAACATTAATTAATAAACACTGAAAAAATATAGTGTTCATTAACTAATTCATCTACTAATGTTAACAAATACAGTGTTATTGTAAAGTGTTACCAGCTATTAAAGGGGCCATGGCATGAAAATCTGACTTTCCCATAATTAAGTGCTATGATTGGGTCCCTAGTGCTGGTATCAACCTAGAAAATTTGAAAAAGATCAACCCAGTAACTTAGTTTTGGTAAACCATTCTCTACAAGCACATGAAAAAATAGGTCGTTGAAATTTGGATCTACTTATGATGTCATAAGGAGCTCTTATTATAATAATACCACCCCTTAATCCAACCACAGCACTGCCATTTAGTGCAGAGAAAAAAAATAATTCACAGAACAATTGAGTTTCAATTTCAACAAACCACCATCATTGTGATCAGTGTTTGCACTTCATCCGCTCATGTTCATTTTAAAGGACACACCCAAAACGGCACATTTTTGCACACACCTACAAAGTGGCAATTTTAACATGCTATAATAAAGTATTTATATGGTATTTTGAGCTAAAACTTCACATGTGCTCTGGGGACACCAAAGATTTATTTGACATCTTAAAAAATTCCTGTTATATGGCCCCTTTAACTACAGTATCTACTAATTAATCAAGGAAAATGTCTCAAAAACATACTAAATAATGTCTGCATAAAAATTTGTTAATAATAGGAGGAATGGGAGAAGTCAAAAATATCATTAGCTCTGTATTAAAAAATCAAAAGTCAATGGTAAGTCACCATGAAAGAAAAATAGGGGGTTGAGAGCTTAGAGAAATGTTTGATGATAAAGCATGTGTGCCCGTCCACAGGGATTCAAGCTCAGCTGGTTCATCTTTTCATCTGGCTAGTTTTGTTCCCCATCTAATAGGCTCAATACATGACCAGTTGGGCACCATGCAGAGACTTTAGTTGATGCTGAATTCTAATTGGCTGCTGGAGGTGTTTTATATTAAAGGAAAACTGCTTTGCGAGTTTTCCACGTTGCTGCGTTTCATGCGCCGCAGTGAATGCTGGGTAATCTGTTCAAAGATCTGTCCCTCGAGGACAATAACCGGGAGAGTGTTAGTGAGCTGCCAATGCGCTGCAGCGGTTCTAGACGGTTGCCATGGAAACTCCCTATATCCCTCTTCTGCTTCAGGAGGGAGAGCGCTAAAAATCACAGCATCTGACTTTACACTGACGGGAAAAGAAGTGATGCCTGATGTACATTATGTGTCACTGTATGATCTGACGTTCAGTTTTCCGGCTGTACGGCACGTCTCCCCTGGGCTACGTAGGAAACTGAGCTTTCCGATGTCTGGCAGAGGACAGATACACACAGAGGACAAATGACTCACAATGAATAGCACCCATTGATTGTGTTGTTTATTTACGTACATGGGTTGCCTGCATAGTTTAGCACCCAATTCACTGAGGGAATTTTGCAAATTAGGGAACAGCAGAAACATTGCAAGTTACTCCAGTGACTCATACAGCAGAAAAATCTACATAGCCAACCACATCAACATACGCACACACCATCTATAACCCCACAGTATGCTCTGACTCATAATGCATAATATAATCTTTAAATATAGTAAAGATGTCAGGAAACATCCAAGAACAACTGGAAGAAACTGGTCAGGAGGAATCGAGTTTTTTGATTTCATTTTACACTGTGCACGTATTTAGGACAATTTTGGGAGTTTAATCATGAAAGTGTCAATGAATTTACTGTAATGAATTACACAGTCATTGCCTTTTAGTGGAATAAACTGAGAACACTGACAAACAACCACAACAAAGCTTTATACAGCGCCCAACACAACACATCTAACAAATAAGCTTAAAGGGATAGTTCACCCAAAAATGAAAAATCTGTTATCATTTACCCAGCCCAGTCACAAGAAATTACGTACCTATAGTCACATAATTTTTTTATTATTTTTCGTGATACTGTCACGAATTTCCACGTTTTTTCGTGATCGTATCACAAATTTCTGTTTATGTGTCATTGTCACGTATTGGTTACTCAACTGTTTTGTCCTAATTTCTTACAATTTTCGCTTCGGTTTAGGGTTAGATTTACATAAAATGACATCCTTACCCAAACCCAACTCTAACCCTAACGCCAGGCGACAATGGTTTAAAAATCAGAAAATATAAAAAATAAATCTGAAACAAGCAGTATAAATCAATACTTAAAGTGACATCCTAATGCAAACACCAAATCTAACCACAAACCGAAGCGAAAATGGTTTGAAAATAGGAAAAAGCAGTTGAGTAACCAATACGTGACAATGACACATAAACAAAAAATTATGTGACTATAGGTACGTAATTTCGTGAGACTGGGTAGCATTTACCTGCTCTCCATACCTGTCAACATTGGGATTTGAAATAAGGGAAAATTCCTGAACCCTAACAGACACTTTCTTGATGTGCAAGATATTAATAGTTTTTAGACAAAAGTGTCAAATTTATGTGAATTTGTGCTTAAAACAGGCAAAAAAATTATATAAGTTACTTTTTTTAAAACACTTAATTCAAGAAATATTTTTTATCCCATTTGCAGATATTTTGCTTGTTTTAATCACAAATCCACTTAGTTTGATATTTTTGTCTAAAATATATAAAAATATTTCCTTAGGTCATTTTGTACATCAAGACAATGCATCTTGATTTAAATTTTTTTTAGGTATTTGTTTAATTTGGGTTGTGTGGTTGGGCATCGTTTCAAATTTATTGATTTCGATTCCAAATTCGATTCTGCTTATCAGATTCGATACCTAACGATTCTTAGAGGCTGTTTACACTTGGCATTAACATGCGTTTTCATCGATCGGATCACAAGTGGACGACGTTAATGCCAGGTGTAAACGGTGTTCAAAACGTTATGAGCTCGTCCACTTTCGACCACTTTCAACCACATTCAGAGGTAGTCGAAACCCCTTTCGATCGGATTACTTTTGTAGTGTAAACGCACATGTGGTTGAATGTGTTAGAACAGCCACACGCGACCGCCTTCTCTCCGCCCATTTATCTAATCTGAGGTATTAAACACAATGTTTTACGTCTTTTCTGACTCCTGGCGTGAACACACGGTGAGCAGCGCTATTTTTAGCCTTTCATTGATCAAACTAAAGCGGCTGATCTCCGCAGTTTGTGAAAGTTGCGCGATCCTATTTTATTAATTGCGCTGAAAATTCAGAGAAAGCTCTAACATGTACATACAAAACACTGTGCAGCATGTTTACTTACTATACAAGCCGCGGACTCCGACATAAATTAGTTTGTGTCCATATAAACTTGTCATTACTCCCGCTCGCGTTTAAAGAGAGGAGAGACTCGCCCACCGTCTCGACAGACCACCCCCTCAAAGTATTCAGGACAGAAGCGGTCAAATGTGGACAAAAGAGACAGATTTAAATACCAGCTGTAAACATGATCTGTCTCTCTCGTCCTCGACGAAACACATCTTAATACAAAGTGTAAACAGCCCCTTAGTTTCGATTCCAAAGGGGTGAAATTGCAATAAAAAAATTTAGATCAGAAATACTTATTTTGTGCTATTACTTACAAGTTAACACAAAAAGAGGCTACATAAAACCTTTTTTAAATTTTAAATAATTTTTCCTTGTAACGTAACACCTACCTAAATTATGGCGACTCAACAATAGGAAATGTATGCAACCCTTTCACTATAAATGTTGTCTCACATGTATGTGCCGGCTCCTGTCGGCAGCGACTTATGAAGAGCAGAGTCGGCACTACTGCGCAACGCATCAAACAAAGTGCATTCTTTAAATTCGATAAGATGAACCAACTGCAGATGCTTTGCCATATAGCTGGTGACACCAATCTTGCAACACAATATTTACACTTAGCTTAGTTTTTTCTGATTTTGCAAAATGCAGCCATACTTTAGGAATTAAGTGGAATTGAAATTGTAAAAGGATCCGATTCCTTTCTTATGGATCCGATTCCAGAACCCCAGTGGTAACCGTTTTCTCAAAGCAATAAGGTATTCGAGGTTAGTGCGTATCATGAATAAGTCAAGACTGAAGCGGTTGCAGGCTCTCTGCTTCGCGTATTCCATGATTCGGCATACCATCCTGTATCTTATTGCTTACATAAGATATTAAAATATTACAGATACGACATGGTTCAGTCACATTATTGATTGTTTTGTTACAAACATTTGTAAAAAAATTACATTTTTAATAACAATTACATTGAGATCAGATGTGCTGCATCAGACACCGAACATCAGTGATGTCGTCAGAAATGTCTGTGACTCTTTGTGATATAACTTAAGCCTGAGGCTATTTAGTCATGGACACACGACAGCAGACAAACCAGCCATCACCATAATCTAATTTAATTTAATCTAAACTATATATATGTTTTAATTTTATATTATTTAATATATTTAACTATATATTTATATTAGACTAATTGTAAAGGGCATGAACCCACCTTTATGCGTGGTTCATGAATACAATCTAAAACAGAGAAACAATAATACTGTATACATCAACAAGATAGCAATTTAACAATGTATTTACTGAACCCGATCATGATTTATTTCATTTCAGAAATCAATAGATACTTTATCTATTATTATACGTGGCGCTAAAGTAGGCCACAAGCAGCAGGATTGAGAACAAAGAAGATGGAGGATGCTTACCCTGCTCCCCCCTCCCAGATCACATCTATCTCCCAACAACCATTCACTCCCAGACCGTCTGGTTACCAAGGAAACAGCACCTGCGAAAGGAAGGCAGGCCTGAGAATTCAGGATCTGAGCCAGCAGGTCATGTGTTTGGTTAAGAGATCGCATTAACAGATTTACAGTAGTACTGTAATCTGAACGGTTTGAATAAAATGGAATTCAGAGAATTCAGCCAAGCGGAGGAGAAAGAAAGACACATTGTGCAGCTCACGTATGTGTGACTTAAAGGAGATATACTGTACATTTAAATGGAGATTGTCATTGCATTACTGTAACATACAGTATCAAACTAAGTGGCATTTATGTTAAAGAGAGCAGTCATCAACATACTGGTTAAACAAAACATTTTACAGTAATATTTTTTGATTAATGAATAAATAATGTTGTATATGTTGTATAAAAGACATTAAAGTCGCCATGAAACGGAAGTATCAATTGCCTAATTTTCCCCGTGGTGACGTGTATCCGAGTAAAACCGGCCTCTCAAATGAAATAAGGCAGGGTTGGATTTGAATTTGTCCATCGAGATCTGCTTGAATCATTTGAAGTTGGTTCGTGTTGCTTATTGCAGCGATATCCTCCTTGACCCCGCCCACCTGCCATACATTATGACCGGAAGTAAAGAGAGATCGTTTTTAGGAGGGGAGAAGATTTGCATTTTTGATTAAAGATTATGAGGGCACATGAATTTTTAAAAATTAAATGAAGCTCACAGATAAATCATTTGTAAAAAATACCACAATATTACAAAACAAATTACAGTTTTTTATTTTACTTTTCATTGCGACTTTAAGACAAAATGTACTGGGGACTTTATATATGTTAAGTGTTTAGCTTAAGTGTACAAGGTGTCACTGTTTGCACAAAATCAATGTCTTTCTCATACAGATGACCCTTGTGAATATTGCAGTCTTCATGCAGATGCACCAAAACCAAACCAGCTGACAACGTATTTTTATTTAATAAGGGTCACTGAATTATTCAGATGACCACGGGCATACTAATAAAAATAACTGTAGTCGTAGAAAACTGCAGTAACCTTCATTAAGTTTGGCAATAACCTTTTTTTGAGCACATACAACATAATAGAATCTGCATGCACAGATCAATATACTGTATTATGATCTAATTCAAATAAAACTATGACGTACACATGACACAAGTTTTAGCTCCGAAGCTGAGTTCTCAAATATCTTTAAACAGAAGGATATCATCTCTCATGGGACATTTCCATCTACGCTGAGCACAACATGACTGCACCTTCATTAAATGCAATTAAGGACATCATACATATCATGATTCTGATGACAAACAGGCTGATATTACACAGTACGATACAGAAAAAAACAATAATAAATGGAAATGTGACCCTGTCTGTGAAACCCAGCTAAAGTCATTTTTGTGATTTACGGTTTTCTACATAAAATGTAAAGAAAATTATGTCAAAATATAACCTTGATATCTTTAGGTCATGTCAAAGATTGAAATCAATATTAAATCAAACATTGATGCTCTAAATTTCACAGACAGGGTCACAAAAAAGAAATAAAACAGGTTTTCTTTTCAATACTTGTTTAGAGATAAATATAATACACCTGAACACAACCAAACCCTATTAATTGATTATTTTAATGTAACATTGTAACATTCAAATGCTTCCATAAAAACAAATGTATTAAACTGGCCTACTGCAATAATGAATGTAAAATTTAGATTAGAAATATTTCTCATTAACTAAGCACCCTAAATTAAATCTTACATTTTGGGGGGTCAGTAAAACACGTATTAGCCTATAATATTTTTACACAGCCCTCAATAAGACAACATTTTAATACTGGTTCAAAAGTGCGCATCATCTTGTGTTTGAATATCTAGTATTCACTTACACACTTGAACGTAACAGCTGTCACTTTCTATAACGTTTTATACAAAACATTACATAAACTGTTTGTGGGACTTTAGTGTCCATGAGACTTGCATGAATAAACGCTGGTGTAATTCATATATATATATATAACAAAGAAAAGCCTTTGTGCTGGTGGGTCCAGGGCAGTAAATGAACTTTTGGACTCGTATGACGTATGTTTTAGTTATTTGGTTTAATACACATTTTACGGTACCCTTTAAAAAACTACCATTTAGGTACAGATATGAACCTGTGAGGTGATGTACTAATACAGTATGTACCTTTAAGGTACTAATACAGTAAGCATTCTTAAGATACAATTGTGTATTTTTTAAAAGGGTACCGCCCCAGTTACAGCATTTGCACTTTTTTCTAAAATAAATATTCATAATTTATTCCTGATTTATTACCATTCAATGAATATTACTACACTATTATTGAAATATATCCAATTGAAAGCCTAGTTTACGATGATGATGTCCTAAATGAAGTGTAGTCACATTAATGTACTAACTGTCATATCACCTGCAACTTTAATAATCACATTTTCTTTGTGCTATTGCAAGAACACCATGCAACCCAGGCCGAAACACACACGCAGATGAGCTACTGTTCAACATCCAAAGCTTTCTTCTCCGTATCAAAGGCTTTAAATGCCTAAACGTTATTACAGCTGTATAAACTGAACAACGAAATGACCCTGACTATTGGATTTCTACTAAAACGCATTACATTCACAGTACTGAAGTGTATAAGATGCTGATCAGTTTTAATGACCTTGGCCATAATACTTTGAATACTTGAGACCGAAAATATTTTTTTATAAATAGTAATTAATTTGTCCCAGGTAGGATTGATTAATCCTGTTTGTGCTCGTTATAGGCTAAGAGTGACTGAAAGCGCGAGCAGCCATGATCTGTGTCGCGCTCATAAATATTCTCATCAGTACCACCATAGCGTTACCATTTCTCCACATTACAATCAGTATACATGCGTGCTATGTGATAATCCGCCGTGCAGGATTTAAAATATAGGTTAATAGATTAAAGACGAATGAATCTTACCTCATGTTCATGCGGGGTTGGTGGTATTTACTGGGCGTGGAGTCTGTGCTGTCTTTCTCTGCGAGGACGACGATGCCCTGCGTTCAGTGATGCTGCACGCGCGCTCTGATGTCACGCAACGCAACGTTTTCTCTCTCTCCCTCTCCCACACCAACCACACATAGTGTTTCCTTTTCAGTCTTTGTTTTATAAAAACACGCAGGTTTATTGGAAATAATCAGTATAATGCGCTTCCCAATGGGTAATATGCTGCCGCAATGGGGTCATTATACGGAAATGTCAATTTTTCTGTCCCTAGCCTTTACCGAAATATTACAATTGAAAAAAACTTTAGGGTTACAATTTTTTGTATTTTTAAATGAAACAATATGTTATTTGAACAATTACACCTCATTGAGCCATCAGTGTAGCAGTATTTGATTTTTATTAATTAATTAAAATTCCAAGCACCACAGAAGTGCTCGTCCCCACAGTCATGTACAGAGGGAAAATGCTTTATTTTGAGATCAAAAACAGTGTTTTCTTCATTTTAAAATACATTATGTGTCCATAACTATCAAATATATAATTTAAATTACATTAAAAAACAAAATGCTAAATAAATATTATTAAATATATAATGAAAGTGGTCCTCTGGAGTTGTGTGAAAAAGCTCTTATTTTTTTATAAAAATCACACTGATGACATCACTTGACTTCCTTCTTTCAATTGATCTATGAAGAGAATGGTTAGTCCACTGTCTCTTTTCAGTTATCAGAAATCTTCTCATTTATCTCATGATTTCATATGAAGCTTTTAGTTTAAGTCACTGGTATGAACTCCTTTATTGTTTGGGAATTGCGAAAAAAAAAAAGAATACAAATGGATTAAACTACTTAATTTAGTGAGTATACAATGATTGACAACATATGGGTTGATACTTTGCAGCAGTAATTTTATAAAATGCAATTTTCATGAAAATTGTCACTTGTGTTACTGTCACTGGTGTTACCTTCCTTATGGGTGACACCAGTAAAGATTAGTAACACCAGTAACTCGTGATTTGTTGTGTTACTGGTGTTACTGTGTTTTTTTTTCTTTCACATTAAATAAAATCTTTCACATGTGACATAATTATATTTTTAAATGCATTGAATTCTGCTACACTTATAGAATTAAGCTTTAAAGCTGAAAAAATTAAAAAATAAAATAAAAAAGAAGTAAGGTAACACCAGTGAAAAAAATATGGTTTATGCAGTCTTTATGTACATGCACACGAAAAATAAAAAATCATTAAGCTGTCATTTATGTGTACTCATAAAGTCAAAGAGTAATCTAATAATGTGGTCTAAGTTTAAATGTTAGAAAAATAAATCAATTTTAAGACATCTTGACATACCAAAAGTGGACGTTTCTGTAGAATGACCCTAAATATATAATATTGCCTAATGCCTATAACAATAGCCTAATACATGTATTGGGATTTTGGTTTGGAGGATAGAACTGATTAAAATATTTTAATTGAAATTTTGTTAATTAGCAGCATATATAATAAATGAAGTGTAAAAAATGTGCGTTACTGAGATGCCATCTTATATGACCCGGGTCTTCACAGTGTTTTAATGGTTTTATGTAAGATTTCAAATTGAGTATTTTGTCGATTTGTGTGAAAACCATTGGAGGGAGACAAAGACTAGTTTACCAAAGAACAAAAGCGGTCATGATGACGCAAAGATGTACACACATTACAGTTAAGGTGTGTCTGTACAAATCTGTTGTTGAGGGATCTAAATAAATCAGACAGCTTATTTTTCACATCATTGTTTATTTTAATAGTCTACTATTTCATGTTTTATCCTAACAGTATTTTACTCTGATTAAATGTCGGTTTTACGCGATTGTTGGAGAAGACAGAAATGTAATCTGATCTGAAAACCAGATGAAGCTGCTTTTGTAGGCCAACACTTTCACATGTGTCCTGCATACCTCTTGTATCATAACCTGTCTGTTTATTTCTCATATTTTATAAATATATATAGCTATCAAAAATAAACTATATGTGTCTTTTATTGGCTAACCATGTTTCCGTCCAGTATGTTAAACCTTAGGCGCACACACAGCACACAATAATGTTTTCGTTTAATATCATGCTCCTATCAGTATCGGAAAAATGATGATGGTGTTGATGGAGTGTGTTTAAACGGTGTTGAGCAGGTGGGGTTTGTGTCGTGTAACGGGACACAGGACGCGGGGGTGAGCGGCACATCTTGCGCTTGTGTGCGTCACAGAGGACGTGGTAGGATAGCTGGAGCGCGCGCGCCCGCCCGCCCGAAGAGCAATAAACAGCATTTCATCGACATCGCTCGATATACGCCATGCAAATAATACGAGAAAATGAAACGGGACTGGAACGTGAGACATTTGTCGTGTATCTGACCTCCTAATGCTTCCTATAAATATATAAATAACAAGGATTGGGACGTTGCAAACACAGGCGCAAGGTAAGAAAAAATATTTTTATAAGCTAACTGTTTTGATTTTATGAAACGTTTAGATAAATGTGTATCGATGCGCTCGAATGTTTTTGTCGCGCGTCCTTGCGCAAATTCGCGTGACGGAGCGCAGTAGCATCTTTTCGGCGCGCGGCGTATGATGGAAAGGCAGCGGCATGCCGAGAAACGCAATGAGTTTAGGAAGCATTTGCATTTTGTTATTCGTCGCCTGTGTGTCTGGATGCCAAACCAACGATTATGGACGCAGCAAAAACCTTTCACGCTCCGTTCAATGCGATCACGTAAAAGGATTTAACCCAGGATGATGCATCTATTGTCACATAATGTCGACATATGTGACTGCAAATTCAGTATTAAGAAAGAGAAAAATCATTTTATTTAATGCATGGCTTATGTGCATTCAAGTTGCATGGCCTATGCTGTGCTTTATGAGAGAAAATATCAGATGGAGCCCAAATACAGCTTATATTAACATTACGCATTACATTAAAGGCAGTATAAACAGCAAATGCAATTGATTCATAGAACAGATCTGAATTCCTTCAGAGCTTCAGTGACTCCACAATCCATAGACACATGAGATGTTTGGACGTTTACATGTTGAAACCTTACAGGCCACCCCTGGGACATAAAAAGCCTTACATTTGAAATAAATAAATATATATGTTTTTTTAATCTAAATAAAATAAAATACAAGTTACATTAGTGTGTGTTCTTCTGTAGTTTTTGTAATTCCTGAACCAAACTGCTGATGTTTAAGAGATTACATATATCCTGTAGTAATCTTTCATCACTATAAATAGTTTTTCACATCAGTGAATGAAAAGGCTGCGATGACGTACATTAAACCCACTGTTTGTCAGCTGGTTACTAAGGTAACTGAACTGACAGAAAAAATGATATGTCTATAATCCCACCCATCCAACATTAGATGTCGGTTTTATAGCCCAGCCGCTTTACAGTACATGCCCCCGAGGTCTGTTACCACAGTAACTCCCAGACTTCCAAAAAAGACGCACAACAGAGACCCCGGAGTCACACAGGGAGACACATGGAGAGTCTTTGATACATGCTTAGGTGTTCAAAGGCCTGATGTATCTACTGACATCACGCAAGCTGTTACAAACCAGCAGAGACCACTTTGATGCCGTGTGAAAAAGATGAACGTTATGTAGCCAAGTAATACTTGATCAAATGCAATACACCAAGAGAGGCACAGTCATTTTACTACTGTAAAAGTGGCACCTAAAACCAGGTTAAGCGTGGTAAGCATGGTAAAATTGGTGTAATGCATGAGTAGTGCATTGGCTTGAGACAACAGTGAGATGGTAATGCACCAATGTTAAAAAACTAAATTCATTAATGTTAATAATCGGAGTAAAACATCTGTAAAATAAGAAAACCTATAGGCTGTGTTTATTGCATTTATCTACACTTGATATTGAGTTTTCATTAGTTTTAGAAAATCATTTAAAGTTGTGTTTAAAAGGACAATGCAATAAAATGTTGATAAATGCAATCTTCATCAACAGTGCCATTAAATGGGACTCATTTTATCTGAATGTAGAGACAGAATTATTATTATTCATTATTAATGATTCATTCAATTATTCATAAAGCAATGAACTTTACATTCCTGTATCTAGTGGTTTATTTACAATGAAAAAAAATGGTGGTGTACTACATGCAATGTTGTTTTGTGTCTGCAGAGAGGACAAAATGTACAACCAGAAAGCCCACCTTGTCCAACTATTTATCATCATCTGGCATTTATCATTCATAAATCCATCCTAAAGCTGTCAGACAGCGTGTCACATATTCCCTCACGCCCCTATCCTTTTTATTCAGCGGATGGGATTCGCTAAACCTGTCTATAAATAAAAGTAAAATGGTGGAATATGAAATGCTTGACATACTGTATTTGAAAGGACAGTCTGTAGGAAGTCTGTTCATTACTGGTGATTCACAAGCACCGCCTAATTTTCCTTTGGGGTTGTTGTAGATGTGCGCCCCACGGAGGATTTTTAAGCTCTTAAACACTGACAGGTGTTAATCACATCGGTCTGTGTAACATGATCCATCATCTGAAAATTAGTCATAAACCTCTGCTGAGCGAGTCAGGAAGTGACCACCGTGTCTGAATGCTGCAAGAAATCCGTGCCAGAAATATCCGGTGCGATCTTGCTTCCCACAGGAGGCCGAGTCCATCGGCTGCTTCGCAGCAAGATAAATGAGTCATTAATAGATGACCTTGATGCTGATGGCAAAAAATACCATCCTTTACAAGGCACACAGGCTCATATATACAGTATACAAACGCACACATATGGAATATGCTGACTCTATACTCTTGGAGATTAATTCTGTGTGTGACAAAGAACAATGTAAGACAACCTTGTTGCCAGTGGTGCAATGTGGTATATACTTTATATATCAATGTCAAGAACTCGTCCGGGTTTTATTTCACACAAAAAAAACAGTAAAGTATTAATAAAATATAATAGTATTTATAGGCACAGTTGGTAATTTTTGCCACTAGAGGTCGACATACAAAAGCAAAATCGCAGCTTGATGACGGTATGAAGAAGCGTGGAAGGATGGGAAGTATGGATGCATCAAAATTTCGTCCAGCGAAAATCTTTGCTGAAAACGGTGTTCTTGTTTTTTGTCCGAACGAAGAAAACAACTGAAAATATAAAGCGAAAATGTGCCACTATCCCAGCGCAACACAGTAAAGAGCGATCGTGACAGCTGTGTGTGCAAATACTTAAAGGACAAGTTCGGTATTTTACACTTCAAGCCCTGTTTTCAGATTGTTTGTGATGAAATAGAATGGTTTTGACTGAAATTTGGACATTTGATCCTGGTCCGAATTTTCGGGTGTTTGTTCTATCACCTCCCACCTCTAAAATGGCTGTATAGGTGCACTGAAACAATCCTTCCTAAAATGCATTAAAGCCGCTCTATGCAATTCGGCGTTTTTGTCAAACAGCGACCCCTAGAGTGCTGTCTTTTAGCTCAGGCCAACGAGTAAAAACCTGACCGAGTGGGACTCTTGTCCGGTTCCTAACGCAGTCAGATTCTCTTTTCCTTTTCCTACTCACTTCTGAACACGCTTTCTTAACTTTTAAATCGTTTAACCTCACGTCTCAAATTCGCGCGTGCAGTTGTTGTTATAGGCTTGATCGACTTCATGCAGCGCTGCAAGAACCGACAGCCGGATGACGCCAAAGTGCCATCTCGGATCATTCTCGCGCTACTTTGACGTCATCCGGCGGTCGGTTCTTGCAGCGCCACACAAAGTCGAACAAGCCTAACGTGTGTGACATCGTTGCCGTAAAGCAAGTCGTGATTCTCGCGAGATTTGTTGGGGCGGTTCTCTCAAGCTTGCATTGTTGGTTTTGGTAGCGGCGTCCTCCCCGAGCTTCAACAGGAGGATGATTCGCCTTACTATGACTTTGTTTACCACTGAAATAACTTTGAAGCTGTTATATTAAGGTAAAATAACTGCATAGTGTGTCTTTAAACTTTCGTTTACAAAGACGTGAAACTCACCGAGTGGTCAGGGGTGTTCACTGATATGCTCACACAAAAATCGCTGCAAAAGATGCTTTTCAACAGGTGTTTTAGCATTCGTTGTAAACTTGTGTACCTATTTTTCCAAACGCCTCACAGCCGTATATTCTTCCGTTGAGAGCTTGAATAATAGACACTCCATCCCAGTTGGTGGCAATAATCCGCCTTTGCCAATTGCAAGAATACAAACAACGTTCCAGGCGCGGAGTAACCTCACAGCCGTACCTTACAGCACATCTAATACAAGTCAATGGGGTTGGACAAAAACTACGATAAAACTTGTTGGAAAGCATCTTTTGCAGCGATTTTTGTGTGAGCATATCAGTGAACACCCCTGACCACCCCTGACGTCTTTGTAAAACGAAAGTTTAATGCATTTTAGGAAGGATTGTTTCAGTGCACCTATACAGCCATTGTAAAGGTGGGAGGTGATACAACAAACACCCGAAAATTCTCGGGGCAGCCGCATATGTCAAAATTTCAGTCAAAATTGTTCTATTTCATCATAAACAATCTGAAAACAGAGCTTTAAAGGCAGAGTCCACAATGTTTGAAAGCCAATGGTGATATTTGAAATCACCTAAACAAACACGCCCCTACCCCAATAGAATCTGGACCTTCTGTTGATAGACCCGCCCTACACATACGCAACCCGGCAAGGATGTCGGTTAGTAGACACGCTCCTTACTGCTGATTGGCTACAAGTGTGTTTTGGAAGTTGGCCCGTCTCCTTTTCCAAAGCGTTTTCCAAACATCGTGGACTCCGCCTTTAAGTGTAAAATACCAAACTTGTCCTTTAAAATGATACACATGATGCTCCACTGCCAGTGTTTGGGCTTTAATGTGATCATGTGTGCATTGACTTGAGCCAGTTTTAAAACGCAACAGGCTATCAAATATAGTTGTTAATGTTAATTAGGTCTGTCAGTAACGGATGTTTTCAGTAACTCTGTTATGTGGAAGGTGATGATGTCACTGAAGCTCATTTTAATCCGGTTGACATAAGGCTCGCTGTCATGCTGTGTCTTGCCTGTTGTTTTCATTGATTAAAATGATTGTGTAACCTTAATTAAATGTACGTTTAACACTAATGAGTTTCTGCATTACTTTACTTTTAATATTTGCACATAATAGTTTTAAATTTGATTCCGTTCCATAGAACTAAATTAATTTTTTTATTTTTGGTTTTATTTTCATCCAATTTTAGTGTGTTACTTTCAAACATGTTTGATTATTTTATCGGTTTGTAATAATTGTTTTTTTTTTTGTAATTATTGGTTTATAGTTCAAATTAGATTCATTAAATTAATTAATCTAAAAAGTCACTAATACTTATTTTTTTAAAGGTGCCATTTTATAAGACTTTTTTAAGATGTAAAATAAATCTTTGGTGTCCCCAGAGTACACATGTGAAGTCTCAAAATACCCCACAGATCATTTATTATAACATGTTAAAATTTCCACTTTGAAGGTGTGAGCAAAATATGTAGTTTTTAAAGGAGTAGTCCACTTTAAAGATGAGGTCTTTTGACTTTTTATAGCAGGAAAAAAAAAAATGGTAAGTCAATGGGCCCAATCTTTAAGGGGGTCGCACACCGGCCGCGCAGCTCAGCGTCGTGCCGCGACGAGTCGCGTCTAGGACAACTCGGAGGTATCGTAAACCAGAAGTGCACATTAAATAGCGTGAGCTTCTTCGGATGCCGTCTACTTCAAAATGCAAAATGCATATACGTTAGCAGCCAATGTTAATTGTTAAAGGAATAGTCTACTCATTTTCAATATTAAAATATGTTATTACCTTAACTAAGAATTGTTGATACATCCCTCTATCATCTGTGTGCATGCACGTAAGCGTTGGAGCACGCTGCGACGCTTCGATAGCATTTAGCTTAGCCCCATTCATTCAATGCTACCATTTAGAGATAAAGTTAGAAGTGACCAAACACATCAACGTTTTTCCTATTTAAGACGAGTAGTTATACGAGCAAGTTTGGTGATACAAAATAAAACGTAGCGCTTTTCTAAGCGGATTTAAAAGAGGAACTATATTTTATGGCGTAATAGCACTTTTGGGAGTACTTCGACTCGCCTGAAAAGTCCGCTCCCCTTTTCACTCTCATAATGGAGTCGAAGTACTCCCAAAAGTGCTATTACGCCATAAAATATAGTTCCTCTTTTAAATCCGCTTAGAAAAGCGCAGATTAAGGGGCGGTATTATTGTAATAAGATTCGCTTTCTACATCACAACAGGAGTGAAATCTGAATTAGCTAATTTTTCACATGCTTGCAGAGAATGGTTTACCAAAGCAAAGTTTTTGGGTTGTTCTTTTTCATGTTTTCTAGGTTGATAGAAGCACAATATAGCACTTAAATATGGAAAAAGTCAGATTTTCATGATATGTCATTTAAGTCATTTTCAGCCTATAGTGCATCCAGAATGAATCGAATTTCGGCTCAAAATTTACATTTTGGTGCACCACTAATGGGAAGTGTAGTCCTTCCTTTCACTGCTGACTGGAAATCAATCTGATGGGACTCACAAATCATGTTAATGGATGATGTAATTAAATAAATGTTTTAAAATCATTATAAGTAAACAGATTGGCTTGATAGAAACAACAATGAAGTGGCGTGCTATACGCTATACTACTTCTGCATGTGGCGCTGCAGAGATCAATCGATCCATGGCATCTCGCGAGAGCGACTCAATAGTACTGGTTTTGGATCACAATGATGTCATACGCTCATTAGTCTGCGCACTGCTGCATGAAGTCGAACACGTCTATGATTTCTAAAAATTTACACTAATCAACATTTGAAGTGGATCAAAAAAGTTCATCAAAGTTGTCCTAAGACAAGAATGGGTATCTTTTATAAAAGGTTTCTATCCACTTCAAAAAAGTTGATTAGATTCATACTGGACACTGTGAAATTATTCATGCTGGAAATGTATGCACGTGTATGAGATGTGAACCGTTCTGTGCCTTTCTGTTTTTCAGATCTCAGGGAAAAATTGAGTGTTAATCGCCAGATACCCCGACAAACCCAAGCAGGATGCCAGAGCAGAGCAACGATTACCGGGTGGTGGTGTTTGGAGCAGGGGGCGTGGGCAAAAGCTCCCTGGTTCTGCGCTTCGTAAAGGGCACTTTCAGGGACACCTACATCCCGACCGTGGAGGACACCTACCGGCAGGTGATCAGCTGCGACAAGAGCGTATGCACTCTGGAGATCACCGACACCACCGGCAGCCACCAGTTCCCCGCTATGCAGCGTCTGTCCATTTCCAAGGGTCACGCCTTCATCCTGGTCTACTCCATCACCAGCAGGCAGTCGTTGGAGGAGCTCAAGCCCATCTACCAGCAGGTGTTGGCCATCAAAGGCAACGTGGAGAACATCCCCATCATGCTGGTGGGCAACAAGAGCGACGAGAGTCAGCGAGAGGTGGACACCAAGGAGGGCGAAGCTCAGGCGAACATCTGGAAGTGCGCGTTCATGGAAACGTCAGCCAAGACCAACACCAACGTCAAGGAGCTTTTTCAGGAGCTGCTGAACCTGGACAAGAAGCGCGACATGAGCCTGAACATGCGCTCCAGCAAGCAGAGACGCGCCGACAAGCTGAAGGCCAAGTGCAGCGTGATGTAGGAGGCCGAACTCCGCGTCACCCGATGTGCGACAGACTCCTCGAATATTTGTACATAAGTCCCTCACCTTAACTCTTCACTCCTCTCAGTCTTAATCAGGTATCCTTTAGTGCGCATCCGAACCCCTCGACCGTCTCCTTTACGTATGTTTTGGCTCCTGTAGTGACTCTATGTACAAGACTATAC
Source organism: Misgurnus anguillicaudatus (assembly GCF_027580225.2). Classification (NCBI taxonomy): domain Eukaryota; kingdom Metazoa; phylum Chordata; class Actinopteri; order Cypriniformes; family Cobitidae; genus Misgurnus; species Misgurnus anguillicaudatus. The sequence continues at coordinate 9,107,989 of NC_073350.2, forward strand.
GAGCTGACACATGAAGCAGGGAGGATGGATGTCCCACGAGTATCACACACACACACACACACTCTCTCTACTGCATATTATTGACTTCAAGACAGACCAAATCATCAATGAGGCCATTTTTACGTAAGGCTGTGTCTTTAATGGGACAGTGTCGAAATGCAGATGTCTTGAACTGCTCATCCAAAGATGGGAAAGGCCCGAACGCAGCGGCGACACTATCTGCTCTTCCAAATTACATACTATAGCGGCACAAAAACCTATTATGAATTAGAAAATAATTCGGGACGGAGGACATTCTTAGTTAACCGGCTTGCCAGTGATTAACCTGGAGTTAAGTGCATAATGCATGTCTGACGATATAAAACTACCTTCATATTAAATGTGATTATGATCTTTTCATCCAGAACAGAGCTATATCTTATTAAAGCACAGTGAATAAGTCCTAAATGTGATTATTTATAAAGGTCATTATTTTTTTGTGACGGGGGCGGGGCTTGGGGGAAAGGGCCGTGTGTCGCTGTTTTGTTTTACTGTTTTTCAAGTGTTGATGGCACTGGAAAACCTTAATATATGCATTTCATCATCTAACCGAGAAACATGTATCCTGTATGTGAAATCTATGTGTATGATCAGCACTAATGAAATCCCCTGTACAGACCCTGTTTTTCTGTCGGTGTCTATATTTCCTCTGATGATTTAATGCCATTTGCTTTAGCAATACATGATATAAAAGCACTTTTAGAGAACCTTGAGCACATTCGAAACACAGAGCGTGAACCTTTACGACAGCACTCTGCGTTTACAACTTTACTGCAGATAACAGTGTTTATTCAATAATAAATATTATGTGAGGGACCAGAAAAATAAAGAAGCACAAATGTAATGTAAAACAACGACTGGCTTGTTTTTTATGTGTGCCTTTAGATGTAGGCGAGCACGAGGACTCGTACCGTAAGGTTTTTGGTTATTTTTACAAACTTATAAATATGCTCATATTAAATGAATAGTTTACCTAAATAGGAAAATGTGACTTCCTTTTTTCACATGAACGTCAACAGTCAACTAAAGGTCTACTTCTGTTGGTCATTATAATGATGGAAATGGATGGTCATTGATGAAGAGGAATGTATCTGAAGACAGGACATCTGGTGTAACATCTGTTCAGTGGGTCATCTCTAAAGAGATCAAAGAGAAAGAAACTCAATTAAAGTGCACCTATTTCATTGATAAAAACAGCGTTATTTGGTATAATACAATGTGTTTGTGTGGTTTATGGTAAAAAAAACACATTATTTTCCGCATACCGTACATTTTTGTAGCTCCAGATTTCACTCTCTACTTCAAACGCACGATTTGAAAAGCTCTGTGTCCCAAATTGGATGCCTGAATACATCTGATGTCAGCTGGAAATGTGACGCTCCTTACCATGTTTGAAAGATGTGGTTACTAACAGGAGTTAACTTACGGGCTGTGAGTCTAAGCGGGAGGAATTATGATAATGTCGGTCTTTACTACATCACCAATCCAAGGAAGTAAACTGTTGCCTACAATCTGTGTGTTTGTTGTAGTCCAAGAAAAGAGATTTACGTTGGAGACGACAACTCGCATCATCGTTTATTTTGGGGTTTCTACCTTTTGCATATCGTTAACATGTACTAATACACACTTACACACCAAAGGAAAATTATAGTTGTGAATCGGACCATTGGGGCTCTTTGAAGGATAGTTGTGTGTGCATTGTGGTGTACAAATAACAAGGTCATATGAGACACAGCCATCTTTTAACCGTATACATCCTGGGAACTATATTCTCAGAAGGCGAAGCACTGCTACTTGGGCCGACAGATTAGTGCAACTCTGGCCCTGTCCCAAATGGCACACTCCGGACTTTTGGTCCGCCTCAGAGTCCACACTTTGATGACATCATAGAGTGCAGACTTTAGGGACCCTTGATGCGAGTCCACGTGGGTGCACAGGAGTCGTGTTTTGGGACAGACTCAAGCGTCACCCCGGAAATAGGAAGAGAAGTTGCCCGTCAGTGTGAACTCCTCCCTTCCGTCGCCAGATTGGTCTGATTGCTCCTTTGCAAGGACTTCTAGGTATAATTGTATATACTGTATATATACACTCACGTAAAGGATTGTTAGGAACACATGTTCAATTTCTCATTAATGCAATTATCTAATCAACCAATCACATGGCAGTTGCTTCAATGCATTTGGGGTGTGGTCCTGGTCAAGACAATCTCCTGAACTCCAAACTGAATGTCAGAATGGGAAAGAAAGGTGATTTAAGAAATTTTGAGTGTGGCATGGTTGTTGGTGCCAGACGGGCCGGTCTGAGTATTTCACAATCTGCTCAGGATTTCCACACAAAACCATTTCTTGCCACTCATCTCCACTACAAATAGGAAAAAGAGGCTACAATTTGCACAAGCTCACCAAAATTGGACAGTTGAAGACTGGAAAAAATGTTGGCTGGTCTGATGAGTCTCGATTTCTGTTGAGACATTCAGATGGTAGAGCCAGAATTTGGTGTAAACAGAACGAGAACATGGACCCATCATGCCTTGTTACCACTGTGCAAGCTGGTGGTGGTGGTGTAATGGTGTGGGGGATGTTTTCTTGGCACACTTTAGGCCCCTTAGTGCCAATTGGTCATCATTTAAATGCCACGGCCTACCTGAGCATTGTTTCTGACCATGTCCATATCTTTATGACCACCATGTACTCATCCTCTGATGGCTACTTCCAGCAGGATAATGCACCATGTCACAAAGCTCGAATCATTTTAAATTGGTTTCTTGAACATGACAATAAGTTCACTGTACTAAAATGGCCCCCACAGTCACCAGATCTCAACCCAATAGAGCATGTGGTGGAATGGGAGCTTTGTGTCCTGGATGTGCATCCCATAAATCTCCATCAACTGCAAGATGCTATCCTATCAATATGGGCCAACATTTCTAAAGAATGCTTTCAGCACCTTGTTGAATCAATGCCATGTAGAATTAAGGCAGTTCTGAAGGCGAAAGGGGGTCAAACACAGTAATAGTATGGTGTTCCTAATAATCCTTTAGGTGAGTGTACTATAATCCTGTTTGTCAAGGTAAAAATGTCCGTGTACTGCCCTCTGATGGTGAAGAGAGGAATGAAGCACATTTGAAGTAGAAATTAATGACTAATGAATGATCCAAAAAGGGTAACTGAACAAGTCATCTTGTGTATTTATAAGTCTTGACATTTAATGATTTAATGAATTAATGCACCATAGTTCAAATAAAGCAGAATAAAGGTTGTTTCCTGTACTGTTTTAATGTTCCTGTTTGTCAAAATGCCTGAATAAACAATTTACTCACTCAATTTTTAAATTGTGCTATTTTAAGGAGGATGACAGAAAACCATTGAAAAAAACTTGTTGTCTATGACCTTTAATATGATCCGGTGGAAATTTGTGTCATATTTCAAATAGGCTATAGTTTTTAAAGGATCACTCCAAGATTTAATGGTTAATTCCAGTTTAGATCTAATTTTTGATAATTAAATACAGTGCTTTTATTTCTTTTTCAAATTCAAAGTTTATTGCCTGTGAACGTTTTCTCTTTTGTATTATTGCTTTTCTATAAATAATAATGTAGCCTACCTTCTGAGTCATTGAAATAAATGTTGTTATGAATATAAAAACATAGTGAAGTATTCACTAGTTTCCTGTGCAACCCTGCCATTATTGATTTATGGTTTGTGTAGTTACATCATGATTTGCATAATAATATGATATTTTAAACCTTGTTTTACATAACAAATTTCTTAATGAAACAATGATCTTTATGTTCTTTATGATCAACAATCTATCAGTTCAACATTTTAGGGAAGTTTTCAAAGTGGTGTTAAACAAGTTCAGATTGTGGAAAAAAATGATTCATTCAATTTACTCAATCTTTTTTAAGGTAAGTGGTTGCAATCAATTTATTTAAGCTACATTTAAACAAAAAAGGCCAAACAAAACAAAAAACTTTTGTTTAAATCTAGCTTAAATAAATTGATTGCAACCACTTACCTTAAAAAAATTGTAAATTGAATGAATCATTTTTTTCAGTGTAAATAAATGAACAGACTAATGCATATGATTGTTTATGCATATGATATTGTGTATACAGTATAGGCTAAGAGAACTACAAATGATATCACACTTGTTTACTAGGGACAGTTTAGGTCAAAGATGTCATGGGAAGCCCCGTCCTCAATGGTCCCGCCAGTCTGTGAACAAAGTGCAGTTACTTTGCAAGTATTACTTGTAGATTTGCCATTAAATGATAAATATTACATTGATGTCTACTAGTGTGGTATTATTGTATTCACCTGTTTACCAAACAGCTATTGTACACATGTGATGATATATGTGATGATATAATCATAGTTTGTAGGTTAGGTTTCAGAAACATCTTTAAAAGTAATCAGCGATCTTGGTAATTAAAGTATATGATTTGCGAGCACACATTTGTTTGCTTACCGTGCAAAGCTCTGTCCTTTAGAAATTTGAGTAAAGGTCAGGACCTTTCAACCTTTATTACACTCACACCAAGTGGTCATTTCCAAGGAACAGAGACTCCTTTATTTCCGTGCATAAGTTTTCACATAAAAAATAAATTAACATAGATGATAAAATAATATCATGTATACTATTCAAATGTTTCAATAATGGTAAACTTATCAAAAGTATATGAATAATTGTAGCTATAGGAATTATGTTGCGATTAAAGGCATAAAAAAAGAAAACATTTATGTAATCATCTTCAATAGAGTACAATAAAAAAAATAGATATTTTGTACCATTTTTTATTTTATGAAGGTCGTACCCTGGGATGAATTTTTTTTTTTTTTGAATGGGGCTGTTTTTAACACAATGGTAGGATTGAATATATTTTTGTATCACATCCTTCCTGTAAACCCAACTAAAAAATCTAGAAGCATTTTGAGAAAACTTGTTTAATTCTCTCTCCCGTGAGATCCGAAAACCGCAGTCCTGTAGTTGCTATGTTTGTTTTTCCACAGTAAGAGAGTCAGTTCAGCAGAATGGACTGAAGCACAAGAGCTCAAGGTGCAGCACATGAACCCCATGGGCTCTACAAGCTGGAATTCAAACTATACATCTGTGAATGCAATTATCAGCAAACAGCACTTACTATAACAAACACTCAACTGTGCAGAAAACCTGTGTGATGTAAGAGGTTTTACTTTATAACTATTAGAGGGAAATTTTTTGTTAATTGGTCAGAATCAAGCACAGTATAATTGTTATAATCTATAATATTGACCTAAATAAAAGTGTACAGGAAGTACCTCATAAAGTTGGTTGCATGGGAAAATAGCCAAAGTGTGCAGAGCTGTAATGTAGGCAAAGGACATTTGATTTTTGATTTGTTTAACACTGTTGGTCATTACATAGTTTCAACCACAGGCCGCCCACAGTCAGTTTGCCATCTGTCTGATGCATATTGCACACCAAACTGGAAAAGACTTTCTCAGTCTAGTAGGTTTATGCTAAGGGCACACAGGTTATTATTGTACTGTGCTTTCTGTATATTTGATCAGGGAATGTTTTTTCATTTACATTTAGGCTACACATCTGCAAGATACTTTTTTCCCAAAGTGACTCACTGGTGAAAACTAAAACTGCTGTAAAACATAATTATATAAAGTAGTAAACAATGATTTATTTTTATTACTTTCTAATTATAGCAAACCCCAACTTAGTTGTGTTTGGTGTGTGCGTGGCTTTAATCTCAGTTTGGACTGCGGTGAAAGGTGTGATGTGTGAAGAGTCAGACTGCAGATGACGTCAGAGACGCTGTATAAAAGCAGCAGAGACTGAAGACACACACAGACACATTCAGATCCTCAGACATTAAACATGCTGTGGACTCTGTTGTTCAGCTGTGGCTTCTGCTTGCACACTCTTCTGGTTTCTGCTCAAGGAATATCCAGAGGTGAGTCCATATGAGATGCATTCACTTTCATTATTCACACATTAAGAGTTTATACAACGTCAGCTTTTACTTTTTCATGACTTTTCCTGTCACAAATAACTTTGAGCATAAAATGAGAAAATATTATTAAAACATTGTGTTGTCCTTAACTTAACACATCTCTGTGTTATTTTTGTTTTAACACATCTTGTGAGGTCCCTTTTATTTATTTAAACATGAAATGACAAATAATGTGTTAAAAAGGATAACACAAAACAATTAACACATCCTTTCTTACAGTTTAGCATTTATATTACAAACTTTACACATTTGAATATTGTGACTACACTGTAAAAAGTAAAGTTTTTAAAGTTTTTTTTAAAAAATTAAGTTTTTGTATTACTTCAATTGAAAACGCCTAAACGGTTTTTCACCTTAAATTTTATACTTAAAGTGAGAAAATTTAAGTTTATACATTTTTTACCAATTGAAGTTTTTTAAGTAAAGCAGCTTTCACTTTTTACAGTGTAAAATTGTGTGCAAATTAGATTATGCTATAAAAAAATTGTCATGACTTTTGTAACATGTTTTTCCAGGTCTAAAAATCACACATTAACATAACTTTAATAAATTATATAATTATAATTTATTTATAGCTTTATCTCTGGATTTAAAGCTAGGATATGCATATATACTTACACTGTAAAAAATTCCTGTAGAAATTACAGTATTACTGGGTATTACTGGGAACTAGCTGCCAGTAACTTACTGTAGATTTTACATTTATGTTATTTACACTGAAAAAAATGATTAATTGAATTTAATCAATTTTTTTAAGGTAAGTGGTTGCAATCAATTTATTTAAGCTACATTTAAACAAAAGTTTTATATTTTATTTTACGTTACTAATCTTTTTTGTTTAAATGTAGCTTAAATAAATTGATTGCAACCACTTACCTTAAAAAATTGATTAAATTCAATGAATCATTTTTTTTAGTGTACTGGCAACAGTTTGTTCAATGTTAAATGAGCATTAAACATTTTCAGTCTTTATCTTCTACAGTAAGTTACTGGCCACCAGCTGCATATTTACAGCTAATTTTTTACAGTGAGGGCTGTTGAAAGCTTTATTCTGATTGGTTGATAAATGTTCCACAAGTATGCATTATTTTACAATAAACGCAAACCTGACCTGCAAATGTCTTAAAATAACCACCAGAGCAATGTCTGCACTGTAAAAATTCTTTGCTGCCTTAAATTTTTGTTGAATCAACACAGATTTACCAGTCATGTCAACTCATCTGTAGTTATAACAACTCAGCTCTAGTCAACATAAAAAAATTAAAATTTAAGGCAGCAAACAATTTTTTACAGTGTGGTAACAGTGGCATAAGCAGAATAATTGACTTTGAATTTTTATTTTAAAATAATATATTTGAAAATATAATCTGCTTTGCATCATGCTGCATTACTTGGGTGTGCATTATTTACGAATAATTCAATGGTCCATCGTCAATTATTCCTTACATAAAACATTGTGTACTACTTCAAATTAAGTTACTATTCATTAAGTACTAAGTATTATGCTGTATTGCAATGTTTTTGATCTTCTTAGATGACCCTTTAATAGTCTGTAAAACCCTTTTTTGCTGTAAAGAACAGGAAGACTCTTCAGATGTTTAAGGTTCTTTATGGAACCATTCAGCAGAAAATAGTTCTTCGATGGCATCGCAAAGCACCTTTTTTTAGATTCTAGAAGAATATTATTGGTTCTCCAAAAACATTTAAATTGAAGCTTTCATACCTTTAATAGTGTGTAGAATGTTTTTCACTACAAAGAAAATGTTGTAAAACAGAAAGGTTGTATGGATGTTAAAGGGCTATACTGCAAAACAGATTTCAAACTTCTATTTTCAGAGCAATTGCAGGATAAAGATCAACATATTTAGTGGCCCACCAGGCAAGATTAATAACTGATAAGTTGAATTTATGCCTGGTATGCGTATGGAAAACATTGATATCGCTAATGGATTGAGCACATTTCCTTTCTGTTTATTCAAGCCCCCCTCCAGGGAGAGAGACCTCTGACAGAAGCCCCATTAGCTTTATGTTCTGGATTGTTCTTTTGCTTAAATGTAATACAATCATTAACAAAAACTTACTCAACATTAATTCAAAGGAAATAAAAAGTCTAGGGTCCATTTAAGTGTTGCTGATCCAGTGCTCTGTGGTTAAAAAAACAAGCTCATAAATCACACCAGAAACAGTTTACCCCCTCTGCTGTCATAAAAGCATGTGTACCCAAGAGATGAAGCTGAATGAAATATTATATCTTGATGTTGTTTTCATGTTTAAATACAGGAATTAAGTATTAGTTGTAGTCTGGGTAGAACCTCATGCACAATCACTCAGTATTTATAATGAACTCAGACTTCATAAATATAAATAAAGTGCCTGTTGCATGACTGTAACACAGATCATAAATGTCAGGTGCTGAAAATGATCCAGAGGAACTGCTGGGAAAAACATTATAGTTTGAGCTTCATACACATTTATAATGGAATTTCCCTGTTGTTCTTGCTTATGTAGTTTACTGTTAATGCACTCTTAAAGGGATAGTTCACCCCAAAATAAAAAAATCTGTCATGTTGTATCAAGCCTCTTATTTTTCTGTGAAACAGAGAGGTTTAGTAGAATCTCCAGTTTGCTTATTTTCATACAATAAAAGCAAAAGCATGCTTTCATAGTCATTGTATGAAAAATCACATTTCCGAAATCTGCTAAAGTTCACAGTTCTTATTTACCAAATGATGAATACATGATGCAACATTTCTATATATGTGCTTTACATATAGATCAAGATTACGAAATGCTCCTTTTAACTAAATTCTTCTTTACAACAGATGGGGAGATTATCAAACAGATTAAAAGCACAAACCAAGAGCTTTCTGAAATCAAAGAGTTACTAAAGCAACAGGTAATGCAACACACCGAATAATAAATGCTATAAACATTTTCTGTGGTATTGAAACATTTGAAACATTGAATAACCCTCTTAAAAAGAAAGGTACAAAAGCTTTCACAGTACCCTGGGACAGTACGGTACTAATATGTACCATTTAGGTGCCAATATGTACCTTTGAGGTACTAACATAAATTGTGACTGGGACAGTAACCTTTTAAAAAGTCCATTTAGTTACAGACGTGTTTACATTTGGTACCAATATGTACCTTTGGGGTATTAACATAAATTGTCACTGGGACCGTAACCTTTTAAAAAGTCCATTTAGTTACAGACGTGTTTACATTTGGTATCAATATGTACCTTTGACGTATTAACATAAATTGTCACGGGGACCGTAACCTTTTAAAAGGTCCATTTAGGTACAAACATGTATACATTTGGTACCAATATGTACCTTTGAGGTATTAACATAAATTGTGACTGGGAGAGTAACCTTTTAAAAAGTCCATTTAGTTACAGACGTGTATACATTTGGTACCAATATGTACCTTTGAGGTATTAACATAAATTGTGACTGGGACAGTAACCTTTTAAAAAGTCAATTTAGTTACAGACGTGTTTACATTTGGTACCAATATGTACCTTTGAGGTGTTGGGACTGTAACCTTTTAAAAAGTCCATTTAGTTATACATTTGGTACTAATATGTACATTTGGTACCAATATGTACCTTTGAGGTACTAACATAAATTGTCACTAGGACAGTAACCTTTTAAAAAGTCAATTTAGTTACAGACATGTTTACATTTGGTACCAATATGTACCTTTGAGGTACTAACATAAATTGTCACTGGGACTGTAACCTTTTAAAAAGTCCATTTAGTTATACATTTGGTACTAATATGTACATTTGGTACCAATATGTACCTTTGAGGTACTAACATAAATTGTCACTGGGACCGTAACCTTTTAAAAGCTCCATTTAGGTACAAACATGTATACATTTGGTACCAATATGTACCTTTGAGGTATTAACATAAATTATCACTTGGACTGTAACCTTTTAAAAAGTCCATTTAGTTACAGACGTGTTTACATTTGGTACCAATATGTACCTTTGAGGTATTAACATAAATTGTCACTTGGACCGTAACCTTTTAAAAAGTCCATTTAGTTACAGACGTGTTTACATTTGGTACCAATATGTACCTTTGAGGTACTAACATAAATTGTCACTGGGACCGTAACCTTTTAAAAAGTCCATTTAGTTATACATTTGGTACTAATATGTACATTTGGTACCAATATGTACCTTTGAGGTACTAACATAAATTGTCACTGGGACTGTAACCTTTTAAAAAGTCCATTTAGTTATACATTTGGTACTAATATGTACATTTGGTACCAATATGTACCTTTGAGGTACTAACATAAATTGTCACTGGGACCGTAACCTTTTAAAAAGTCCATTTAGTTATACATTTGGTACTAATATGTACATTTGGTACCAATATGTACCTTTGAGGTACTAACATAAATTGTCACTGGGACTGTAACCTTTTAAAAAGTCCATTTAGTTATACATTTGGTACTAATATGTACATTTGGTACCAATATGTACCTTTGAGGTACTAACATAAATTGTCACTGGGACTGTAACCTTTTAAAAAGTCCATTTAGTTATACATTTGGTACTAATATGTACATTTGGTACCAATATGTACCTTTGAGGTACTAACATAAATTGTCACTGGGACCGTAACCTTTTAAAAGCTCCATTTAGGTACAAACATGTATACATTTGGTACCAATATGTACCTTTGAGGTATTAACATAAATTGTCACTTGGACCGTAACCTTTTAAAAAGTCCATTTAGTTACAGACGTGTTTACATTTGGTACCAATATGTACCTTTGAGGTATTAACATAAATTGTCACTGGGACCGTAACCTTTTAAAAAGTCCATTTAGTTACAGACGTGTTTACATTTGGTACCAATATGTACCTTTGAGGTACTAACATAAATTGTCACTGGGACCGTAACCTTTTAAAAAGTCCATTTAGTTATACATTTGGTACTAATATGTACATTTGGTACCAATATGTACCTTTGAGGTACTAACATAAATTGTCACTTGGACCGTAACCTTTTAAAAAGTCCATTTAGTTATACATTTGGTACTAATATGTACATTTGGTACCAATATGTACCTTTGAGGTACTAACATAAATTGTCACTGGGACTGTAACCTTTTAAAAAGTCCATTTAGTTATACATTTGGTACTAATATGTACATTTGGTACCAATATGTACCTTTGAGGTACTAACATAAATTGTCACTGGGACCGTAACCTTTTAAAAGCTCCATTTAGGTACAAACATGTATACGTTTGGTACCAATATGTACCTTTGAGGTATTAACATAAATTGTCACTTGGACCGTAACCTTTTAAAAAGTCCATTTAGTTACAGACGTGTTTACATTTGGTACCAATATGTACCTTTGAGGTACTAACATAAATTGTCACTGGGACCGTAACCTTTTAAAAAGTCCATTTAGTTATACATTTGGTACTAATATGTACATTTGGTACCAATATGTACCTTTGAGGTACTAACATAAATTGTCACTGGGACCGTAACCTTTTAAAAAGTCCATTTAGTTATACATTTGGTACTAATATGTACATTTGGTACCAATATGTACCTTTGAGGTATTAACATAAATTGTCACTTGGACCGTAACCTTTTAAAAAGTCCATTTAGTTACAGACGTGTTTACATTTGGTACCAATATGTACCTTTGAGGTATTAACATAAATTGTCACTTGGACCGTAACCTTTTAAAAAGTCCATTTAGTTACAGACGTGTTTACATTTGGTACCAATATGTACCTTTGAGGTACTAACATAAATTGTCACTGGGACCGTAACCTTTTAAAAAGTCCATTTAGTTACAGACGTGTTTACATTTGGTACCAACATGTACCTTTGAGGTACTAACATAAATTGTGACTGGGACCGTAACCTTTTAAAAAGTCCATTTAGTTACAGACGTGTTTACATTTGGTACCAATATGTACCTTTGAGGTACTAACATAAATTGTGACTGGGACCATAACCTTTTAAAAAGTCAATTTAGTTACAGACGTGTTTACATTTGGTACCAATATGTACCTTTGAGGTACTAACATAAATTGTGACTGGGACCATAACCTTTTAAAAAGTCAATTTAGTTACAGACGTGTTTACATTTGGTACCAATATGTACCTTTGAGGTACTAACATAAATTGTCACTGGGACCGTAACCTTTTAAAAAGTCCATTTAGTTACAGACGTGTTTACATTTGGTACCAATATGTACCTTTGAGGTACTAACATAAATTGTCACTGGGACCGTAACCTTTTAAAAAGTCTATTTAGTTACAGACGTGTTTACATTTGGTACCAACATGTACCTTTGAGGTACTAACATAAATTGTGACTGGGACCGTAACCTTTTAAAAAGTCCATTTAGTTACAGACGTGTTTACATTTGGTACCAATATGTACCTTTGAGGTACTAACATAAATTGTGACTGGGACCATAACCTTTTAAAAAGTCAATTTAGTTACAGACGTGTTTACATTTGGTACCAATATGTACCTTTGAGGTACTAACATAAATTGTCACTGGGACCGTAACCTTTTAAAAAGTCCATTTAGTTACAGACGTGTTTACATTTGGTACCAATATGTACCTTTGAGGTACTAACATAAATTGTGACTGGGACCGTAACCTTTTAAAAAGTCCATTTAGTTACAGACGTGTTTACATTTGGTACCAATATGTACCTTTGAGGTACTAACATAAATTGTGACTGGGACCGTAACCTTTTAAAAAGTCCATTTAGTTACAGACGTGTTTACATTTGGTACCAACATGTACCTTTGAGGTACTAACATAAATTGTCACTGGGACCGTAACCTTTTAAAAAGTCCATTTAGTTACAGACGTGTTTACATTTGGTACCAATATGTACCTTTGAGGTACTAACATAAATTGTCACTGGGACCGTAACCTTTTAAAAAGTCCATTTAGTTACAGACGTGTTTACATTTGGTACCAACATGTACCTTTGAGGTACTAACATAAATTGTCACTGGGACCGTAACCTTTTAAAAAGTCCATTTAGTTACAGACGTGTTTACATTTGGTACCAATATGTACCTTTGAGGTACTAACATAAATTGTGACTGGGACCGTAACCTTTTAAAAAGTCCATTTAGTTACAGACGTGTTTACATTTGGTACCAACATGTACCTTTGAGGTACTAACATAAATTGTCACTGGGACCGTAACCTTTTAAAAAGTCCATTTAGTTACAGACGTGTTTACATTTGGTACCAATATGTACCTTTGAGGTACTAACATAAATTGTCACTGGGACCGTAACCTTTTAAAAAGTCCATTTAGTTACAGACGTGTTTACATTTGGTACCAATATGTACATTTGAGGTATTAACATAAATTGTCACTGGGACAGTAATCTTTTAAAAGGTCCATTTAGGTACAGACACATATACATTTGGTGCCAATATGTACCTTTGATATACTAATATAAATTGTCACTGGGACAGTAATCTTTTAAAAGGTCCATTTAGTTACAGACATCTATACATTTGGTACCAATGTGTACCTTTGAGGTACTAATATAAGTTACCACTGGGGCAGTACCCTTTAAAAGGCCAATTTAGGTACAGCCATGTATACATTTGGTGCCAAATCTACCTCTGATATACTAATATAAGTTGTCACTGGGACAGTACCCTTTAAAACAGTGGTGACAAACCCTGTTCCTGGAGATCTACCGTGTGTCTCAATCAGCTCCCTTGTTCAGTAGTCAGGGCACTGATCAGGGAGTCAGCCATTTTAAGGGCTGTCTCAATCGCAAAATCCGTTCAGTGCACTGGAACGGTCGTTCCCTAAAAATTCCCACAATGCAACGCAAAAACCAGTGAGCATCGATGTTCCCTATGTTCCCTAACCGGAAATCACGTGACCTTTTCTGAAGCTCGCCAACCGAACATCACGTGATCCAACTCAATAAACTTTATGAAATGTTACAGAACTTTTATAAAGACAAATGTTTGTTTTAATTGTAAATATAAACACACATTGCTACACAGTAAGGGACCACAATCTACTCAATATTTAAAATAATAATATTTATTTAAAATTGTAAATATATTTATTACATGAAAAATGTAATTATATGCCTCCAATTTTATGCACAGATATGTAAGAGAATAATGACAGCATTTTTCACAACGTACTGTTTTTAAAATTAAGTCTGAGAGATGTTGGTTTTGCCGGTTGTTAATGAGTAACAGCTGTGAGTGATTACAATGCGCTTAAGCAGCCACGTGACAGAAAAATAAGTGAACATTGTCCCAATGTGAAGTGAGCTAGGGTCCTTACCAGTGCCCGAACCTGTGTACACGATATACTGATTCACGACCTCGGGAGCTAGGGAACGAATTGAGGCTATGTTTACACGTGGGCGGTTATTTTCATAAACGGACATTTCAACCTCTCCATTTAGTTACAGACGTGTTTACATTTGGTACCAATATGTACCTTTGAGGTACTAACATAAATTGTCACTGGGACCGTAACCTTTTAAAAAGTCCATTTAGTTATACATTTGGTACTAATATGTACATTTGGTACCAATATGTACCTTTGAGGTACTAACATAAATTGTCACTGGGACCGTAACCTTTTAAAAAGTCCATTTAGTTATACATTTGGTACTAATATGTACATTTGGTACCAATATGTACCTTTGAGGTACTAACATAAATTGTCACTGGGACTGTAACCTTTTAAAAAGTCCATTTAGTTATACATTTGGTACTAATATGTACATTTGGTACCAATATGTACCTTTGGTACCAATATGTACCTTTGAGGTACTAACATAAATTGTCACTGGGACCGTAACCTTTTAAAAGGTCCATTTAGGTACAAACATGTATACATTTGGTACCAATATGTACCTTTGAGGTACTAACACAAATTGTAACTGGGACCGTAACCTTTTAAAAAGTCCATTTAGTTACAGACGTGTTTACATTTGGTACCAATATGTACCTTTGGTACCAATATGTACCTTTGAGGTACTAACATAAATTGTCACTGGGACCGTAACCTTTTAAAAGCTCCATTTAGGTACAAACATGTATACATTTGGTACCAATATGTACCTTTGAGGTACTAACATAAATTGTCACTGGGACCGTAACCTTTTAAAAAGTCCATTTAGTTATACATTTGGTACTAATATGTACATTTGGTACCAATATGTACCTTTGAGGTACTAACATAAATTGTCACTGGGACCGTAACCTTTTAAAAAGTCCATTTAGTTATACATTTGGTACTAATATGTACATTTGGTACCAATATGTACCTTTGAGGTACTAACATAAATTGTCACTGGGACCGTAACCTTTTAAAAAGTCCATTTAGTTATACATTTGGTACTAATATGTACATTTGGTACCAATATGTACCTTTGAGGTACTAACATAAATTGTCACTGGGACCGTAACCTTTTAAAAAGTCCATTTAGTTATACATTTGGTACTAATATGTACATTTGGTACCAATATGTACCTTTGAGGTACTAACATAAATTGTCACTTGGACCGTAACCTTTTAAAAAGTCCATTTAGTTACAGACGTGTTTACATTTGGTACCAATATGTACATTTGAGGTACTAACACAAATTGTCACTTGGACCGTAACCTTTTTAAAAGTTCATTTAGTTACAGACGTGTTTACATTTGGTACCAACATGTACCTTTGAGGTACTAACATAAATTGTGACTGGGACCGTAACCTTTTAAAAAGTCAATTTAGTTACAGACGTGTTTACATTTGGTACCAATATGTACCTTTGAGGTACTAACATAAATTGTGACTGGGACCATAACCTTTTAAATAGTCAATTTAGTTACAGACGTGTTTACATTTTGTACCAATATGTACCTTTGAGGTACTAACATAAATTGTGACTGGGACCATAACCTTTTAAAAAGTCAATTTAGTTACAGACGTGTTTACATTTGGTACCAATATGTACCTTTGAGGTACTAACATAAATTGTAACTGGGAACGTAACCTTTTAAAAAGTCCATTTAGTTACAGACGTGTTTACATTTGGTACCAATATGTACCTTTGAGGTACTAACATAAATTGTAACTGGGACAGTAACCTTTTAAAAAGTCCATTTAGTTACAGACATGTTTACATTTGGTACCAATATGTACCTTTGAGGTACTAACACCAATTGTAACTGGGACCGTAACCTTTTAAAAAGTCCATTTAGTTACAGACGTGTTTACATTTGGTACCAACATGTACCTTTGAGGTACTAACATAAATTGTCACTGGGACCGTAACCTTTTAAAAAGTCCATTTAGTTACAGACGTGTTTACATTTGGTACCAATATGTACCTTTGAGGTACTAACATAAATTGTCACTGGGACCATAACCTTTTAAATAGTCAATTTAGTTACAGACGTGTTTACATTTTGTACCAATATGTACCTTTGAGGTACTAACATAAATTGTGACTGGGACCATAACCTTTTAAAAAGTCAATTTAGTTACAGACGTGTTTACATTTGGTACCAATATGTACCTTTGAGGTACTAACATAAATTGTCACTGGGACCGTAACCTTTTAAAAAGTCCATTTAGTTACAGACGTGTTTACATTTGGTACCAATATGTACCTTTGAGGTACTAACATAAATTGTCACTGGGACCGTAACCTTTTAAAAAGTCCATTTAGTTACAGACGTGTTTACATTTGGTACCAATATGTACCTTTGAGGTACTAACATAAATTGTGACTGGGACCGTAACCTTTTAAAAAGTCCATTTAGTTACAGACGTGTTTACATTTGGTACCAACATGTACCTTTGAGGTACTAACATAAATTGTCACTGGGACCGTAACCTTTTAAAAAGTCCATTTAGTTACAGACGTGTTTACATTTGGTACCAATATGTACCTTTGATATACTAATATAAATTGTCACTGGGACAGTAATCTTTTAAAAGGTCCATTTAGTTACAGACATCTATACATTTGGTACCAATGTGTACCTTTGAGGTACTAATATAAGTTACCACTGGGGCAGTACCCTTTAAAAGGCCAATTTAGGTACAGCCATGTATACATTTGGTGCCAAATCTACCTCTGATATACTAATATAAGTTGTCACTGGGACAGTACCCTTTAAAACAGTGGTGACAAACCCTGTTCCTGGAGATCTACCGTGTGTCTCAATCAGCTCCCTTGTTCAGTAGTCAGGGCACTGATCAGGGAGTCAGCCATTTTAAGGGCTGTCTCAATCGCAAAATCCGTTCAGTGCACTGGAACGGTCGCTCCCTAAAAATTCCCACAATGCAACGCAAAAACCAGTGAGCATCGATGTTCCCTATGTTCCCTAACCGGAAATCACGTGACCTTTTCTGAAGCTCGCCAACCGAACATCACGTGATCCAACTCAATAAACTTTATGAAATGTTACAGAACTTTTATAAAGACAAATGTTTGTTTTAATTGTAAATATAAACACACATTGCTACACAGTAAGGGACCACAATCTACTCAATATTTAAAATAATAATATTTATTTAAAATTGTAAATATATTTATTACATGAAAAATGTAATTATATGCCTCCAATTTTATGCACAGATATGTAAGAGAATAATGACAGCATTTTTCACAACGTACTGTTTTTAAAATTAAGTCTGAGAGATGTTGGTTTTGCCGGTTGTTAATGAGTAACAGCTGTGAGTGATTACAATGCGCTTAAGCAGCCACGTGACAGAAAAATAAGTGAACATTGTCCCAATGTGAAGTGAGCTAGGGTCCTTACCAGTGCCCGAACCTGTGTACACGATATACTGATTCACGACCTCGGGAGCTAGGGAACGAATTGAGGCTATGTTTACACGTGGGCGGTTATTTTCATAAACGGACATTTCAACCTCTCCATTTAGTTACAGACGTGTTTACATTTGGTACCAATATGTACCTTTGAGGTACTAACATAAATTGTCACTGGGACCGTAACCTTTTAAAAAGTCCATTTAGTTATACATTTGGTACTAATATGTACATTTGGTACCAATATGTACCTTTGAGGTACTAACATAAATTGTCACTGGGACCGTAACCTTTTAAAAAGTCCATTTAGTTATACATTTGGTACTAATATGTACATTTGGTACCAATATGTACCTTTGAGGTACTAACATAAATTGTCACTGGGACTGTAACCTTTTAAAAAGTCCATTTAGTTATACATTTGGTACTAATATGTACATTTGGTACCAATATGTACCTTTGGTACCAATATGTACCTTTGAGGTACTAACATAAATTGTCACTGGGACCGTAACCTTTTAAAAGCTCCATTTAGGTACAAACATGTATACATTTGGTACCAATATGTACCTTTGAGGTATTAACATAAATTGTCACTTGGACCGTAACCTTTTAAAAAGTCCATTTAGTTACAGACGTGTTTACATTTGGTACCAATATGTACCTTTGGTACCAATATGTACCTTTGAGGTACTAACATAAATTGTCACTGGGACCGTAACCTTTTAAAAAGTCCATTTAGTTATACATTTGGTACTAATATGTACATTTGGTACCAATATGTACCTTTGAGGTACTAACATAAATTGTCACTGGGACCGTAACCTTTTAAAAAGTCCATTTAGTTATACATTTGGTACTAATATGTACATTTGGTACCAATATGTACCTTTGAGGTACTAACATAAATTGTCACTGGGACCGTAACCTTTTAAAAAGTCCATTTAGTTATACATTTGGTACTAATATGTACATTTGGTACCAATATGTACCTTTGAGGTACTAACATAAATTGTCACTGGGACCGTAACCTTTTAAAAAGTCCATTTAGTTATACATTTGGTACTAATATGTACATTTGGTACCAATATGTACCTTTGAGGTACTAACATAAATTGTCACTGGGACCGTAACCTTTTAAAAAGTCCATTTAGTTATACATTTGGTACTAATATGTACATTTGGTACCAATATGTACCTTTGAGGTATTAACATAAATTGTCACTTGGACCGTAACCTTTTAAAAAGTCCATTTAGTTACAGACGTGTTTACATTTGGTACCAATATGTACCTTTGAGGTACTAACATAAATTGTGACTGGGACCGTAACCTTTTAAAAAGTCCATTTAGTTACAGACGTGTTTACATTTGGTACCAACATGTACCTTTGAGGTACTAACATAAATTGTCACTGGGACCGTAACCTTTTAAAAAGTCCATTTAGTTACAGACGTGTTTACATTTGGTACCAATATGTACCTTTGATATACTAATATAAATTGTCACTGGGACAGTAATCTTTTAAAAGGTCCATTTAGTTACAGACATCTATACATTTGGTACCAATGTGTACCTTTGAGGTACTAATATAAGTTACCACTGGGGCAGTACCCTTTAAAAGGCCAATTTAGGTACAGCCATGTATACATTTGGTGCCAAATCTACCTCTGATATACTAATATAAGTTGTCACTGGGACAGTACCCTTTAAAACAGTGGTGACAAACCCTGTTCCTGGAGATCTACCGTGTGTCTCAATCAGCTCCCTTGTTCAGTAGTCAGGGCACTGATCAGGGAGTCAGCCATTTTAAGGGCTGTCTCAATCGCAAAATCCGTTCAGTGCACTGGAACGGTCGCTCCCTAAAAATTCCCACAATGCAACGCAAAAACCAGTGAGCATCGATGTTCCCTATGTTCCCTAACCGGAAATCACGTGACCTTTTCTGAAGCTCGCCAACCGAACATCACGTGATCCAACTCAATAAACTTTATGAAATGTTACAGAACTTTTATAAAGACAAATGTTTGTTTTAATTGTAAATATAAACACACATTGCTACACAGTAAGGGACCACAATCTACTCAATATTTAAAATAATAATATTTATTTAAAATTGTAAATATATTTATTACATGAAAAATGTAATTATATGCCTCCAATTTTATGCACAGATATGTAAGAGAATAATGACAGCATTTTTCACAACGTACTGTTTTTAAAATTAAGTCTGAGAGATGTTGGTTTTGCCGGTTGTTAATGAGTAACAGCTGTGAGTGATTACAATGCGCTTAAGCAGCCACGTGACAGAAAAATAAGTGAACATTGTCCCAATGTGAAGTGAGCTAGGGTCCTTACCAGTGCCCGAACCTGTGTACACGATATACTGATTCACGACCTCGGGAGCTAGGGAACGAATTGAGGCTATGTTTACACGTGGGCGGTTATTTTCATAAACGGACATTTCAACCTCTCCGGCCTCAAAAACAATACCGTGCACACATGTCAGTTTACAGAAAAGTGTTCACCCACACGTACCTGCGCATATATGCCGCCAAGAGACGCTCAAGCCCACGTACGCCAATCACCGGCAGCGCTGGTGGTGACGCGAACTGGTTCTTCATGTTGGAGGGAGGAGTTGTTGCAGTAGGTGATCGATGACGTCAAAGTACCGCGAGAGCGAGTTGAGGAATCATACGTAGAGGTCTAATTTCGAATCTCTCTCGCGGTACTTTGACATCATCCATTTGTCGGTTCTTGCAGCGCCGCATGAAGTCAAACACGCGCAAGATTGCTGACCTCCGAGCACTCATCTCTGCTCCTCGACATAATGGAGCAGCTGTATTTGCAAATACAAGCACACGAAACGAGTTTGCACGAACATAAATGTGATCTTGGAAGCATTCAGAGTAGCAGTCACATGTAAACATGGGTCGCACTTTTGACGTAGGTGCGAGCTCTGGCGCATACTCTGTGACGTTGCCTGCTTAAACATCCGTTTGTCTCACTTTACATGCAACCGTGCAACCGAAGATTTTGAAGATCTCCACTCTGGCCGGAGTTTTTAGAAACAATCGGTTTCAGAGGCGAGTTCTCCGTTTGCGTGTAAACGAGGGGCACAAACGAAGGTAAATCTCTCAGTTTTTAAAAATAACCATGTACGTGTAAACAGAGCCTGAGACACACGGCTACTGTCCTGCAGAGTTCAGCTTCAACCCCAATCAAACACACCTGAACCTGGCAATCAAGCATTTCAGGGCTACCTAAAAATTTGAGTCAGGTGTGTTGAAGCTGGTTTGAAACTAAAATATGCAGGAGGGTAGATTTCCAAGAACAGGGTAGGTCACCCCTGCTTTAAAAGGCCCATTTAAGTACAGACCTGAGACAAGAGACATACAAAGATATAGGCTACATTTTTGAAAGGGTACTGCCCCAGTGACAGCATTTGTACCTTTTTTGTACCATATTTCTATTGTACATGTTAAAAATCAAAGCATTAATGGCCTAAAAACATGATATTAGTCCAGATACTACTAAAAATTTGTTTACAAATGGCTGACAACATCTAGGCCTGATTTCGCTTAGCTAATTTAAGATGTCTTTTATAAAAATGCTTAAGAAAAAGACATTACTGGTGTGTATCTTGAGACAAATCAATGGCACTGGCATATTTTAACATCAGTCAGTGCAAGTTATTTTCAGTTGAGACAGCATAAACATGGGTTTTAGTCTACGACTAGCCTTAAGCCATTTCTGTGAAATCGGGGGTTAATGTTTTAAAATAAATTTAAGGTTGAAATATTTATAGCAAGCATGGAGGAGAGCCGTAGTCTTTTATCATTTTATCTTCTTTAAAAACTATTAAACTCTAATTCTTCCTATAGATACAAGAAATAGTTTTTCTGAAGAACACTGGTATGGAGGGTGAAGCCTGTGGTGAGGAATTCTATGCTTAACCTCATATCATATTCATAAAGAAGACTTTATCATCTTATTTGGGAATTTTTTGTCATGTTCCCCTGCAGGTATGCGGCCGGTAGAACCACAGAATGCATGCAATCCCAACCCCTGTCACCCTGGTGTTGAATGCATTATAACACCCGGTGGATTTAGGTGCGGCACGTGTCCAGATGGCATGACTGGAACTGGATCTAAATGTACAGATGTTGATGAGGTGAGACGGCTGCATGCGCGTCATTAGCGTTTATATGGGATTTGAACTGTTGGAAATTCAACATTACACATATTCCTTATTAGTAAAC
The DNA here is from genome assembly GCF_027580225.2 of Misgurnus anguillicaudatus. Taxonomy (NCBI): domain Eukaryota; kingdom Metazoa; phylum Chordata; class Actinopteri; order Cypriniformes; family Cobitidae; genus Misgurnus; species Misgurnus anguillicaudatus. The sequence goes on from NC_073350.2 coordinate 9,130,140, forward strand.
ACTATTTCAAATTTGTAACATCTGTCTCTATGGTTGAATTGTTGTTGTGTGTAGTGTGCTGTAACACCGTGTCACATGGGTGTGAGATGCATAAACACATCGCCTGGTTTCCGCTGTGGCCCATGTCCTGCTGGTTACATGGGACCCCAGGTACAGGGGGTAGGGCTCGCCTATGCATCTGCCAACAAACAGGTATTGTTTTTGTATGCAAATCTTTCAATGCCCACAGACAATGGATAAAATTGTTAAAATGGTTATTCATATGTGCAGGTCTGCTCTGACATTAATGAGTGTGAGAACTCAAATGGAGGTTGTGTGGAGAACTCCAACTGCATCAACACACCCGTGAGTAACCCATTATGGTATACACAGTATTGTGCAAAAGTCTTAGGCCACCACCATCAGCTTTTGGTTTTAGTAAAGATGTAATGGTCATGGGCTGCGCCCAAAACTGCCTACTTCCATACTATATAGTAGGCGAAAAGCAGTAGGCGAGGCTAGTAGTATGTCTGAATTCATAGTATTCGAAAAAGGGTAGGCGAATTGTACCCGGACGACCTACTACTTCTGGCAAGATCCCGAAGTGTTAATTTGATGGAGACTCTGCTATCCCATCATCCCCCAGAAGAGGAGAAGAAGAAGGGGTAGGGACGTTGTTTTATTAAAAATGCCCGAAAGCTGTAACTCGGCACTATTCAAATGCAATACATCATTCGTCATTCCAGTTAATGACTAACTTATTGTTATGACGACGTATGTCACATGATGAATCAACATGGTGGATGTAGTACATCAGAATTCATTCATGTTATCCATATTTGAAGAGTTTGGTTCCAAAACGCAATAAATCCATTTTGACAAATTTCAGTAAAAACGTATTTTCTATACCAAGAAAGTGACAAGATGAAAACCACTATTTTCTGTTACAAACTTTCACATAGCATCTTTAGGTTATAAAAACATTAAAAAATCAAATCCATAACTTGATTTTCAAAGATTTATTATAAAAACGAATTATTTTTTCCACAAAATGTGTCAAAATGCTAGAAATCTATTCAATCAAATGTGCATTCATCTTTGCCATTTTATATTAATTTAGTTGAAAAGTTGTACACACTGATTAAAAAATAAGCATTAATGGCATTAATAAAAACACTTACTTTGTCATATTAAGAACACTGTCATTGATGCGGTTAACTTGACGTCGTCGCTTAGCATTTTTCACAGCGATCACCTGTAAAATGTTTTGGTTCTGCTCGATTTTCGTTGACTTTGAGTAAAATAATGTAAAGTTATTCATAAGATCCTCTGGGGTCAATGTGTTAGCATGATGCTGTCGGGAGAACAAGCACCCGTCTCCCGAGTGCCTCTCGCGAAAATTTTTAGATGTTGATGGCTTACGTTTCTTTCCCGTCACAGAAAAACATCACAGGTTTATCAAGGCAATTAAAGTATTATTTTATTTTGTTTGTTGATCACCAAGTACAAAGTAGATGAGGAGAACTAGGACTCTGTGTACTCAGCGAGCCGCCATTGTTTGTTTACATTGCGTGAATGGTGCGCTGTAATATCTGGAGCGGATTTATTGCGTTCTGTAAAAAAGAAGGAGTGGCGTTTATCGCATTTTGGGAAAAAAGAGAGAAAAGATGACAGAATAACACGGTGGATATTGGATTTTGCGTAAAATTAAGAATTTACTTTTAACTACTGACCTGAAAAAATATTGATTTTTCAAAAATGCCGTTTATCGGGTTTTGGAACCAAACTCTTCATTTATACTATATAGTACATATTGTTTTAACAGGCGATGAGTAGGCACTTCATCTAATTCAGTACCTACTATCATAGTATGCAATTTCGGACACAGCCCAAGACTTTTGCACTATATTCTTCTTATACATGCTCATATATACATACATATAGAATAGATAGATAGACAGACAAACTGATAGATATAATCATACAAATTCTAACTTGTAAAACAATGTGTGTTTACATCAGGGCTCTTTCCGCTGTGGTCGCTGTAAACCTGGTTTTATTGGGGATCAGGTAAGTGGCTGTAAACCAGAGCGTGCTTGTGGCAACGGACAGGCAAACCCCTGCCACGCCAGCGCAGAATGCGTCGTTCACCGCGATGGACAGATCGAATGTGTGGTAGGTCGATAAGAATCAGCTGATTTACACATGCAAACTACTACAGTATATGGGTTTGATTAATACAGCTGAGCTGCTCTGTTTCAGTGTGGAGTTGGATGGGCTGGGAATGGATACTTGTGTGGAGCAGACACTGATATCGATGGCTTTCCCGATGAAAAGTTAAACTGTGCAGAGAGAAACTGTGCAAAGGTATAAGGAAATAAACATCTTAATCATCAAAAATGTAGCAAACATCATAGAACAAACCTTAATGACGTTTAAAAAATGGTTTTGTAGGACAACTGTCTCACCGTTCCAAACTCTGGTCAAGAGGACGCAGACAGAGACAACATTGGTGATGCATGTGATGATGATGCAGATGGAGATGGGTTCCTGAACACAGAGGTCTGCACAGGATCTGTTCATTTATTAATTTTGCTACTAAATTTTGGTGAAAAATGTTTAAAAATATTAACAATCCCAGAAAACAGTAGCAGTCATTTCACCGTCTAGGGTAACTTTATATAGTTCAGCTATAAGTAACCCACTTCATTCCAGCTATTGAGTAACCTACAGTATTCATGTATTTTTTAGCTATGGTTAGACGTATAAAATTATCTCTGACAGCCCAAACTTTACCCTGTTTTAGCCTAGACGCCTTGGCTGTGTTTGGATGCTATTATACGTCTTTAAACACAAGGTTGCTTGCTGGGATACCTTCATGGTAAAATGAAATCTGTGTTCACCACTTCACATACTGCTGTTTTCTCTGGTAGGACAATTGTGTCCTCGTCCCCAATGTGAATCAGAAGAATATTGACCAGGATGATTACGGAGACGCTTGCGATAACTGCCGTCTGGTCAAAAACAACGACCAGAAGGACACTGACGGTGATGGGGATGGTGATGAATGTGATGATGATATTGATGGGGATGGTAAGATTTTAATATTCCTCTATTGAATATTATTATGTGTTTTGCACTGATTCAGAGAACTTGGGTTTGCTTCCCAGGAATCAAAAACGATAAGGACAACTGCAAAAAGGTACCAAACCGTGACCAGAAAGATCGAGATGGTGATAATGTTGGTGATGCTTGCGACAGTTGTCCTTATATCCGGAACCCTGATCAGGTCAGAATAACACTCTACACTCTTTAAATGAAGTTCTCCTACTACATGCATCATAATAATTGTTCTCTGGGTCACAGATGGATGTGGACAATGATTTGATCGGCGATCCTTGTGACACCAACAAAGACAGGTACTTATCACAAATCTTCAGCTGATGACTGTCACATTTCTGATTAAAATGTCTGAACGCATGTTGGGTTTCTGTCCTTAGTGATGGAGATGGTCATCAGGATTCTCGAGACAACTGTCCAGCGGTTATCAACAGTTCCCAGCTGGACACAGACAAGGACGGAATAGGGGATGAATGTGATGAGGATGATGACAACGATGGCATTCCTGACCTTCTTCCACCTGGTCCAGACAACTGCCGTCTGGTCCCGAACCCTCTACAGGAGGACTTTGATGGTCAGGATTTTATACTTAGAAACCTTTCTTAACACAAACAGATGGCACTGTTGTTGACCAGCATGTGTGGTGTTTTAGAGGTTGATCTCTGACATAAAATGCTGATGTCTCAATTATTAATTATTTGAACCAACAACACTTTCCTGGTGAAGATGGACTTATATACCAGCTTTGATCTTCAGCTTTGTCATCTGTCTAATCCCAATTGTCTGGATATTTTTTTGCCTATTCATTGGCAGGTGACGGAATTGGCAATGTTTGTGAGAACGACTTTGACAATGACACATATAGCGATGTCATTGACGTTTGCCCTGAGAATGCCGAGGTCACTCTCACTGACTTTAGAACTTATCAGACTGTGGTTCTGGATCCAGAAGGCGATGCACAAATTGATCCAAACTGGGTTGTGCTCAATCAGGTCAGCCTTTCTAAAAGAGTATGTTTGGTTTCCCTCAAAGTCTACATAACCTGAAGCAATATGTATCATTTTCAACAGGGAAGAGAGATTGTTCAGACCATGAACAGTGACCCTGGGCTGGCTGTGGGTAAGATACTACATCACAGGTAAACATTGTGCTAACCAGAGAAGATTTCAAGCTCATTGCTTTCTGGTTATTCTCAAAGGCTACACCGCATTCAATGGCGTGGACTTTGAAGGGACATTTCATGTGAATACTGAGACGGATGATGACTATGCAGGCTTCATCTTTGGCTATCAGGACAGCTCCAGTTTCTATGTGGTGATGTGGAAGCAGGTGGAACAGATCTATTGGCAAGCCAATCCTTTCCGGGCCGTGGCTGAGCCTGGAATCCAGTTGAAGGTGTGATCTGCATTTGTTTATTGCTCCCTTAAATCCCACTAAAGGTTTAAAATATGGTAGCAGGTTTCTAGCTGGTCCAGACTGGTCATTATTTGGTCTGAGATGCAGCAATAAACCATACAGCTACAGGTGTTAGTTGACCGTACTATCCAATATATGTGTTTAAACAGGTTTTTTCTACAAGGTCCCAAAACACAACTACCGGCTTATGCTGTTCTTTAGCAGACAATGCAATGTCAGTGTCTTTACTTTGTTGGTAGGCCGTAAAATCTAATACGGGTCCCGGAGAGAACCTCCGCAACTCACTCTGGCACACAGGAGACTCAACCGACCAGGTGAAACTTTTGTGGAAAGATGCCAGAAATGTTGGCTGGAAGGATAAGACCTCCTACCGTTGGTTTCTGCAGCACAGACCCCAGGAAGGCTACATAAGGTATAACCAAAATGACATTGTTGCATCCACAAATCACTCTTTTGTTCCTTAGAAGAGTATTGTCAAGTAATTGCTCTCTGTGTCATGCAGAGTTCGGTTCTATGAAGGCACACAGATGGTGGCAGACACGGGAATTATCATTGACACAACCATGAGGGGTGGTAGACTGGGAGTTTTCTGCTTCTCACAGGAGAACATCATCTGGGCCAACCTGCGCTACAGATGCAATGGTCAGTTCTTCTGATGAATCCACCAATACCATATACTATGCATGATTTATTTGATAGCAAATATCTAAGGTTAATCCTGTTATATAAATATTCGTTATACAATTCAATCAATGGTTAAAGTCAAAGGTCTTTTATTACTCCAGTTGCTTCTTAGTGATCCAGGATACAGCTATAGTTGTAAGTTGGCACAAGGATTAGCATCTGACTGGCACTGGAACAGCAGACCTCAGAGAAAAGACAGACAAACAGACTTACAGCAGTATAACAGTTGACACTGTGATGTAACAATTACATCTGTTTTCATGGGAAGTGCCCCCAGTTAAAGGATTTGAATCGTACAACCAAAGGACTGAGTGTATGCAATTCTAAGGAGTTGGGTCTTTAATATAGATGAAATGACAGTGTGTCTGCCTCCCGGACAATGCTGGAAAAACTATTCCAAAGTTTGGGTGCTAGAAAGGAAAATGAACGCGCTTGATTTTGAAATTCTAGGTTTTATCAGCTGGCCAGACTTTTGTGATTGTGGTGAATGTGAAGGACCATAATGTAATATAAGTTTGCCCAGGTAATGCAGAGCTAAATCATTCATTAGCAACATTTTAAAGTTATTACAATGTTTAATAGGTAACTAATCCAGGTTGACAGAAACGGGCTAATGTGGTTGTACTTTTTTTTCTTGTGAGATCTCTGGTTGCTGCATTTTGGACAAGCTGAAGTGTCTGTATTAAACCTGCAGGACAGCCACCCATTAGGGAATTGCAATGATCTAGTCTAGATGTCATGAAAGCATTAATTAACTTTGCATTATACCACGGGTTTGTTGAATGCTGCATTCTGATTGGCTGAGAAATGTTCTATGGGTGTTGATTATTTTTCTGTAAACCGCACACCTAACTTTTCAAATGTCTTAAAAATAGGCACCAGAGCAATGTTTGTGGTAACCGTGGTATAAGCGGAATAATTGACTCCGGTCCTTTGAATTATTTGAAAATAATGCACCTGCGGTTTTTGATATCAGCTTTGAATTCTTTAATTTTGCTGAGATGTTGTGTTTCAACAGGCCTTGAAGAAATATACAGCTAAGTATCATCAACATAGCAGTGAAAACTAACTCTATGCATCTTGATTTTAGCTCCAAGAGATAGCAAGCACAGAATAAAAAGCAGAGGTCCAAACACTGAGCCCTGTGGCACTCCGTACTGTACTCATGATCAGTTTGACACCTCTTTACAGTTACAAATTAGATTTGGTCAGATAAATACGATGTAAACCATGCCAATGCATTGCCGCTATTGCCAGCATAATTTTCAATCGTATTCAGGAGAATGCTGTGGTCAGTGTTTTCAACTCAGTTCACTCAGTCATTTGTCAGATTATAAAAGTAAAATTGGCTGCTAACAGCATTTTTATGTGAACATTAACAAAAAATCTTCAACATAAGTCTGATCTTGATCACAGCTGACTACAAGCAATGTTCAATGAACAATATTCAATTAATATTAACTCAGTTTCCTGTTGTTTTTGTTTTACAGATACCATTCCTGAGGACTTTGAAGCATTCCGATCCCAGCAAATCCAGCTTTTTTAAACTCAGACTTAACAATTTTATAGTTATATAAACTTTTTTATACCAGATAAATGAAAAGTTGTATATTTCTGTTATTTTTATCATTACGTTTTTTCATCCTTTTTTATAATCTGATTGAAGTGTCATTCCAAGAGTGCCTACATTTACTTGGATTTACTGGGACTTTACTGTTTATAGCACTCAGCTGTATTTTCACACACTCGTACCACAGCTTGTCTGACCAGAAATTGAAAACCCATGCTGGAGGTGAAGTAGAAAGTAATGGAATATTACATTTGCTTCATTTGGCTGAAATACTAGCAAATTGTTTGGCAAAATGATAAGCTTGATGCACAGGCTTCTTTGGTTTCCTTTTTGGCTTATAATCAGAACAACATTGTTGCTAATGTGATCAGAATTTTTTCCTGTTTCCCCAAACAGACTCACAAACACCCTAATTTAAATATATTTATGTATTTTAAAAACACGTACAGAAATACAGGTTACAAAATATAAATGATATAACAAGAAGGCTCTGATATATGCAGCTGAGACATCATGCACATCCATATTTAGCATATTTTCTGATGAAAGAAAAAGGACCAGCAAAACGACAAAGACGAAATCAGCTCCTTCTACAATACGTTACCACAGAAGAGACACAGAAAGAGATGACCACATCAGCACAGCGACTACAAAACGGGGTATCTTTATAGAACCAACCCAATAAAAGCTCTAGACAACCACAAATTATATGTCCTAATATACCATTAATTCCAATAAAGAGCGAGCATTGCTTGTGCTCTCGACATAAAAATCGTACGCGTATTCTGTATTCTAACGCTTTCACAAAACGTTTATTTTCACATCCTCTTTTAATGCTTATTAAACCTGCTTTAAGTGAAATGAAGGTTGACAAAAGAAATAAAATATATATATTCTTTACAGAAAGAAATCGATGTAGATGGCACTTAGTTTACGCTTACACTATACGTTATGGGGAATGGCTGTTATTTTTGTTAGGCTATGCCCTATGGGTCACTATCATTATGTTTATTAAGAAATACATCCCAGTTAAACAACTACATCCTTATTAGTCTTAATGGTGAGGGGTGAGGACATGGTAACCATGGTAACTAACTGCTCAACAGTTCTATTAAGGCTTAAAGGGAAAGTTACGCTAAAGGGGTTTGCTTTAATACAAATAATTTGGACATGAATTAACAATTCCAACATACACATAAGTGCCGTATTAAAACCGTTCCAGTAAAACGTCCCAACCAGTTTGGCTGCATGCTGCTATGTTAGCAAGATGCTAAGCATCTATAACAGAGTATTTGACCAAGAAACACATGCGATCTGCCCAACTCCTAATGTTTAACATGGTAAAGCAACAAACAGACTGAGCCCTTTTTTCAGTTTGCATTGGGAAGTCGCACATACACTTCCGAAATTGTTTTCCCTCTGAATTATCAGTGCAATGCAGAAAACAGTTCACAAAGGATACCTTCACGATACATCGGGGCAAAATGCATGTACAGCGTTGAACAGTCGGCATTCTCAGAAGGTTAAACAGTCCAAGTTTCATGAGCAAAGATTTTTTTAAGAGATGCACATAGGTCAGTTTGAAAGCTGCCGTATCTTGGAGATTTCTGACAGGATTTCAGATGGAAACTAGATGTAAGCAGAAAAATGACCCAACTGAAGATATCAAACATGCTACAATCGTGATGAACAGAACAAAATGCTACCATGACCAAAAAACAACAACAAATCAATCCGAAATAAACAGTAGTGCTTTGGTCAAGCAAGCAGGTCATTTGGTGTAATGCGCTCATCATAACATGGAGCCCCATAAATACATTCTGTTTCTAAACATGATCAGAGACGCGGATATCAGTGAGAAAACAGTAAAATGACACCACTAGCATTAAATAATACATGCACCGTGTCTTGGGGGTCTATATTGTTTCATCTGCAGTGAATCTTTTTACTGGAATCAGCCAAGCTAATGAAGACCTCATACCAAAAAGCTAACAAAGACCTTGTTCAAAAGGTATTTTCTCATTTTGACATGCAGTCATCATATTCCAGCGATATGCTTTATGTACACTATATTCAAGATGAATGGTTGAGAAACACATAAACAACTGAAGAAAGACTATAAGATTATGAAAAATATAAACTAAAGTGAGTCTGTTAGTTACAGTATATCCACAATCTGACCAGTGCCTAATGTCTTGGCCCAAACTTTGTACACAAATTGTATTCAACGAAATCTTACAGATTGTTTGTTGGTTAATGCCTTTAGTTTGCATAGATTCACAAATTTGACTTCGCAATTTTTTGCAGCAATATTTCGAAGAACCCAGATTAACCTTTATGATCCCAAATCTATCTTTGATTAAACCTAATCAAAATGACTAAAATTTGATCAAGTAACATTGTGATTAATTTTAGAAAAGGGCTAAACATTGCCAGGCTATTCATCTCCAGTGGCACCATTTTTTAAAGATACACTTAAATACAGTACAGTCAGGTTCATAATCTGAGACCACCTCAAATTCTTTTCTATTTTAATAAAACATTTTTTGTTAAAGAGTATACAAATTTAAATCAGAAGTTAATGGGAAAATTAACATTTGATATGTCACCCTTAATGACAGCAAAGGGATAGTTTGCCCCCAAAAATGTTTGATAATTCGGTCATCATTTACTTACACTGCAAAACTTAGTATTTTTGTCTTTTTTTATTAGAAATATAAAAAAATTCTTAAATCAAGATGTATTTTCTTAATGAGCAAAATGACCCAAGAAAACAAGTCCAGTTTTTAGAGAGAAAAAATTAAGGGAATTTGTCCTTGAAACAAGCAAAAATATCTGCCAATGGGGTGAAATATTTTTTGCTTGAATTAAGTGTTTAAGAAAAAGAAATCTTATTTCAAGATTTTTTTTCTCAACCCATTGGCAGATATTTTCGCCTGTTTCAAGCACAAACTCGCCTAAATTTTATATTTTTTGTTTAAAAACCAAACTTAATCTCCCGCGTCACCCCGCTGATCAAGAAAAAAAGTATCATAATTTAAGAATTTTTAGATATTTCTACTAAAAAAATACTAAGTAAGAAAGTCATTTTTTTTTGCAGTGTACACTAGTATTTTTGTCTGGTTTTCAGTACAAATATCCAAAAATTAAAAAATTAAAATATAAAGATGTATTTTCTTGATTAGCAAAATGACCCGAGAAAACATGTCTAGCTCCCAGACAAAATCATAAAATTTAAGTGAGTTTGTGCTCTATTTAAGTGAACAGGCAAAAAATCTGCCAACCATTTTCTTAAACACCTTAAAGAAAAATTTTATAAACATTTTCTTACCTCATTGGCAGATTGTTTTTGCTTGTTTTAAGCACAAATTCACTTAAATTGAATATTTGTTTGTCCAAAAACTACACCCACCCTCCCAGGTCATTTTGCTTATCAAGAAAATAAATTGTGATTTAGGAGTTTTTAGATATTTGTACTGAAAACAAGAAAAAAAAAACACTAAGTAAGAAAGTCATTTTCTGCAAAGTACCCTCTACACTGCAAAAAATGATTTTCAAGAAACAATCTCCCAGCACTTTTGTCTTGCTCTCAGCAAAAATATCTAAAAAATCCCAAATGAAGATGCCCCCTCTTGATGGGCAAAACGACCCATGAAAACAAGTCCCGCTTTTAGACCAAAAATATCAAATGTAAGTGACCTTGTGCACAAAACAAGCAAAAAATCTGCCAATGGGGTAAGCCAATTTTTCTTGAATTTTTCTTGAATTTAGTGTTTAGGAAAAATGTTCAAGATTTTTTTGCTTACCCCATTGGCAGATTCTTTTGCTTGTTTTATGCACAAAATCACTTAAATTTCATATTTTTAGTCTAAAAACTAGACTTATTTTCTTGGGACGTTTTGCTCAGCAAGACAAAGCATCCCAATCTAAGACTCTTTTCATACTTTCACTGAAAACCAGACAAAAACACCAAGAAAATGTTTTCCCGAAAACCACTTCTTGCAGTGTAGTTGATCAAACCTGCAATTTTGTTGTTCTGCCGAACACAACAGAAGATATTTTGAAAAATGTTTGTAATCAAAAAGTTTTGGAGCACCATTGAATTTTTATAGTACAGTAGAAAATGTATAGGAGTCAAAAAAACATTAAAAAAATAAATAAAATTGGGGTGAACTATCCCTTTAAGCAGGCATAGACTCCACAAGTTTGTGATAAACCTGATAATGTTTATCTCATACTGTTCCAAAAATCATCTTGTGTGCTTCAATGGTAGCAAGGAAATCTGACCTTTTGTTACAATGGTCGTTCATTTTCATGTGATCTCAGACTTTTGCACCAGACTGTACACCATAATGCTGAATTACAAATGAGTGATTCCTTAATACCTTTCGTATAGCACACAAAAAAATAAAATATAATTTGATCAATGTGCAACAGGGCTCGAACATACCCTTAAAAAAATAATAAACACAAAACTTCCCATAACAGCACAGAGAATAAGGAGCATTACTCTCCCCAAGCCATTAGATTGACATTATCTTCACAACAGAATCTCAAGTTGACGTTTGGCAGTACAAATACAAACCATACAGAATACCGAACAAAATGGCATAGTCAAAACAAGAATACCACAGCCGAACTAGAAACAGACACGAGAGAAAATCGTTTCCGAGACGTTAGAAAAACACATTGACGGTTAAAAACAGCATTTTGTTTTTATATAAGGCAAAATCAGGTCCTCTCACAGTGAAGTGTTTAGCAGGTTACTGCAGCAGCTCTTGGGTCACATTTACCGACCACCTGTGAAGCGAACAATACAGCGATAACAGCGAACAAAACTTCAACATATGCGAAAGATACAAGATGTCCCACGTACACAAAACCTCCAGAGACTGCTGTCGTTCTCTATGGAATCACTGGCGAATATTAGAATATACAAACAAGAATAATAACAGATCATCGTGTTTGAATGTTATAAAATGCTAGCAAAATGAAATATTATGGAAGCCATTTTGTTAAAGCAAATTTTAACTCTTCCACTACATGTTGAGCAACCTCCCTTAAACCCTTGATACACAATCTGGGGGAGTAGTGCTCCTTAACATTACATAAACATGAATAAAAATAATCATAATACAAAATATGAATAAATATGTCGACTTAACACATACACAACTCATTATTAAAGGACATATGGCATAATTATGTAAACATTAAAAACAGATATTTTGGCGTATCACAAATTTATACCAAAGACGATTTTACTGAAAACAAACATTAACAAATAAAACAACACTTAAATGTTATGACCCATCAAATAAAAGCTATGTTCCTCCAAAAATAGACAAAATAATTAACAAACACTAGACAACGAAATGCAAAACAAAACGATGACTACAAAAAGAGAGTGGATGGTGGACAGTATTGCGCATTGGAAACTATCCAGTGTGGATACAGCAATTCCACCTCCACTCACCCCCCAAACCCCCACCATCAGCCTCCGGTCACGAGCGCTTCGCCAGCATGCCGTCGTGTGGGTGGTTGGGGGGACGGCCACTGACCAGATGGTGAACAGAGAGGCCATGCAGCTGAATGTCTTGCTTAAAATGGCATTCAAAGATTCACAGTCGATCCATGCGGAACGTGTCCTCAGTGGCCGGGTCGGCGAGAACCATGTCCGGGTCGTTGAGCATATGCAGTCCGTCCAGTGTCAGGGGGTCTATCTTCAACTCATCCAATGGGAACTGTGAGTCTGCGTCAAAGCTGACATCACCAACGCTGGCCAATGAGCTGCTGAGTTCCTTGGAGAGACTTGGCGGAGACTCTCCCGTCACTAAAGTGAAACACAGCAATTTGTGCGAGTTAGCAAATTAGTTGACTTGATACGGCAACTACTAAATGGGATGACATTTACATTTATGCATTTGGCAAACACTTTCATCTAAAGCCCCTAAAAGGGCATAAGTGCAAAAGTAATATAGACTCACCTAAAGAATTATTAGGAACACCTGTTCAATTTCTCATTAATCTCGCAATTATCTAATCAAACAATCACATGGCAGTTGCTTCAATGCATTTAGAGGTGTGGTCCTGCTCAAGACAATCTCCTGAACTCCAAACTGATTGTCAGAATGGGAAAGAAAGGAGATTTAAGCAATTTTGAGCGTGGCATGGTTGTTGGTGCCAGACGGGCCGTTCTGAGTATTTCACAATCTGCTCAGTTACTGGGATTTTCACGCACAACCATTTCTAGGATTTACAAAGAATGGTGTGAAAAGGGAAAAACATCCAGTATGCGGCAGTCCTGTGGGCGAAAATGCCATGTTGATGCTAGAGGTCAGAGGAGAATGAGCCGACTGATTCAAGCAGAAGGTTACAAACGAGGTATGCAGCAAAGCATTTGTGAAGCCACAACACGCACAACCTTGAAGTGGATGCGCTACAACAGCAGAAGACCCCACCAGGTACCACTCATCTCACTACAAATAGGAAAAAGAGGCTACAATTTGTACAAGCTCACCAAAATTGGACAGTTGAAGGCTGGAAAAATGCTACCTAGTTTGATGAGTCTCGATTTCTGTTGAGACATTCAGATGATAGAGTCAGAATTTGGCGTAAACAGAATGAGAACATGGATCCATCATGCATTGTTACCACTGTGCAGGCTGGTGGTGGTGGTTTAAGGGTGTGGGGGATGTTTTCTTGGCACACTTTAGGCCCCTTAGTGCCAATTGGGCATCGTTTAAATGCCACGGCCTACCTGAGCATTGTTTCTGACCATGTCCATCCCTTTATGACCACCATGTACTCATCCTCTGATGGCTACTTCCAGCAGGATAATACACCATGTCATAAACATCGAATTATTTCAAGTTGGTTTCTTGAACATGACAATGAGTTCACTGTACTGAAATGGCCCCCTCAGTCACCAGATCTCAACCCAACAGAACATCTTTGGGATGTGGTGGAACGGGAGCTTCGTGCCCTGGATGTGCGTCCCACAAATCTCCATCAACTGCAAGATGCTATCCTATCAATATGGGCCAACATTTCTAAAGAATGCTTCCAGCATCTTGTTGAATCAATGCCATGTAAAAGTAAGGCAGTTCTGAAGGCAAAAGAGTGTCAAACACTGTATTAGTATGGTGTTCCTAATAATCCTTTAGGGGAGTGTACATGTTTATAAGTATGTGTGTTCCCTGCTAAACAAACCCATAACCTTTGCATCAGTGATTGATTGGTGTGTTGAGGCATTTCTCTTTTTTCTCAAGTTGTATTAGGTCAGACAATCAAAGTATTTTCTGATCAAGTACGCAGTCTAATCCACATAAACACAACAGCAACATATTTGTATGTAGAGACAGTCAAATAACATGATGGTTTTGTACCTCTCGGAAAGTTCTTGTTGAACTGGAATGCATGATACCTGTGAGGATGATGTTGGGAATGTTGCCATGGCTACTGTAGCTCAGCTGCTGTGAGTCCGACTGACTGCTGTGGGTTCCAGTTAAGCCCATCATGGCTGCCTGCGTGTAGTTCAGTGTCGAACAGTGACTGGAGCTGCCTGGATTTTCCATCATATTCATATTGAACTGCTCCAACTGCAACACCAATATTACAAAGTTAAACACACACGCGTTTGTACAGCTATCTTTGTGAGGACATTCATACGACATTCATAATGCAATCCCTACCCCCTTACTCTAATCCCAAACAGTGCCTAACCCTTATCCTAACCCCAACCCTAACCCCAGCAGTACTTATCTTTATTGTAGTTTTTTAAGCAATGTGAAAGGTTTAAAGAGACAATTTTGTTAAGATGTTAATGTGATGATTTTAACAAACAGATATTCTTATTGTACACAATAAGGAAAGGTAAATGGTGTACATTTATGTCTTAACATAGAATAGAGTAAAACATACATTTTTATTTAACTACTAAAACTGAAATGAAGCCAGGATTTCCCTACACACTACCTTTACAAAGTGGTTCAAATGTCTGTAGCCTACCTGGTTAGAGAGGGCAGTGGTCTGCCTGGATGACAGCTGCTGATCATAGAACGAATCTCCAAAGATGCTGCCAACACCAGGCATGTGTTGTGAGGACACAACCAGACCCACCATGAGACAATAAAGAACATTTACGAAATCATAAATAAGAGAAATGATCCTGATAACACACTTTGACATTACACTGGTTCATTTAAAGGAATAGTCTACTCATTTTCAATATTAAAATATGTTATTACCTTAACTAAGAATTGTTGATACATCCCTCTATCATCTTAGTGCGTGCACGTAAGCGCTGGAGCGCGCTGCTACACTTCGATAGCATTTAGCTTAGCCTCATTCATTCAATGGTACCATTTAGAGATAAAGTTAGAAGTGACCAAACACATCAACGTTTTTCCTATTTAAGACGAGTAGTTATACGAGCAAGTTTGGTGGTACAAAATAAAACGTAGCGCTTTTCTAAGCGGATTTAAAAGAGTAACTATATTTTATGGCGTAATAGCACTTTTGGGAGTACTTCGACTCGCCTGAAAAGTCCGCTCCCCTTCTCACTCTCATAATGGGAGAGGGAGGGTGTTACTGCGCCGAGTCGAAGTACTCCCAAAAGTGCTATTACGCCATAAAATATAGTTCCTCTTTTAAATCCGCTTAGAAAAGCGCTACGTTTTATTTTGTACCAGCAAACTTGCTCGTATAACTACTCGTCTTAAATAGGAAAAACGTTGATGTGTTTGGTCACTTCTAACTTTATCTCTAAATGGTATCATTGAATGAATGGGGCTAAGCTAAATGCTATCACGCTTACGTGCACGCACACAGATGATAGAGGGATGTATCAACAATTCTTAGTTAAGGTAATAACATATTTTAATATTGAAAATGAGTAGACTATTCCTTTGACAAATAAATTTTTGCAAAGTGACACACACTAGTCGAGAACATGACATTTCTGAGCGAAATTATCACACCTGCATATACAAAAATCCAGGGCCTCGTTTATCAAGCGTGCGTACGAACAGAAGTGTGCGTAAAGTGTGCGTAGGAACAGTTTTACGCAAAGTGTGGAATTTATCAAATTGTACTTATACGTAGAAATGTGTGTAAATGTACGTACACCTCGGAGTATGCATACGCAGAACATCTAGTGGTAGAATAGCGATACTACACAGGACCGTCGTTAAAAGAACACTTTGTCTATTTATTATCCACCCCCAGGTGTTAAAAATGATTACTGTTAATAAAGTAACTGCAAATCAGTGTTGAAGTTAATTAATTAAATTAGTGTCTAACCCTATATAAGAAAGCTCCGTCAATGCTTGACACAGTGCAATGGCTTATCTTGCGTTATTGGAAGACTTGGCAAATCATCCATTCGGCCGGGAGCACGTTTTTAAAGACGGCGCCAATGATGCTGGTGATATGCGGCTGTCCAAGGTGGAAAGTTCTGTCATTGTCTGTCCTCCTACAGTTGCACTGATTTCGCGTCGGTGTGCTGTGACGCATTTTTGGGGCTGATAATTTAATGCCAAACCACTTTTTTATTTCTGGAAGTGTTCTCTCCTCATACCCAACGGAATTAAACTTACTGGTAACACATTTCTTTTGTTAGTCATTCCTCCTGCACTACGTGAACCAAACAGGATGTGTTATTAGGATTTATTACACGGCTCTCTGGAATGCTTGATTCTGATTGGTCAGCTGAGACATTTGCAGGTTCGTTCTTTTCAAATAATAACTGCTCCAAAGTAATAACGCATAGCCGGTACTACTTGTATGTTTAAAATCCCTCCCTCGAGACAAACACTGGACAACCACAATTAACAATGGAAAATTTCAACATTAATTTTACGGAAAAAACAAAACATTTAAACAGTGGATAGATTTGGACAATTCAAATGGCTCCCGAAAAAACGAAAATTGAACTACGAAGAACAAACAACGACAAGACACAGAGAGCTTACTGAGACTGAACTTGACAAAATAGAGCATGACAGCTACGAAGTCAACACACAAAAAAATACAGAATCGGCAATAAAACTTCTTAAAGACTGGCTAAAAGAGAAAAAAATGGAGACAGACAAGTATGAAGCAGAGGATGTTAATAAGGTATTACGACCATTTTATGCATCTGTGCAAAGTTTCGCGGAAGGATAAAAATGTTAATTTAAAACAAATATGCCAATAAAATGTTTCAAATTCATATTCATGTCCAGTTTTTTCCTTATGTGGCAAGTAGCCGTGTAATAAGCGGCTCCGCTTCGCGTCGGGTCCTGATCACACTGTCGGGGCTTATTTCGCGATAACTACCGGCTGCCTCTACATTATCCCTTTCTTAACCTCATCCACCAGTAACTCAATTTCTGTGTCTGTAAAGTTCCTCTTTTACGCTCTCTTTGCCATTATTGCGATGAGGGAAAAAGCACAACCGCGTGACTTATAACAGGAGGTGTTGTCACCATATCTGGTTCATTAGAGGCGTTTCGGAATGCAAATGACCATGAGCGTGCACGAGCATGGTGCTTAAGAACAAGTGGGATTTATCATCAATGACTGATGTGCGTACGAACCCCGTGCGCACGTTTGATAAATCACGATGATTTTGTACTTACGCACATACTAAATTTCATTCGTAGGTAAAAATATAGAACATATTCTACGCAATGTTCATAAATGAGGCCCCTGCAACTTATCATAACAACAAAAAAGCCAACAAATAAGAACAATTTAGAAAACAATGACTAAATGATTAATATATTCATTTTTGTATTAACAGAAATAAATTAAATCTAATGTTCATTTATATACTTACTCATTTAATTGTTGTAAAATCAATTGTTTATAATATTTGAATAGCTCAGATGCAAAACCCTCTAAGTGCGTCTGACAAGTTTTCTGGTAAATGAGTTTTTTTTTCAGGCTCTTATGTTTAGGTCAAGTAATTTCACTTTAATGGCAATGTAACTGTGCGTTTACACCAGACGCGGTAGGACGCCAAAAAGTTAGATGTTTAAATGTTTTGAGTTTACTCACTTAATTCGTGCTTGAAATTCTAATCATTCAAGACATTCACGCAGAAATTCGCATCATGGGAGGGGCTTCTGCGACTCCGGTCACTTCCTGTAATCACGCTCCTGATTGGTTAACGTGGTGTGAATATCAACCAATGTTCTGATTTTTCAACCCGCGCGTTTCCCGCGGCAACGCTCAATTCGTGCATTCTGCGCCGCAGGATGCCTTTTTGGAGTCTTTGCATTGACTTAACATGTAAATCACTTGCGCTTGCCGCCTCTTCCGGGTCTGGTGTGAATGCACAGTTAAGGTTATTAGTCAGTATTTAAATGCCTTATTTTCCACAAATATCACTTTAGACATTTCTTTGATTTTGACTGTCTTTCGCTGCAAAACCCTCTAAGTACATGCAAAAATCTCTTCACTGCCCTTTCTGAATAAAGGTAATAAGATAAACAAATTCTGTCAATATCCTAATATTTTCGATAAACCTCTTTTAACCAAGTAAAAACCTCTTGCACGTGTGCCATCATTCATCCAATTCTTCCTCCATGCACTTCAAGGACTTTTCTGAAAAGTCATTGTGGCAGATTCTGCCAACAAAGCACATTTACATTTGGGCATTTAGCAGATGCTTTTGTCCAAAGCGACTTAGGAAGAAAGATTAGGAAACAATAAAAGCGATGTGTCATAGGGAGGCAATAGTACAAAAGGTTCTTATAAGAAGATACAACTTTTTTCATTGTTTCTAAACAATACCTGTTTGAGAGAAAAGAAAGTGTTAGTTTAGGTCTTAAAGATACAATGTCCCCAAGTGACAGACTCTCACAGTTTGGTTTAGGGAGAAATAGAGGTCACTGGCCGGCACACTGAATCCTTTACAAGAACCAGAGTCCCGCCCGACCAGTGGGCTTAACAAATCGATACCCACAGAGCGTCATCAAAAACCGGTTGAGTAAGGTGAGACTGAGACAGAGATGAGACTGTGTCAGCCAACTCCCTGATGCCTGTCTGGGCTTCATACTACTCCCTTACTTGACACTGGGAGTGCCTCATATGTCTTGAAAAGTGAAACCTGTGGCTCTTTGATCGCCCCCTGGTGGCTGGCTCCAGTACAAGTCATAAACCCCACCCTCTTCATTCAAACGAATGGGACTCTGCTCTAACCAAAAAATTATTTACACTTCCAATCAAAATTTCCGAAAGATGGTTTTGGTCTTTTTAAGTAGTTGTTATTACGCTGATATATGTTCAATTGTTCATTTTGGTGTTTAGTTTCATTTTAGCTAGTAATTTAATGTTATAGAAATGGGGTGTGTTGTTATGATTGGCATGGTTGAATTGGGCGCCCGAGCATTTGGGTGGAAGTTTGATACCACGGCTCCACGGACGATTCCTTCTGCCCATGCCTTGGCTCCAAACTGACGTTTTTACGTAACATGGCGGCGACCATGGCCGGACATTTTTAGCTTCAATTCAATACAATGGAAGGACGTGACTTCGCGTCGTCAATCTTTTTTCATAGTCTATGCTCGACAGCCTCAGGAGGAGAGCCGAGCAAGAAATAACATTATGCAATACTTAAATACTTTATAGTCGTGCGTAAGCTCTACGCCGTATGTTATCCGTAGCCTGTGCGTAGCTCTGCGTAGCCTGACGTTCACCTCGCAAATTTTTTAACAGCGCGTCAGTTCTACGCGGACCGCAAGCGCTGTGATTGGTGCACCAGAACCCCTCCCGTCAGGTAAAAAAAACTGCGTCATAGGTATTTCCATTTGCGAAGGTGAAAACAAAGATGAGCCAAGCTGAGGAGCGATTTAACTCAAACTGCAACAAAAGTCGCTGTTTATTTAATTCCATCATTGCTGGTCTTCTCAAATCATGCACAACAAGTTGCTGTTTCTTCTTTGTTTGTGGGTTAACTTGCCAAGCTTCTTGTTCTTTGACGATCGTGATGCTACTGTGGTTACACGCGTGGATATTGCCTACCAGCGGTTTGCGTATGTGTTTCACGTCAACAACGATGCAAAAGTATTAATGAAAACCGACGTGGAACCTATGCCATCGTGGCTACGCTGTAGGACCTGCGCACAACTATAAAGAGCCCTTTAGCCTTAATCTTTACTCTGTGTTTGGGAATTAACAGCCAGATATTGGGTTTATTCATCTTGTTTTAGAGTTATGGCCTCGTTTACTGGACTTTTTTAAACAAAAAAATGGCCTGATTAAGCAGATTTGAAGAGAAAGTATTTGATGAACATATAGTATGCGCCGAGCACTTTCTGTCAATATCATTAGTCCCTTTCACACATAAAGTCTTTACTGGTAATTTACTGGTAAATTGCAGTTAAGAGATCATGTGTGAACAGAACCTTTCCAGTAAATCAGTGCTCCCAATTTACCAGTAAGACAGGTTGTAAGATTACCAGTAATTTACCGGTAAGCGCTATGTGTGAACGAAAATTATAGGATTACCGGCATTTAGAACGGACGACGTCAGACCGTGCTGACAGCTTCGGGCCAATCATAGCGTTTTAATACAAATAACGCGTTTACCCCCGCACTGTTTACGGACGTTTCCACACACATGCTGCTTGAAAGTTGAGCACACCTGAAGTTTACGTCCAAATTTCTTCACCAAAGTTGTTTAAAACAGCTTACCGCCGAATTGCCGACGTCCTTAGCACGCCCTCTGTGAAGCCTAACGTGCAAACAGTAGTTAAAAACGCATTTTCGGTTTGACGTCGTCTCATTCAATGTTGTTTGGTCATGAGCAACTTCGCGACTGTTTACCACAGACGTGAAAACAGCAAAATACGGACCGTGAATATGAATACAAAACACTGAGCTCGCCACGTGCTACAGGTACTTCCGCTTTCTCAACGAATTTACCGGTATTTTGATACTGATGTCGTGATGTGTGAATGATGTCTACTGGTAAAATAACGGAACGCCACTGCGTGTGTGAACAGCACATTTTTGTATTTACTGGTAAATTCATTCTGGTAAATTCATGGTAATTTGCCAGAATTACTGTGTGAAAGAGGCTAGTATCTCATTTTTGACGGAGGTGGCTTTTAGAGACTTTTGCATCTGAGCTTTTCATTTACTTTCTGCATTTAATATATTTTCTGTAATTAAAAAAATATATTTTTTGTTTGTCCCTATGTTCTCTCATTTAGTTAAAAACATAATATGATGAAAAAATGCCACGTTGTGGTATCTAATTTGAAATTAGCATATGAAGTAAAACTACAAAAAGGTGGAAAATGTCAATTTCACTAGCTCTGTTAATGGTTTGAAAAGATTTATGTATTTTTTATTGACTTTCAGATATTTAAAATCTTACAGGATTAAAGTCAGCAGATACCTAAAAATGACATTTAAAATTTGTTCAATTAAAATGAGAATTTAATAGAAAAATGTTTTTGGAAAAAATTACTTTTATTTCTTTTGTCATCTACCTGCAATTCTGGAATAAACCATATAGCAAGAGTTTTTTTCATAAAGTTTCGCATTAAATAATATGTTAGACAACAGTAGACAATAAGGTGGCAATAAACACACGAAACAACACACAATATAAATCAGCGAATGAAACAGTAGTAATGTAAGTCTTACTTGTGGTGAGCCTCCGGGTGAGAAGCCCTGATTGGACACTGGAGATGTGGGTGATTGATTGGCTGAAGAGCCGGTCTGACTGCGGTACTGTTGAGTGAACTAACAGAGTTATGTAACAGATCTCATTCAGGTCAAAGAGACATATCTTCAACAGTGCCTGATATCAGCATTTAAAAAATGAACTATTGCAGAAACATGACATTCTTGCATGTATACGAGTAGATGAATGAAAATTACAAGGCTTACAAAACAAGAGATGAACAAAATATTTTCATGTGTGCATAAGTAAAACTTACAGAGTTGGCGGTTCCGCTCGTGACCGTCTGTGATTGGCTGTCGAGAGAGTTTTGGGTGGTGTTGGGTGTGGAGCTTACAGTGAGAGGTGGGAGTCGTATGAGACGGATGTTTTGCGGGAGCGTGTGTGGCTGTTTCTGCAGATCGTTCAGTAAACTCAAGAGTGAGTATTGAGATAACTGCTGCTCTAATGTCAGGCTGTCCATCGCCATCGGCTACGAATACAAAAGAGTGAAGGAATGGCACTTTTAATATCCATCAAACGCCTAATTTGCTAAACAAATATAATAAGCTTGAGGCTGGCTTACCTGTGCGATGGGTATTTGAGATGACACCGCAGGTTGGAGTGTGGGAGTGGGTTGCTGCTGTTGGTTGATATTGGGCGAGGGTCCAGTGTGCTGGGCGGGAGGGTTGGGAGGAACGTGACTGGCTGCGCTGATGCCCAAATGTGTCAGGTTGGTTGTCAGGTTATTGGTAGTGCTGGGACTGGATGTGGGGAAGGTAATGGGATCATCTGGATCCAGCGGGGTGGGAAGAGGGGGTGGAAACTGGATGTTTGTCAGATCGGGTAAAGAGCCACCTGTGCTGTGAGCCGCTGGCATCAGAGAGCTGTTCATTTCTTGATCAGGAGATGGAAATATGCTGAAAATATTCAAAAGATGACAAATGTTATAAAAAAATAAAGATTCATCAAAGCAACTTTTCGGCATATCTAACTACTCACTTAATTCCAGGAACATCATGTGACTCTGAGTGTAGAGATCCTTTTGGCTCATCTTTCTCCATCTCTGTTTCGGGGTCTTCTGTGTCTGGAGGGGTGAGCAACAGCACTGGAGGGACAGAGAGAGATTAACAGAGAGATGAATGCTGTTGCTGTAGCAAAAGTGGTAAAGCATGAAGCTAGCGATGCCAAAAGTCAGGAGGTCAATACCCACTGTTTGCACAGATAAAAGCTCAAATCTGACAATTGCATACATTTAAATCATTTTTGAAATGTCAAATGAAAAACAAGCACCTTAAGACCTCCAGTCTGTGAAAACCTATAAAATCACCATGCGTAATGTAAATAATATATCTTAATATCTTTAATATTGACAGAGAACGGTCATGTCAAAGATTGAAATTAATGTGAAATCAATGATTGAAATCAAAATATGATGCTCCTAATCTCATTATAGGGGCGGCACAGTGGCTCAGTGGGTAGCTCAAGTGTGGAGTTTGGATGTTTTCCCAGTGTGTGTAGATTAACAGGTTTTTGCGATGAATATGGTAAATGGACTGCATTTATAGACCAATGGCCATGCAAAGCGCTTTACAATTTGCCTCACATTCGCCCATTCACTCACACATTCATACACCGACGGCGGTGTCAGCCATGCAAGGCGCCATCCAGCTCGTCGGGAGCAGCTGGGGTTAGGTGTCTTGCTCAAGGGCACCTCGACACTTGGTCAGGTGGAGCCGGAGAACCACCGACTTTCCGATTTGCAGAAAACCTACATGAACCTATATGAACCACTGAGCCACTTAATGCTTGAATGGCATTAGGAATAAATAAATACGTCTCATTATTACAAAGGGTATAAATCTGGTGCTTGCCTATGCAACATTGACCTCAAGAATGCTACTGTGTTGTGAGCAATTGCCAGGTCATTGCTACTTTACGCCGTTTCTAAGGCTATGTTTACATTAATGCGTTTATCCTTTAAAACGCGTTACTTTTGCTACGTTTACGCCTTTCATCTACACTACATCACCGTTTTCGACCCACATAAACGGATTCGTTCGCAAACGTTGCAGACCCTGTTTTAGTTTGAGAACTCAGACGTTGCTCTAAGTGTAAATAAACGTAGACAGAGTCTTATGTAAACGAACAGCTGATGTTAACGTGACAGTGCATCATTTTCAAAGTAAAAATTTATTTAGTCAGGTAAATGGAGGTATGCAACGGAGGTTTTGCCAAAAATAGTAAACATCTACCAACCAGCTATTATAAACCCTATATCGGATTGTTTTAACATGTATCCTTATAGATAATGCCTGTTTTATATTTATGTTTGAGTATTGTTGGGTTTGAATATTGTAATGTGTTTATGTTTTGTTTAAATTAAGTTAGCTTATTACGAAAGATAGACTGTAATTTTAAACGCCATATAGGGTGTTGTAAAGGCCAATATGAAGTGAGAATTGTAATGCATCAGACATTATTTTCGAGTTTAATTTAAGTTTTGTTTTCTACTTTAAAATGAATTTCGTTTCAGATAATTTGTCTCTTAATTTTAATCGATGTTTTGTTGATACGTTTTGTGAATATAAATTAATAAAAACAATAAACTCAACGTCATTAATATTTAATGCTCGTTTAGCCGCTTGCGCTTTTAGCTATTTCTGTGTTGCTTGCGGAGGACACGCACGGACCTCGCACACTTTTAAAAATTAATCCAATAAGCATTTCTGTAGGCTAAAGCAATACTTCACCTCTTACTATGTTTGATTGAAGTTTGCATTTGCTGAAATTTATTTTTGCTTCAAGTTCGTTTAGTTCTGTTCACTTGAATGCTTTCTTTTTAAATCATAAAGACCTTTCTGTTTAGTTATAAAATCAAAATTAACCTATTAATCATATTAATATGTTGTAGGGGGGGAGCTAGAACAATATAAGACTTTCCCAAACACATTTTTATAAGTCCAAAAATAGTGTCTGTTGTAGTTGCCAGCAGAGGACCCAGGTATGAATTTTGTCAATATCGCACACCCCTAGGCTGCATAAATGCGCAAAGGTAAGTTATTATTAGAGTAATAAGTTATTTAACACTTTATGCGCATGCCCAGTTACGTGATTGGTCATGTTTCATGCGTTTATGGTGGTGTATAGTGTGGATGAAGATTCTTTTTAAAATGCCAGTATAAACGAGGATCGTTTTCATTTTAAAATGCCGTTTTAAAACACAAATGCTCTAATTTATACAGTGCGTTGTGAATGTGTTAGCATTTAGCCTAGCCCCATTCATTTCTTAGGATCCAAACAGGGATGAATTTAGAAGCCACCAAACACTTCCATGTTTTCCATATTTAAAGACTGTTACATGAGTAGTTACACGAGTAAGTATGGTGGCATTTTTTAAAGCAGATAGGTTGTTTGCGGCACTTCGACCTCGGCGCGCATTAACATCATCACTCCTGACTATTCCCCCTCTCACTCATTTTTTATCTACTTAAAAAATCGCCACGTTTTATTTTGTGCCACCATACCTACTCGTGTACTTACTCATGTAACAGTCTTTAAATAGAGAAAACATGCAAGTGTTTGCTGACTTATAAATTCATGCCTGTTTGGATCCTAAGGAATGAATGGGGCTAGGCTAAATGCTAACACATTCACAATGCGCTATACAACGATTAAGTGCACAAATTGAATAAAGATAGGTATGTAAAATGAATCTAAGTTAAGGTAAGAACATAGTAAAATATTGAAAAACAGTGGTGTTTTCTTTTAAATTCGTATTTATTCTTGACTAACCATGCATAAGAATTATTACACTCAGTCCAAATCCCCAGATTTAATATTAGTTCAGTGTGTTTTGTTAGAAAGAAATGCTTGTATGCATCAATAATCAAAATCTTTCTTATGTGTTAAAGAAACACATTTATTCATGCAAGATGTTGTGTGACTTCTTTAAAAAAAATTAAGCAAATCTGTTGAGTTCTTTGTTATAGTTTTTCTTTCTTTTCAATTTGTTTCCCTGCTGTTCTACATCTCTTAAATAATATATTTGGCAGTAGACCTTGTTTTCTAAGTACAGATGTAACAAACTAAAACCTTTTCAGAAAACACATCTCAATGTTATTATTAGGAAGTATTCTGATGAGTGTAATGCCCTTCGCAATGGCAAAAATGTACAGCTATAATACAACATGTTTTAGTGAACATTTTGTTTAAAGCTACATTTAAGCAGAGACAATGAATGGGTTTTTATGGAGGTGCTGACAGGGCCCCCTCACAAAGTTGCTTAGGGCCCCCAGAAGGCCAGAATCGACTCTGCTTACAGGAGAATGTAGGATGTAGCAAAGGAGATGCACTGGATTTTGTTGCAATGCGCATGCGTCGAACGTCAAAATAAGGCAATGCTTTGCAAGGCTGTGCATTCGATCGTGGGGGTATGATCATGTACCCTTAAAAAAAAAACACACTACTCTCCCGGCTTTGTACATTCTTAAATGACAAACCACCCAAATTCTTACATGTTTTAACTCCTTTTGACTGCAGTTCCTGAGATCCACCGACAAAAGTGTCCTGTGGAGTCACAGCACTCTGGTGTAGAGCTGAGTCAGAGTTTGTCCTGCAGGACAACCAGAAAATATTGCAACAGAAATGAAGGCAACATTCATGAGAAAATTATGTTCATTGATTATAGTCTATAAGGAACATCATTTCACCTCCTCCAGCTTGTGTCAGGGGGTGGAGACAGATATACTGAGCCATATGGGCAGCTGTCAATGTAACTAGGAATTAAGAAAAATTTGTCACATGAAAGTCAACATTAACAAAACGTCGACAAATCAACCAAGTTAAAGCTGTGTCGGGTAAAGGTGAAGGATATCTGACGTCCATGCTTGTCCACAGAGAGAGGCCTGCGATGCGGAGAAGCGATGCGATTTCTGTCGCGGTACACGCGGTCCACCAGGCCGTGATGTCGGGTTGTCCGACTGGTGTCCAGAACTGTCGTCTGAAAAATAATCTGATATGTTTAAGAGATATTTTTGCTCGTAACCCAGTCACAATTGTATTGCAGCCTTGCTAGGCAAATAAAAGCATACTATAGCTTCACGCAGAAGATGGACTGGCAGCATGAAAGCTTTATGCAATGGGATCCGACCTAAACATCATTAAGTGTCTTAAATGAAGAGCAATGATAACAGAGGAATGGCTCTTGAGCAAATGCACATTTTTAATGACTTCATGAACACCATGATTTGCTGGATACAGGGGACTTTATTGAATAATAAAATTATGACATTTTGGAATAGACTCTATTTCAGTTTATAATCCATAACAATTATTACTACGATCCTCTGCCTGTATTTTCTTATTTTTTCAGTTGCTTGGGATGTTTAGGAAGGAAACCTTTGACCAGTAGGTGTGTAGCCCTCAGTAGAGGACTTCACGGGTCACGGGTTAGATCCGAAAAACCAGAGATCCGACCTGAGACCCAAACGGGTCTAAAAGTTTCACGCGGCATCGGCTCTTGGGTAATTTTTAAACGGACCCGAACTATCTAATTTTCATTGAGACAGACCTGTCAATCAATTTTGCATGCGCATTTAAGTGGTCATCATCAAATAAAGTAAAATAAATGGAGGCAAATTGAATGCGACACTACTGGGTTTCTTTCTGTCTGACTAGTGTGTGCAGGGATGCAGACTGCCCACAAGTCGGTGCCATTTACATTTGGGTCCCTTTGGGTAAAAAAAAATTGCCACTGGTTTGGGTCGGACTCGGGTCTAATTTTCTCGGGGTTGTCTCGGGTTGGGCCTTTTAAAACAGTGGTTCTCAAACTTTTTCAGCGTGCGGCCCCCTTTGTGTACGGCGCATTCCTTTGCGGGCCCCCCAAAGAAAATTTATGACAAAAAACTCAAAAACTAAAACTCAACTTTTAATTAAACAAAACATATTGAATGATACAAAGTACTGCTGTTGGTTTGTAGCCTTATTTTTTAGGTTTAATTCCACAGAATTCATGATAAATTAATTTATTTTATAAAATGTTATAAAGCTGGGGCCCCCCTGGCACCATCTTGCGGCCCCCAGTTTGAGAACCACTGTTTTAAAAAAAACTTATGCATGTTGGGTTCAAGTAAAAAGCGATTCAGGTCTTTTTGGGTCGGGTATATTAGATTGGACCCGAAAAGACATCTAGCCCCCAGACAATAGCAACACCTTAGAGGAGGGGCCAAATCTAAATGTTGGGTTTACAAACAGTAACTGAAAATCTAACATAGTGCACCTTTAATAAAAAGATATTAAGCAACAGATGCAAGTCACATTATTTCACTTTTATCAGAAGTTAACTTTCAACAAAGAGAGGCACATTTTAAATGATTTCACTAGTTTGTTCAAATAATATAGGATGTTGCTTTTTGGATTCCAATGGTGTCAAGCACAAATAAAACATGCTTCCTTGGGAATGTTGTTTTAAATGTATTCATAGATGTAGTAGACAATAGTAAAAATAACAATCAAAAGCCATTTCCATAATAACTTCATCTCGCAGATAGTGACTTCATTTTGGAGGGAAACAATAGCATTACCAGTAACTTTTAAACTATTACAATGTGGCAAAATAGGTAAATTATTCTTACATTTATGTTCAAATATCTCATTCTCTTAGTTCATCCAGGAAATGTCTTCTTTGCTATGTAAATAATCAAGATATTTTAATAATATTTAGGTTCCTGAACATGAATAGAGGATAATTCTGAAAATCTGTTATAACCTTTTCAAGGGGACATTTCACGAGACTTTTTTAAGATGTAAAATAAATCGTTGGTGTCCCCAGAGTACATATGTGAAGTTCTAGCTCAAAATACTCCATAGATAATTTATTATAGTATGTTAAAATTGCCACTTTGTAGCTAAAGGCCTGACATAATGAAATGTTATGTCTTTATTACCTTAAGCCCTGAATACACTGCAGGATTTTTGCCCTCCTATATCACACTGTGCAACATGGATCGTTTAAACTCGGGTACGACAAACATGTAGACTGTACGATGGTGACACAGAAGCTTCGGTGGCTGCATCACACGTTAGCACAACGTCATTAGCATGCGCTTGTGGTAAACAAATACCAGTACACAGGTCGTAGCAGCAAACACACTGTGCGGTAATCATGCTGAATTTATGACACTGTCAGAAAACGTAGGCTATCTTTGGACGCAAGACCGGGAAAACGTCCGTCTTTAAACCTCCACCACTCTACGACATAGAACCACCAATAAAGAGCCAGGATCACAGAAATCGTGATGATTGTTTCACAACGGCAATCTTTCGTCTGGGACAGCCAATAATCGTGCAGTGTGTTCCGGGCTTTAGAATGAGCTGTTTTAATCTACATACACCATGGGTCCCATTGGAAGTCGGCATCATGTTTCTATAGTAGCCATAAATGGACAAACTCTTCTATAGACGGTTTCAGCAGTAACAACATAAACAAACTTTCAGTATCTCCGCTAAGAATCAATAACAATAGAGTACTTTAGAGTAGTGTATTTCTGATAACAAGCTAAATAAACAACACGTAGATTACCTTAGTTCAAATCATAGCTAAAACTACACTGAGCTACAGTTACTGTGTAAAACGTGTACTATAAAATGTATACTATGTATCTACATATCGGCTGCCAAACCTCCCTTTACATAGCGGTGATCCATGATCGCCATCTCCTATCGTCTTTAGGAAATCAAAACATTTGTTATTTTCGACGAGGTATTTGTTCCAGAGTTCAGTTTATCCACTAGCCCGTTCATTAATGGTCCCATTCTTTCTGTGTTTTTGAAGCTTAGATTGTGTTTATAGTGGGCAATATAACATGTGTTTATGTTTCACGTATAAAAAGACGCGCTTTTTTCACGCAATTTACTTATTTCTAAATTGCTGTTTTCGCGGTCCTAAAAACGGGCTGATGTCTTCCTTGTTCTATGAAGTCCCTCCTTCAGAAATACGTATCGAGTACTGAATGTGTAGTTTGTTTAGTGTGTTGTGATTCGACAGCAGTTTAGCTTAGCAGAGCCGTCTGAGCCAAAGCTGGTGATTGACGTATTCCTGCGTATTCTGTTAAAAAAATATATATCGCCTGGCAGTGAACTTTGAGCTTTACTTTGAGAAAAATTAGATCAGGAAGAACATGACCTTTAAACAGAGACTGGAAGTAAAATTTCACCCAGACACGTAACGGCAACAACACACATGCATCTGATGAAACCGTTTATAGAACGCATTTTATCACGATGTCACCAACAATGACATGTTTGTCCTGTGGTGGCTACCGTAGCTTCTGTATGTGTTTCGCAAGGGAGGGGTGAGCGGTAAACTGAACCGTTGGTTGCAATTCACAATCTCACTGCTAGATGCCACTAAAATCTACACACATCACCTTTAAAGTGCACCTATTTCATTGCTAATAACAACATTATTTTGTGTATTTTATATAATACAATGTGTTCACATGGTTTATGGTTAAAAAACACATTATTTTCCACATACCAAACATTGTTGTAGCTCCAGATTTCACTATCTTCCTGAAACGCACGGATTTGAAAATCTCTGTGTCCCTGATTGGCCAGCTAATCTGTACGTTGTGATTGGCCTGAATACCTCTGACATCAGCCGGAAATGTGACGCTCCTTACCGTGTTTGAAAGATTCAGTCACAATGCAATGCTAACAGGAGTTAACTTACAGGCTGTGAGTCTGAAGCAGGAGGAATTTAATAATGTCGGTTTTTAATAAATCGCAAATCCCAGGAAGTAAACTGTTGCCTACAATCCGTGATTGTTGTAGTTCAAGAAAAGAGATTTACATTGGAGATGATAACTCGCGCCATGGTTTACTTTGGGGTTTGTACCTTTTGCATATCGTTAACATGTACTAATACACACTTACACACCAAAGGAAATGTAAAAACGTGAATCCTAAAATAAGTGTTCTTTAAAGAAATTCTTCATAATAGCTGCAAAGTTCAAAAGTAACTGCATTAGAAGAGTGATGCATCTAAGAGTTATCCAGTTATGTGTTTATGAAATCATGATCTAGATCAGGGAAATTCATCCATAAGGTGACTAAACAAAAAATCGTCTTATGAAGATCTAAGGTCTCACCTGAAAAGGGAGGTCAGTGTTGCTATTTCCAATCTGATTGACATTGGGCAGTGACCCTCCATAGCACTGAGCTCGATTCTGGCTTAGTTGCAAATACTGGGTCTTCTGCAACTGCAGCTGTGCAAAATAACAGTGTGTGAAAAGCAGCAGTGAATGATGTAATGAACCCATGAATGAAACCTAAAGCAGATACTGAACACTTCATCAGGCGAGGTATGAGAAAAGCCACCGGTGAACAGCAGAACATAAGCGTCAGCTTTTTATAAACCTGTCACATAAGACTTCAGTTCAATACAAAAAGACACGGCGAAAATCTGTTTTTTTTTTTCATTTAGGGAAACGTTGACAGGAAAACTGGGGCAAGTTGTCACACTATTTACGCCAGTGAGTATTTATCAAGGGAATTACTTTTTTGCTCAATTCTGCATTTTATACAATACAAGGAAGTATTTCTAGTTATTTTTAACAATTTAAAATATAAAAATATTAAAAGTGGCAAGTAACACTCATAAATAGCCTAAGAAGTAAAGAACTGTAAAATATACATATAATGGGAAACAACAACCTGACATTTCAGATTTTTTATAAACAGATTTTATCTTTTTGTTTAGCTAAAATATACATTGGCGATACAGTTTGCCCCTGCCTAAATATCTGTCAGTATGATTATGTCATTTATCCAAAAACTACAGACATAATGATACTTCATTTTGTATCACTTAAAGTATATCCTATATATAAAATTCACTTATATAGTATTTTATTTTTATTATAATTTGAAAAGATTACTGACAAGGTGTTTGAAGCCAACATAGAAAGCCACTTCAACAAAAAAGAAACATTTGTGTAAATAGAGTATAGTCCATGTGACAACTAACCCCGGTCTCTCGTACAGTATATAACATTTCCCAATTTCAAAAGCACTCTGATCATGATCAATACACATCAATGGGACAAGAAAAAAACATGAATGGATTTAGTAGCCTATATGATAGGCCAGAACAAACTCGCAGTCTTAAGTGCAGATGTGCATGACATCTGTAACGAGCATCGTTACAGCTGCGCAGCCTCAGCATCAGCACCACATTCATCTGATCGTTTAACCGCACGGACATCCTAATCCGCCGATTTATCACGACTCTCGCTCGACAAAGGCGATTCATTCATATTTCAGGTTATATCCCACATAGCAGCTGTGCTTTAGTTCGTCATTACGCGTTTGTCCGTGACACACTTACCCGCGCAGCTCGCGTGATGCTTAGGTCCTTCATGACCTCCTCAAACGCCGCGGTCTCCTCCGCCTGCTTCTGGTTGTGCAGGGCGATCTTCTCGCTGAATTTGCGCGGATTGTTTGAGGTCGCCATCTTCCGTTCTTCTCCAAAACACAGAGCGTTGCGTGAGACGCGTTGCGCGCTGCGGCGGCGCGTCATCACGGCCAGAGTTCTGGGCATTGGAGTCCAGGGACGGTCAGGTGATGAAGCATCTCATTGGGGAAGCACACAAACACACCCACCATCATCTTTTTTTTAATGAGTACATACAGTAGAGATATCATTTTTAATAGTGTATTTATGGTAATATTTATTGTTTATTCTGATCGATGTGGCATCAGTCAAATATTCTTTAGGATTTTAGGGCCACAACCTTGCATGTTTTCTAAATTAGGTTTATATTTAAGATTTATTTTATATTTTTGTTGGGCTCCAGTATATATGAAAATGATTGAAATATCGCAAATGGCCATATTGCAATGGTTTGCAATAACATAAATATTTTAATACTTTAAAAAGCTGCATAGACAAATCTTTAAGGTGACGCAGAGAGACTGAGAGAGATACTTGCTTTATCCTATGTTATTTATATATAAATTTGATTTTACAATTTTAAAGCATTATCTTATCATATACTGCATTTTCTTCAATATCGTGCCACCCTAATTTTTTGTATACACTTTATAAAATACTAGGTTGTTTTATATATTTATATATAAATTTGATTTTACAATTTTAAAGCAATTTTAAAGGATTATCTTATCATATACTGCATTTTCTTCAATATCGTGCCGCCCTAATTTTTTATATACACTTTAAAAGGTTGTTTTATATATTTATATATAAATTTGATTTTACAATTTTAAAGCAATTTTAAAGCATTATCTTATCATATACTGCATTTTCTTCAATATCGTGCAGCCCTCATTTTTTTGTATACACTTTAAAATAGGTTGTTTTATCCCATGTTTGGATATAGACGGTTTCACCAGTAACAACATAAACAAGCGGCTGTCGCGGTCCGCACGTGACTTCCGGTAAGCTCCGCTAATAATAAATAACAACAAAGTACAAAAAAACCCCCACATAGATTACCTAGGAAACCAAAACATTTGTTATTTTCGACGAGGCATTTGATCAAGAGATCAGTTTAGCGAGTCAGACCATTAAAAAAATGAAACCGGAAGTAAAGTTGGGATCCAGACGTGTATCACGTGCGTCCGATGAAACCGTCTATAGACCATTTCAAAAGATGCAAACAACACCGGTCCAGAAGCACCCCCCGCCCCAATTTTTTAACACAAGATAAACGTTGGGATAAAATACAACCAACAGAACATATAGAACTGAGTCAAAAAGTTAAACAAACATCTTAAAGATAATGAAATATTTGTGAAATAAAAAAAACAGTCACAAACTGAAACAGGAAGTGTTTCTAGACCAGTGTTGTTTACATCATTTGAAATGGTCCATATACAGTATGGACAAACCTTACCATTTTGACCCAACCTATGCTGGGTTGTTTCAAACCATGGTTGGGTCAAAAATTAACATTTTCTATATTATTTTAACAGCAGATGCATTTGTTCATATTTTACGGGTTAAAAATAACCCAGCATTTTAAAGTTAATATTTTACTTATAACCTTTATATAAAACTACGTCAGATAGGGGTGGTTTCCCGGACAGGGCTTATCCAAATCCAAGAATAAAATGCATATTTGAGCTACTTTAATTTATAAACACCTTCTCCTGTTTAATTTTAACATGTATCAGTGAAAAATATACAACATAACACTGAACAAAATAATAAACGCAACACTCCTGTCTTTCTACACAAAAGGCCTATTTCTCTTAAATATTGTTCATAAATCTGTCTTAATCTGTGTTAGTGAGCACTTCTCCTTTGCTGAGATAATCCATCCACCTCACAGGTGTGACATATCGAGAAGCTGATTAGACAGCATGATTATTACACAGGTGTGCCTTAGGCTGGCTACAATAAAAGGCCACTCGAAAATGTGCAGTTGTACTGTATTGGGGTCTGAAAACCAGTCAGTATCTGGTGTGACCACAATTTGCCTCAAGTCTAATCTCCTTCATATAGAGTTGATCAAGTTGTTGATTGTGGCCTGTGAAATGATGGTCCACTCCTCTTCAATGGCTGTGCGAAGTTGCTGGATATTGGCAGGAACTGGAACACGCTGTCGTATACACCGATCCAGAGCATCCTAAACATGCTCAATATATATGACAAGTCCGGTGAGTACGTTGGCCATGCAAGAGCTGGGATGTTTTTAGCTTTCAGGAATTGTGTACAGATCCTTGCAACATGGGGCCGTGAATTATCACGCAGAGACATGAGGTGATATTTGTGGATGAATTTCACAACAATGGGCCACAGGATCTCGTCCCGATATCTCTGTGCATTCAAAATGCCATCAATAAAATTCACCTGTGCTCTATGTTCATAACATAGGCTTGTCCATACAATAAACCATGGGAGAATCACCAAAACGCTCACCCACACGAAGTCTGCCATCTGCCCTGTACAGTGAAAATTAAGATTCATCCGTGAAGAAAACACCTCTCCAAAGTGCCAGACACCATCAAATGTGAGCATTTACCCACTCAAGTCGGTTACGACAACGAACTGCAG
Source organism: Misgurnus anguillicaudatus (assembly GCF_027580225.2). Taxonomy (NCBI): domain Eukaryota; kingdom Metazoa; phylum Chordata; class Actinopteri; order Cypriniformes; family Cobitidae; genus Misgurnus; species Misgurnus anguillicaudatus. The sequence goes on from NC_073350.2 coordinate 9,164,649, forward strand.
TCAGGTCAAGACTCCGATGAGGACGACGAGCATACAGATGAGCACCGAGACGGTTTCTGAAATTTTGTGCAAAAAATATTTAGTTATGTAAACTGTGGTCTGCATTTGTGAGGCCGGTTGCCAAATTCTCTGAAATGCTTTTGAAGACGGTTTATGGTAGAGAAATGAACATTCAATTCACAGCAACAGCTCTGGGGGACATTCCTGCAGTCAGCATGCCAATTGCATGCTCCCTCAAAACTTACGACATCTGTGCCATTGTGTTATGTAATAAAATCGCGCATGTAGAGTGGCCTTTTACTGTGGCCAGCCTAAGGCACACCTATGCAATAATCATGTTGCCTAATCAGCATCTTGATTTGCCACACCTGTGAGGTGGATTAAATATCTAGGCAAAGAAGTGCTGCTCACTAACACAAATTTGTGAACAATATTTGAGAGAAATAGGCCTTTTGTGTACATAGAAAAAGTCTTAAAACTTTGAGTTCGGCAAAAACAAAAGTGTTGCGTTTATAATTCTGTTCAGTGTATACACAACTAAACTGGACCTTTAAATCAAACCTTTTGTAAGAAATCGATTAACACATAAATTGTAGACAGGGACGAATCAATAAACATTTAGTGAACTTTTATTTAGACGACACTGTAAAGGACACAACATAACAGATGAAGCAAGATGCAAAACACATGAACATATTTATATGTGGAAGACAAAAAGCACAAAGGCGTATTTGCAAAAAGTGCTATGAAGATTACATTCAGAACTTTCAAAAACAAATACCACTAAATTCAGAACTGTATTAATACTTCAAGTTTATATGAACATCTGTGTGACAAAAACTGAAATGGATTTGAAATTACTCTACAAGCTAAACATTAACTAAGTTTTAAACTTCCAAAAATATTTGTGAAATAAATAAAAAATGCTTTGATTTTGAAAGAATCAGTCTGCACTTAAAGTGATTTCAACAGGTGAATTAAGGCTGACATGTGAAATGAATTTTGTAGGAAGCGATTACAGGCCAAATTTGACCCAGCTAAATAACTCAACAATCCTTTCCAGATGTCACCCATCTTTACATTTCAAAGTTTCCCTGAGCTGACATTGACAGTCATTCACTGGTGTAATTATACACTAATTGTAACATTTTAAGTAATATAATAAAAAATATACAAAATGTTATTTTGTTGGAAAGCAAAATCACCATTAAGGGATTCAACAGCTCAGTATTTATGGCATGTTATTATCTCAAAAAATGTACTGAGGCCATTCCATAAATGTAAAGATACATATAGAAGTTATTTGTTTTCATGATTTCTGCGTGATAAAACCGCGCACTTTACTAACATAGTCTGTGTAGCTGTGTTGGCAGTGCCCCAAGTTCCTTTCCTAAATTGTTTCTCTTCTATTGTCCAGTCAAATTAAAGGCAAAATGCCCCAAACATGACATTGTAAGAATATATCCATTTATTCCCACTTTGTTGCCATGACACCATAATAAGAGTAATATAATTTTGGGTATAACTTTACACACAAGGTTAATACTGTAAGTGATTTTATCACACAAACATTATGGTAACGCATATAATGCTTGTTTTAATGGCTATGTTTTATTACTTTAGTATTTAATATTTTCTTAAATGACCCGCTGAGCCTTAATTTAACTATTTTCTGTGGTAATTAACAACATGCCAAAAAAGCTTTTAATCACAACTAACTTTATATTTCTTAACATTCCTTCATATGAAATTAATAGTAATAGTAAAAAAATCTACAACAAATGCATTTAAACATAGGATGTCACAAAACAAAAATGGATATCATGGATGGTCACATTCACTAACTATTTGCTAACATGAACAAACAATGAACAATATATTTTTGACATTTAGGGTTGGGGTTGTCGTTTAAAACAAATACAATTGTTCATTCGTGTATGTTCATAATGTTAACAGATGCATTTATAAATGCTTAGTTTGATAAATGCTGTAAAAGTATTGTTCATTGTTACTTTGTGTAAACTAATTTACTCAAATAATATTAACAAAACATCCTTATTATAAAGTGTTACAAAAAATTCACTTTAGGAAGTTTCTTACTTCAATGTGTTTTAAACATTCATATTCTGAAAAAAAAAACATGCCAATGAAGAAACTGGGAATGTTCGTTTTCATTATCAGTTAAGACCATCAGCCCATCCATCTGCTCCATATGCAGACTATATAGACATACATAACAAATTATACATTCAAAAAACAACGCACCTTTTTTATATATCAGTCACTGAATTACTGATTAAAGTGCATAATGAAATGTGCTTGCTTAGTTGAAAAAACACCTGTAAAGGTTGGACACATTTTCATCCAATTAATATTGTGTGTCAAAATGTAAATTCAGGCCTTTGTAGTGATACAAATATCCCTGAAGTGTTCAGAATGAAAACGTACACAGCTTTTCTTTAATGGTTCCTACACACGCAGAAAAAATACACAAGTTGTCACTGGGGCGGTACCCTTTCAAAAAGTACACCCTTGAGTGCATATTAGTACCTCAGAAGTACATATTGATGCCAAATGTATACAATGTACTGTCCCAGGCAATTTATCATTGAAGAAAATACAAAACCATTCACATATCAAAAATTGATAACCCAAAACTACCCATCTCTATGTGATGATACATAATTCTATGAAAAATCATTTCAGCTGCCGTGGTGTTTTGACTACAGATGAAATATGAGGTGCAACATATGATATTGATCACTGATAAAATCTGTCAAGTCTATTAAAGAGACATTGGACACCGTACACATCATGAGCATAAGGAATATGTAGGCAAACTGTTTGTAAAGCTATTATCACAAAGTGGGACACTTCACGTTTTGAACAAGCAGCTTGTGTCATTATATTATGCCCCCTGTTTTATAGCTAGCTAGCTGATTTTTTTTGTTTGTTTATATGCCGAAAAATGAATTTAGGTACCTAATATTATAAAGGTGATAATAAAAGTTTATAAGATGATTTGGTTGAATAGTTTGTGCAAATATTGCCTGCCGGTTAATGCTCTTGTGTCTGTTAGTCGCATCAATGTAAACATGCCCTAAATCATTCACACATGACAAAAACATTTAGGAAGATCATTCTTCATGAAAACTGAATCCTTATGTACATTATCCTAATGGGGGATTTGTGCATGTACCCATTGGATTTGTCTAAACAACAGAATACAAAAAGAGCCATAACTAAATCTACTGAAGTGTGAAGTAAGATAACCTAGACCAGTGGTTTTTAAACTGGGGTCCTGGGAAGGTTTGAAGGGGTCCCCAGAAAGAGACTAAGCAAAAAAAGTAGAGATATACTATATAGCCAATTATTTGGAAACAATATTGCGTCTTTATAATATCAAAATTACTGTATCTTAGACAAAAAATTGATATATATTTTAATATGGGGGTCCCTCGTATAAGGTTCATCATATTTGGGGGTCCTTGCCATCATAAAGTTTGAAAACTCCTGATCTAGACAGTTAATGCTTTGTGTCATTAAATCGTACTGATAAAAACAGACCTTAAATCATTCATGGTGCATATTTAAAAGCACATATGACCTGTTTTCATCCTTCCAATCAATTCAGGCTTTATGCCCAGCTGCACCACCTGCCGAACTCCAGCCAGCTCCTTGTTTCCTGTCTGCCACCACCGGACAAACTGATCAATCCAGGCGTGCCCGACCTCAGTAGTCACAAATAATGGCAGACAACAAACAAGGAGCTGGCCGAAGCCCAGGAAGCAGTGCAGCTGGGCACAAAGCCTACTGTTTGGGTACAACCTTTCTTAGCCTAGATGCAAAGATAAAGTAATCTGTGCTTTGTATTTAACAAACTCTTAACGTTGGGTGGTGGTTTGAGGAAGTATGATGGGTGTGCTAGCTATTCCTGCAAAAGATTCTGGAAAATGAAGATCCCGTTCCCACTCATCCGACTCCGTGTTATAAACCTGTACAATGCTTGTGACGTTATTAAGATGCCAGTTGTATCCTCCGACTATATAAATCTTTTTATCGAGTAAGCAGCAGCCTGCCTCTGACTGACCGGCACGCATCGGGCTGACTGTCGTCCATTGATCCGTCTCTGGAACGTAATACTCTACAGCTAGAACATCGAAACAGCGGTCAACGTGGTCCATTCTTCCACCGAGGGCATAAATGCGGTTATTTACACTGATCATGGCGTGCAGGACTCGCGGCTCATTCATGGGGCACTTGAAGTCCCACTGATCAGATGCTGGATCGTAACAATGTAGAGTCTTCTTATCCTCAACGGATACTCCGTAACCTCCGGAGACGTAAAGTTTATCCCCACACGTAGCGCCGGCGTGACCCCAGATCCTCCTTTTTAGGGAATCCACATACGTCCATTCATTTTTCCTGGTGCAGTAGCACTCTACAGAGGACAAGCTGCCAGATCTGTTGCGCCCCCCTGTGGCATAAAGCCGCCCTTGCAGCACGTTAAGCTGAAACTGAATGCGACTCTCCTGCATGGGCTGGATTCGCAGCCACTGGTTCAGATGGGGGTCGTAGCGGAAACAAATGTCGACCGCACCCTCTCCACTGCGGTACTGCAATTGCTGCCCGCCTACTACGTACACAAAATTATCCAGAACCGATACGCAGGCATGGCTGCACCCCATCTCCATTTCCGTTATCTCTTTGAACTGCCGTGCCGCGACGTCGGGTAGATAGTAAACTTTGCTGCTGACCGAGCGGTCGTTGTCGGTGTACGGCGTTCCACCGAAGGTGATTAGCGACGTGACATCGGACCGAATGGTAGTTCGGGGCGACTGCATTTCGTGCTGTCGAAACGGAAGGATCTGGTAATTGAAGGCCTCCAAGAGAAACTGTCGACAATGCACGTCCTCCACCATGATGCCGACCGTTTGGACGCTGTCCACCAGCTCAGAGGACCGCATTAGCGGAAAGCGCACGTGGCAGAGCACTTCGCGGGCTATGGCTCGCCGGGACTCGTCGTGCTGGAGCCAGCGGATAGCCGCATGGAACAAGTCGATCTCGCTGCAGTTCTTCAACTTGTTGCTCTGAAGGAAGAAAACCAGTCGCTCCATGGGAATGTGAAGGAAGTCTTCTTCCTGGGCGATCTGCAGGAAGTGACGAAACGTAAACGTGTCCACGGACTGCTTGAGGGAGGAGAGGCTGAAAGTGGTGGCCATCTGACCGATGTTCAGACAAGTCTCGACGCTCATTGCCGATTTGAGGAACTCCTCACAAAGCTCCACAACAGGCTCCATCTGTAGGAACACGGCTGCTCCGAGAACATCCTGAATGCAGTCCAGGTCCAGCGTGACCTCGGAGCTGTAGGCAAAATCAATAATGTGCTTCAGGCCTCTGGGTGACAGACCTATTAGCTCTATGGTGTCCTGGTTTGACTCCTTCATTCCTCCAGTGAACATGGCTCTGTGTGGATTAAGAAGATTGAGAAAGATCAAACAACTTTATGCTTCATGTCATGTCATTCCCAACCGGAGAAGTTTAGAAAATCCAAAACTGCAATAGCAGCCTACAGGACTGGGTTCGTGCTGCTCAAGATACTAAGTTTATTAATACTTCTCCACATGGGTGATGGAAGCAAACAAAAAAATGTAAATGGTCCAAAGCATTTACTGGAGTAGATGCTATTTTCTTGTATTCTGGTGCCTTTTAATTAAACACTTAAAGGGACAATAAGTAGGATTTACCCCCATCTAGTGGTGAATTGTATTTTGCATTCAAACGAATAGTGCTCTTTAGTAACTATGGTAGCAGTTATGTTCTCACTGATCTCCTTGTCCGTTGCAGCTAGTTCACGTGTACTGAATGAAAACGCGTTGTGGAAACGTGTTGGTAGGCTAGTGCTTTTTGTCCTTCTCTGCTATTATAGTTTATCAAATGGCAGAACGACATGGAAGCTTCCTTGGATTCACCCGTTCAATGTAATCAAAGAGAAGAAATTACAAGCTTACAAAGAAAAGTCAGATCACTGGCAGAGATCATTTGACACCAACGAGGACATGTTTATGAATACAGACATTGATTTTGAGTAATAAAACACTTAAAACCCTACTTACTGTCCTTTTAAAGCTTTGCTTACTTTGTTGTGTCGCAAGAGTACAGTTGATGAAAGTAGTGAAATAACGAAATGGAGTTTAATTTATATGGAAGTCAAGGATGTAGCTAAAACACGGAATGGAGTTTAATTTATTAGGGAATTCTTCTAGTGGAATGGGTTTGGCTGACGGCGCTCTGACAAGTGAAGAAACGTATGCCCTAAATTAGAGAAAAAGTGAGTGGGTCCATTATCATTGGTCTTAAAAAGTGGGTGGGTCTTGCTGCTTTATAGTAAAAAAAAGTCACTTGTAGTAATAAACCTACCTCATTGTTTGTCTAAACAAAACTGCCCAATGCTTTGCTGTCTTGATTGTTTGTATTTGTCATTCTGCAAATTAATGTGCATGTGCGCAAGTGTGGAGTGTTTCCTTACAAAGTAACCCTGCCATCTACTGGCCTGACACACATAATACTGCATTGTTAATCGTCTTGGCAAATCCATGTTTTCTTTTTGACAGAGTTGTCATGTGTATGTGAGATTTAAAAAAAAAAAAACGAAGGAAAAACGTTTCCATTTTTACTACATCGTTGTCATAAGATTGTAGGCAACAGTTTACTTCCTCGGCCTGTTGATGTGGACACAACGGTTATTATCATAATTCTGCCCGCTTCTGACTCACAACCAGTAAGTAGTCTACACTGTAAAAAATGTCTGTAGAAATTACAGTATTAATGGGTATTACTGGCAACTAGCTGCCAGTAACTTACTGTAGATTTTACATTTATGTTATTTACTGGCAACATTTTGTTTAAAGTTAAATGAACATGAAACATTTTTTGACTTTATCTTCTACAGTAAGTTACTGCCAACCAGCTGCAAAATTACAGCAAATTTTTTAGAGTGTATGTTTTCATATTTAAAGAATTTACTACTGACTAAACCATCATTCAAACACGAGTTTTGTGCAGTGCCGAGTAGCGCTTGTTGTTTGTTATTTCTACAATCACAAATACAGACATGGTTTTGATGTTTTAGTAATTCTTACTAATCTGTTACATTCTGCTCAAGCCGCACTGGTAAAGTTGATCGATCAACTCGGTCATCTGCATTTTCTGGATCAGATTCAGCTTGTATTGATAAGGTTATAAAGACGATATTAACTCCTGATAGTATTGCATTTGAAGCTAATCTTCAAAACATAGTAAGGAGTAGGGCTGTAACGATTAATTGTGCAAATGCGTGTTATCTCAATAAATGAATTTGAATGAATTACGGTGAAATGCCGCCACATCCAAAAGCCAGAGGGCGCTCTCGTGCAGAAACTCTAATTGTGCCATAGAAGAGGTAGCATTACAAACGCTATTCCAGGAAATGTCTAGAAGAATATTTATATCGCTGTTCTTCAGATTGTTTAAGGTATTTTCATGATAATAAAGAATATTTTGAATGATTCTGTTTGATGAGTGTTGCTTTTTATATGCGCGTAATAAATTACTCAGCCTTGCGATTCAGAATCGATTTTAGACAGGCATTTTTAATGGGACACACGATTTATCGTTACAGCCCGAGTAATCACATTTTCGGCTGACGACGTACTGGTTAGCTGGCCAATCGGAGGACAAAATCAATGCTTTTCAGGAAGGCAGGGCATAAAGGAGCAACAATAAGGAACGGTGTGTGGAAAATAATGTGCTTTTTGAACCATAAACCACGCGAACACATTGTATTATACTAAATACCAAAAAAACTTTGTTCTTAGCAATGAAATAGGTGCTCTTTAACCGAAATGAAACTTGCACTAAAATCCTCATTCAGAGAAGGGACATGTGACCTGGTTTGAGATGAGAACTGCGCATTGTGTAGATGATATCCGTTGTGGATGTTAGCTTGTTGGCTAGTCGCTTATTTCTTGTGTTGTAAGCATGTTTACTTTTCTTTAAAACACTAATATAGTGCAACCAACGATACAATATTTTAAGACAACAAATAATCTCCAGTTTGTATAGATCATTGAGTATGTCTCATGTATTTTCTCTGTCATGTTTTTTCAGGACATGAACATTGACTTGACATGTGATTGACTTGATAACAAGCTATTTACGTGATTAGTGTTTTAAAGAAAAGAGAGCATGGGCAAAACATAAAAAATTAATGATTAGCCAACAGGCTAATAACAAATTTTATATACACATTGCGCTGCTTTTATCTCAATATTAGGTCATAAGTCCCTTCTCATTTTAACAATCCATGATTTCTGAGGCTCTTTTTCCTGTGGATATTTGTAAAACAATGTATTTTCTGTATTTTGAAGGCCCAATGACCAGCATCCCGGTACAAAACAATAGGTTTAAAGCACACGCTTTGGACATCCATCCCTCACGGCCTCGGTTTGGAATCAACATGGCAGCATGAAGAATAAGTTGTTATTGTTCTGCAAGTGATGTTTTTTCTAAGCCACATTTATAAAACCTACTTAAATGTCCTAATTTAAAGGTATTTTAGAGGATTTTCTTTTTCCGGGTGGATCATCAAGACTATTGGTCCTCCTAGTTGTCAATCAGGAGTGTTGCGCAATTGCATTTTTTTAAAAAGTGGAGAAGTCGGTTCTTTTCTAAAATTCGAGAAAATCCTAAGCGAAACATTTAACAAAGGCCTAATCCTGGTTTAATCTAAACCCTGTCTGTGAAACTGGGCCTTCATTTTTCTTTGCAAAACAAAAACAAAACTATAATTTAAATAATGCAACAATAATTTTCCCATTAAATTGGTGTTACCAATGTTAAAAACTGGTAATAGTTAAAAGTTTAACATTATTTTTGATATTAATTAACAAAATTTCTTATATTATTGGCTCTCTAAGATGAATTACTTTAGTGTTTTCTGATAAAACACGTGTTAGATAAAAGTGTCTACCAAATACCTAATAAATGTAAACATGGGTTTTTTTGAGAATGAAAAACTACTAACCTGATATGTCCTGTAAACGTAAATATGTTTCATTAAAACAGTGTCAACACATGAAAGACCACTGTGCCTGTTAAGCAATTTCATTTATTAAGTCAGAACAAAGGAAATGTCCAAATAATATCTTAATTATGCCTTTATAGTAAATGCCCTCACAATGCAAATAATTTAATGTCTCACCTGAAGTAGTCACTGCAGGACGCCAAAACAGCTTTGTGAACCTCGAAGCGCTCGTTCTCAATGGCCAGAACCACATCCAGTAATTGACCTTGAGCGCGTAATGCAGACAGCCCCCTCAGGAGAGTGTTACTGTGGCCGGGGGCCGAAAAAGTACAACGGAGTGTGCTATTCTTGTTGTTAGCCATGCTGAAAGAAGAGAGAAGCAACTTTATCCTTCACCACTGCCCGCTTATTATCTCTGCTCACATAGTTATTTGAACTTCAGATGTAGCTTGATGTATCCAGACACACCAGCAGCTGCTCTCGGTTTTTAAACTGGTGCATCAACATGATCTCTGTAATGGCGCATACTTTTCAATTATTCATCAGAATGGATAAAGAACCTATTTGGACACAGAACCCATTAGCATTACAAATACCAAACAACAAACAGTTGGTGTCCAAATACTGACAAACTCAACTGGTGCTTGTGATGATAGTAAAACTAAATACTTTTAATTAATGCACTAAGTTAACTGTTGTTTTACTTTTGAATTACTTGAATGAATTTCTTTGACTTATAACCAGATATTATTATTATTATTATTATATTAAATATTTAAAGGTGCAGTGTGTACATTTTAAAAGGATCCTTTTACATCAATGCAATATAATAAACTAACACTATATTATCAGTGGTGTATAAAGACCTTACAAAATGAACTGTATTGTTTTTATTACCTTAAAATGAGCTGTTACACCGCGGGTCTCCTTACATGGAGGCCACCATTTTGGGCCATCATGTTTCTACAATAGCCCTAAATGGACAAACTGTTCTACAGAGAGCATTTGTCACTACGTTGGCTCAGACGATGACATGTTTGTCCTGTGATGGCTACCGTATCTTCTCTATGTGCTTTGAAAGGGAGGGGTGCAATTCGTAAGCTCACCACTACTACTGCTAAAATCTACACACTGCACCTTTATACTAGTAGTCAACCAATACGAGTTTGCCGTTGCCGATACCTATATTGATAAAACAATGTGGACTAAAGTTATTACAGTAAATGAGAAAAAAAAACAGATAATTCTTAGAACAAAATAAAAATGTGTTATGCAGAATATTATAATTATACCCTTTTAAAGTAGTAAAAAAATTGACAACAAAATGCAGATCTGACACCATACAGTACTGTCTTAAATAAGACTTTGCTGCATGTTGAATGTTGTTTTGTTTAACACAACATAACATCATGTTACAAAGTGTACGATTGGGTCTTTTTATTACAAACAACAAATTTAAGGAACAGAAAGATTTATTGGCTGATTAAAAAGATTAAATTGGCCGATGCAAATATCGTCCGAAACATCGGCCACTGTAATATATCAGTCTATCAGTAATTTGAACCTCTGCCTTTCTTCTTTCAAAATATGTCTGTACTTTTAGAAATGTGATTGAGCTGTTAAGCTATTAAAGAAGACTTTTTTTATTGTATTTTTTAACATTACTTTTATTCAAGGGATTCCTGACCAGGATTAAGGCCTTACAAAATAAAAACACAACAAAACAAATACACTGTATTATTTATTTTGTTGTGTTTTGTATAGTGTGCTCTGGATTGAATCCAGGGAACAAACATGTTGATAAAAGATAAAATGTATCCGCTTGTTAAGTCTGACGTCATGCGCCACTTCCAGGTCCATCCGATCTCAAATGCCATAGGAAAATAACAAAACAAAAAAAATCACGCTAATATACACTCGTATCATAATGCAAAACTGCCAAAAATGACCAATCCTAATTTTTATCTACATCATAAAATCTGAGATGACCAGACATGGACTTTTTACGAATTATTAATATATTCTGTGATTCTGTGAGCCTGGAGACTGCAGTGTACACTGTGAGTTTATTCATTTTTCAGGTAAACATGTAATATGAATAAATAGCGCTGCTCATAAACTTCTGTTTAAGTAATACCCTCTTTTGAAATTAATAAGGCTTGGACCCGGAAACAGTATTCCTTATATCATTACTTAACAAGCGGATACATTGTAATGCACTGCAAGTCACTTCAGATAAAAGTGTCTGCCAAATGCGTAAATGTAAACACAGAACAAAACTAAGATAGATATAAAAGGACTATTAATACATTTACACAATCCAATCTATGAATGTCAATTATGCTCTTCCTCCATATAATTTTTAACCACATCTTAAACTCCCAAAATACCAATTGAAAAATACTGTAGTATACACTATAGAAAGCTGAAGTACAATTCCAGTAACACCATAATAAATATTAATGTACACTACAGTATGCACCAGAGTTTATTATTTCCCTATAGTCAATACTACAGATTAGAATAGTGCTTATTAACAAAGTGTAGTACTTACTGATATATACTATAGTATACTTCGTCGATTACAGCAAATATGACATGCTACAGTATTTTTTCATGTGGGGTGCAACAAAATGATTTAAGAAAAATACTTTAAGCGGCGGTTTAGTCCATGACTAAATGCTTGTTTGAGCTGTTTTAACTGAAAACAGCTTATATTATAAATCAGTGCCATTGCCTTGTCTCAAGATGCACACCAGTAATGTTTTTTATTTTTGTAAGGTAAAACTAAAAAAAAACTATGGCCCAGTCCAGGTTTAATCTAACCCTGTCCGGGAAACTGCCCTTAATAATAATACTGGTATTTTAAAACACTGCTAACAAGACACGTTCCTCTATTCTCCTCATGTCACCGAATACAACCAATATTTAAATGACATTAAGAGTTAGTAAGTTATTTATGTTCCTTATGGACATTGAAGTTTGCATGAGTATTGAAAGCCTCTGTGTATCTGATGCATCATGCAATACAATGATGAGGCTGTTGTCATGAGTGTGTACCTGCATTGAGCTCGATTCACAATGAACTGCACAGCATCCGACTCCGCCATACTCAGCGAGGATGAGGAAGATCATCATGTGCACAAGCCCAAACCACCGCTGCTGCTCATGCTTAATATATTACTAAATAATAAAACAAGACACGTCATATTAAAGGACAGTAAACAAACACAAACAAAGTTCATAGGGTGCTATGATGACAACAAATGAAATAAAGGAAAAAGCAATGAATTATTTTACCTCTTTTAATATTGCACGGCCTGTACCGAAGAACACGAGCCAGGTGCTGACTGCTGAGAGATCACCTGCGCGCTCCGCTCTCACGCTCCGGACCTGCGCGACCCCGCAAAGGCTGCGCGCTCACGAACACGCCACTCCCGCAAAACTCGTCATTACATCTATGACGCCGTTTTCTATTTAAAATAAAATACATGTAATATCATTTAATATTAGTTTATCTGCGATTAAGCGGTTCGGAGCAACCCTGACTGTTATATCTGACATATTTCCTCTAATTAAATCTGAGCAAAGAACGCGCGCGCGCAGCTCCGTGTTGACCGTGAGGGGCGTGGTCTTCACGTCATCACATGACGTGTAATTCACGCGTCCATCCGAGAATCACACGAGGAAAGCTACAATCGGTATTTAAAGGGACGCTTGCTGGATATACATTAAGATATTATAATATTGTTAAATTTCCAATGTTATATATATTCCGTTGAGTATTGATTTTAAATAGACATATTGCTGTGTAAAATGTCTACGTTTGAGTCTCTCGGGTTGTGTGATTGGTTGATCCAGCAATGTAAGCAGATGGGCATGAGTCGACCAACACCAGTACAGGAAAAATGCATCCCTGCCATACTGGATGGTAAAGATTCCAATTTTGTTTCATAACAGCATTCCCCATGCGAAACAAATACCTCGTGCTGCGTCAAAGTGTCAAGTTGTACGTTCGTATGTTTTGGGTGGTCGTAGTAAACAATAAAGCTTCATCTTGGTTGTGTTTCACGCAGGTCGGGATTGCATGGGATGTGCCAAAACTGGCAGTGGGAAAACGGCAGCTTTCGTTCTCCCGGTGCTGCAAAAGCTGTCTGAGGATCCTTATGGTGTTTTCTGCTTGGTCTTAACCCCTACCAGGTTTACCTCTTTACTCTGACAACTTTTTATACAAATCTGTTAATTTTGTTATATTGTAATCTTTAATGTCAGATAATTCACAAGAAAATTAATGAGGATTTTTGTCTTTCTGTCTGTCTAGAGAGCTTGCTTACCAGATAGCAGAACAGTTTAAAGCATTAGGAAAGCCACTGGGTTTGAAAGATTGTATCATTGTGGGTGGAATGGGTAAGTTAAGACAAAACAAAACCTCTTCTAGCATATTTAATAAACAAATCCATCACTGTATGAGTGACCCCTATGCAGGGATTTCCACTTTTATGGAAAACCTGGAAAGACGTGTCACGTGGACTTTGACATTGTGGTTTTCAAGACTCGGAAGTTTCTAAAGATGAAAATCCAAATAAAGTCATAGATGTTTGTATAGTAAATAAACATCATTTTTCAAAGTTATGTTCAATTCTAAGATATCTATGTTTTTTGAAATTGAGCTTTGTGTGTTCAATTTTTTTGTTGTTATATAAAACATAACCCAGTTAACTGAAATGACTAGAAAAATTAAAATAAAATATATAAATTGATGCTTTTTCTTTCTTAAGACATGGTGACCCAAGGTTTGGAGTTGTCAAGAAAGCCCCACATTGTTGTTGCGACACCAGGACGTCTTGCTGATCACATCAGAAGCTCTGACACCGTCAGCTTAAACAGAATTCAGTTTCTGGTAATATGCTGAACTTTAAAGAAACTAAAAATGATTGTTTTATCTTTAAATGTCTTAAAGCAGTTTTTCCTGTCTTTCTTGGCAGATCATGGATGAAGCCGACCGTCTTTTGGAGCAGGGCTGCACAGATTTCACTAAAGATTTAGAGGTCATTCTCAGTGTTGTTCCAGCGAAACGGCAGACGCTGCTTTTCAGTGCCACACTTACAGATACACTGCAGCAGCTACAGAGCATTGCCTTGAACAGACCTTTCTTTTGGGAGCACAAATCTGAGTAAGTCACCGCTCAAGTCTAGACTAGAAGATGATAAGATAATACTTTATTATCCCCAACAAAACAAGTGAAAGACAATTCGATTGATCTGTTTTCTAAATATTTTCATCTGTACATGTGAAATTAAAGCTTTTTTTCTGGCAGGGTGCGAACAGTAGAAGAGTTGGATCAGAGATACATCCTCACACCTGAGAAAGTCAAGGATGCTTACCTGGTCCATCTCATCCAGAAGTTCCAGGATGAACATGATGATTGGTCTGTTATAATATTCACCAACACATGCAAGTAAGTTTCTCAGTTTCGGGGCCTTAAAACTATTTGTCAGAGCTAAAATTTAAGATGACATTGTAATATTTGTATTTTACAGGAACTGTCAGATACTCACAATGATGCTGCGTGAATTCAATTTCCCAACCATCTCTCTGCACTCAATGATGAAGCAGGTAGGTGACATGATGTTATATAGTTGTAATTGATTGTTGCTCTTTGTAAAATGTCTGGCTTTTGGTTGATTGTGTGTTTTGTTTTTCAGAGACAACGATTTGCCAACCTTGCAAAGTTCAAGTCCAACGTCTTCAAAATCCTTATAGCAACAGATGTTGCATCCAGGTGCAGAGAAAACTGATTTCTCCGATATCATCACTCTAACAAAAGTTTCAGAAACAACCAATCATAAACCCTACCTTTCTGTGTTGGGTTTCAGTTTGAGCATTTGTGAGAAAGAGTCCAAGATAACCTTTCCTTAGATTATAAAGCATATAATCAATCCCCTCATGAGCTTATTTAATATATGTGTGTTATTGACCTCCTAGGTTAAATACAGTTTTATTACAAAAGTTTAAAACAAAAAGCAAATAATATAACCTAAGGTTAATAATAATTTATTCCTCTCTAATATATTGTTTGGTGTTTTTTTGTTTATCTGAAGGGGTTTGGATATTCCTATGGTACAAGTTGTTATCAATCACAACACACCAGGTTTGCCAAAAACTTACATCCACAGAGTGGGACGAACTGCTCGAGCTGGTGAGTTTAGTGCAGACTTACAAGTTTTTTGTCGATATTAATGCTTAGTATCTGTCAAGATTGGTGCTTAGTTAAAATAACTACTAGTCAGCATTTGAAGTGGATCAAAAATGTTAAAGGGACACAAGGCAGCATTTTTATGTTAATAAATCATCTTCGTAAGTCGGTATATGGTTAAATGACTCATTACATGACGAATGAAGACTCTCTCACCCGCCCCTACCGTCTGTAGGAAGAATACCCCACTTGCAAGTTCGCTGTATCCGACCCGGTGTCCTTCAGTCTCGTAAAGTCTCAGATATAGAAAGCATTTACTCCCAGACACGAGGGGGAGCTAGTAGAGAAATAATACTCAGACTTGCCTTGTGTGCCTTTAATCGAAGTTGTCAAAAGACAAGAATGGGTATTGTTCAAAATTTTAACACCACTTTTATGAAAGGTTTTGATTCACTTCAAATGTTGACTAGTGTAGTTCAGTTAAATATTTTTTGTTTGTGATTTAGGCCGAAATGGTGTTTCCATCACACTGGTCACTCAGTATGACATCCACCTTGTCAGTGCCATTGAGGAACAGATCCGTAAGTTTACCACTAAAACCTTTTAAATCTGAATTAAAAAGTAATTTAGATGGTTTTACAGTTGTTGACACTAAAAAATTTAAAATGGTGCCCAATGGAAAAACTCTACGCTCTGCTGATTAACTTACTGTTAATGCCCAATAAAGGTACTGTATTGTAATGTTTTACTGTAAGTATAACTTTTTGCATCATTTTTGTGTTTAGAGGTGAAACTAAAGGAATTTCCTGTTCAAGAAAAAGAGGTGTTGAAGATCCTCACGCAAGTCAATGTGACCAGACGACAGTGTGAAATTGTGAGCCTCTAGATTCTGAGAGTTCATTTAATTTCATTTTATACAGAACACACATAATATTTTATTTTGTTGTAGAAACTGGAGTCAACCGATTTTGATGAGAAAAAGAAGATAAACAAGCGGAAACAGATGATTTTAGAGGGAAAAGTAAGATTTCTTAAGTACTACTTTTCACTGTCAAAAAAGCTGTATGTACAAAATTACATTGTGTGCATGGTTTAGTTTTCTTTCTGAACAATAATTGTTTAAAAATTAATCACAGGATCCAGATTTGGAAGAAAAAAGAAGAAACGAACTAGACAAGATCAGGAAAAATAAGAAATTAAAAGGAAAAAATCTGAAGAAAAGGGAGCGGGGAGAACAGAGCAACAAGACAGAAGTGGACTCTTAATATTGCTTGTTTAATATTGTAAATTGAGTTGTGTGTGTGTATGTGTATATATACATATATTGTCTATTTCCATAACCAATTGTGTAAAATATTGCAATATTTTAAAATAAATACAATTTATGGATATGTTGCATCTGTGCCAAAATAACATAAGTCTCAAAAATATTCAAATAAATATTTTGATAACATGCAAACAGCGCCAGTATTTTTTCCAGACTTTTATTCTGGTAAGTTCCGGTCTCACCCGGAAGTACAGCAGCAGTCATTTCGACCGCATTATGTTATACGGATGATTCGCAACAAACCTTTGTGATTTCAAACCTCAACTGATTTGATCAACAGATTTCAAAGAGATTAACCAGTCGTGTAGCTGACATGGTAAGTAAATGTTGATTATCCTGATGCCTAATCAGAAAATAAACGAAGCCGTGGTGCAATGCATTACTGAACCGGTGTAACGTTAGTTTGGCGCTCACTTCTATGCGCAGTGAGTTAGGGGTATATGTTTCTGATATATAATGTTCGTGTTTAAACGAATCCACCTGTTAATGTAAAAATACAATCTATCTTAAAGCCGATACCCCCAAAAAATCGCTGATTTGTTGGACATTGACCGATATATCACGTAACTTTCATTTCCCATGTGATTCTCTGTCGAGAGTACACCGACATCATCAAATGCAAAATCCCAAGTTTTGGGCGATTTAACCTCTTTGGCTTTTACCGTCCTTTTGAACCCCCCAAAAATGTCATAAGTTACCCAAACTAAAATAGATACAGTTCATAAAGCATTTGCTCTAACGTTAAACACACACGTTTGGTCTCTTTTGAAAGCAGACACTTTGAAGTTTATTGTGAAGACAGAATTATTGTTTTGTGATGCTAAAATAAGTAGTTATGATGGTGATTTGATAATTTTGTTTAATCTTTTCCCAGCTCCCGTTATCGTTACTAAAGACAGCACAGAACCACCCGATGGTGAGTATTCAGAACCACCTGAATTGTTTCGTGTGTGCTAACAGACTTTTAATTTATTACCATGGCAGCACACGGCATCCACATACCATCGTGGAAAAACAGCAACAGTATGGTTCACAAGTTGCTGTTGCCATAGCAATAGACACAATTACATTCAATTTGACACACACAAATATTATTAATAAATGGATGAAAGGTAATTTTGTACCACGGTTGGAGCTAATTTTGGATGTACTTTCACACACAAACCAATTGTAGGAAATTGAAATGCAAATGGAGATAATTAATGACATATTTTATTTACTTCTGGAACAAAGGATACTAAAAAATGTGTTGTGTCACATGATGCAAAATGCCAAAACCATAAAACCCGTTACAGGGTTCCCACGGTTTCTTAAAAGTTTGTGAATCTGGGGGAAATAATTCAAGGCCCTTGAAAATATACAGGTCATTGAAAGTGCTTGAATCTATTTTATGCAAGAAGTTTTCTGGAAAAAAAATATTATTCCCTGTGTAGTGTAGGATAATATCATAAAATTTCTAGCCTTTTAAGCACACGTGAAGATTAAATGCTTATATCTTCTGTATGCGAATTTTGATTTCATACCAAAATGCTTTTTTGCATAGTTGTGTTTGACACATGAAACGTCTCGGGTTACGTATGTAACTGTTGTTCCCTGAGAAGGGAACAAGATGCTGCGTCTCCCTTGCCATACTTCCTGCGTCCCTGTAACGCCATCTTTGGCAATATTTCAGATAGCCATATACTTCCTGGCTCCCGCGTCACCCTGTCTTTATCGTTAAGCCTCAACATTTAACAGGTAACACGATGTAACCTTGCTTTAACTTGAAATGTGTCCCCACATTTAGTCCTTGAATTTGGGAACCCTTCAGTTAACGCAAAAAATTTAAGGAATTGTCAATGGTGCAGTGTGTAAATTTTAGCGGCATCTAGTGGTGAGGTTGCGAATTGCAATCAACAGCTTAGTCCACTGCTCACCCCTCGCTTTTAAGACGCATAGAGAAGCTACGGTAGCTGCCACCGGACAAACATGTCATCGTAGGAGATAACTTGGTAAAAAAAATTGTCTGTTAAGGGCTTCTGTAGAAAAATGGCGATACAAAATGGCGACTTCCATGTAAGGGGACCCTCGTGTATGTAGATAAAAAGGTCTCGTTCTAAGGTAATAAACACATAACAGTTCATTATAAAAAGGTCTTTATACACCCCATATAATATAGTTTTGTATATTATTTTGCATTTCTGTCAAGAGATCCTTCAAAAAATTACACACTGCATCTTTAAGTCGGCCTACATTTGTTTCCAGCTGGTGGAGTTGAAGAATGGTGAGACGTACAACGGTCATCTGGTCAGCTGTGACAACTGGATGAACATCAATTTGAGAGAAGTTATTTGTACCTCACGGGTAAGTAAAATACAACCCATAGAAAGGCCAAGTCAGCGTTTATTAAATGTTTCAGACATTGTTGGAGAAACAGAATAGAGAGAAGATAAGATTTGTGGTAAAATCTAAATTATGTCATTGACCTGTTTTTTCAGGATGGGGATAAATTTTGGAGGATGCCGGAATGTTACATCAGAGGTAGCACCATTAAATACTTACGAATCCCTGATGAGATCATAGACATGGTGAAAGAGGAAGTAACGTCAAAGGGTCGTGGCCGAGGTGGAATGCAGCAGAACAAACCACAAGGAAAGGGCAGAGGAGGTGGACCTGGAAGAGGAGGCCCAGCAGGAAGAGGTAAGATGTATTTACATTTTTTTTTTTTTTTTACTACATTCCACTACACCATGTTCTGTTGAAAATCAAACATTTTCAGTTGAGGTCAGAGTTTATGAAATACACACAAAATATTGACCTTCTCTGCTGTTTTTTAGGTGTCTTTGGAGGTCGTGGCAGAGGTGCGCCAGGCACAGGTCGTGGACAACAACAAGACAAAAAACCTGGAAAACCACAGGGTGACAAACACTAGCTGAAGAACAGAGCCTGATGGGTTAGAGTTTTACTGGTTTTGATTTGAGAGCACCTCTTTGGGTCTCATTTACACCTCAAGGTTGTTTTTTCTCTGTAAAGAGCCTCATTGAAAGTTTCGGTCCATGCATCAAGCTGACAGATTAGTGTTTTCAAATGTTTTGCACTAAGTTTATTTTTTAAGACCTTGGATGAAACAACACTTGGTCATGTAAAGTATCTGATGTATGAACAGGCGTTTGTGTCATTTACTTTCTCAGTTTGATAGTCAACCGAAATGAGTTTAATTTAAAAGGGATCTTTGTGAAGATTTTAATTTGGACAAATCCTAATGTAAAGATGCTCTTCCATTTTCTCCGAACTGTTTTTATTTTCTGTTCACGCACATTTTGGTTCACGTTTGCTCTGTTTTAATTTTTTGTGCTTTACACTGCAACTATGGTGTAACTTGTGTATAATGCACTTGTGAATAAAACATTTTTTGTTAAAAATGGCAAATGTTGTTAATGTGTTTGAAGACTCAATTGCAGCCAAATAAATAAAAAGTAAACTATTATTAGCATATATTGAACATTAATGTATTTTTTTTATGATAGTATACCTTTTTCTTGATAGTCACATTTTCGCAGAACTACAATCTTATCGGTATCTGCAAGCATTAATAATTAAATTATGTAAATTACTTTAAGACAGAGCGCAGCGCGTCATAACCTGAAAACCAAGCCCACCGGGGAAAACAATCCATCCGTCTCCATTGACCCTGCACTGCGAGAGGCCGCCTCCTTGTCATTTCTGGCTTATAACAAAAAACAGAATAATGCCTAAAAGCTGACATTGTTAGCTGATGTACAGCTAACAAGCCAAAAAAAAAACAGAAATACGTTTTTATAAGCTGTCTACCCAAAAAAGGAGCGTTTAAAGACAAATTTTCAATGTACTCCTATTAATAGAACTGCGCCCACTAGGGGGAAACGTAGTCGGCGATCCACTTTTATCTCCTTAAAGGCTGGGTTTTACGGTTTGACAGCTTATAAAAACTTATTTCTGGGTTTTTTTGCTTGTTACCTGTACATCTTGTCACACAGCAGCTTTTAGGCATTATTCTGTTTTTGTTATAAGCCAGAAATGACAAGGAGGCGGCCTCCCGCAACACAAAGTCAACGGAGACGGTTGGATTGTTTCCCCCCCGGTGGGCGTGGTTTTCAAATTTGCATAATTAATTTACGTTAAACATCATTTGTCCTCTCCAAGTCCTTGCCAATCAGCGATCTTACCTTGCGGCTCACACGGTTGTGGCTAGAAGGGATACAGCTAGGGCCAAAATCTCGTAAAATCTCGCGTGATGAGCCCTGTTTTCATCCTAATCCTACCTTTAAACCCAGCATTTCATGGGATTCATTCCGTATCTGTATTTAATCTAGCCAGAACCGCTGTTTTCAACCTACTCCTACTACCCAATTCTAACACTAAACCCAACATCTCGCGAGATTTGGCGGCAGCTGCAGCCATGGCAACAACTGAATCAGCCTTCATCCGAGCACAGATTCCCAGAGGAGCTGCTGCTATTTTTAGGTTCACATACATAAACTAAATGTTTAACTTTTAGTTCCCTCTAGCGGTTGTTTTGCAACGCAAGTCATTGTATGTTCCTCATTTTAAAACAGCCAAAGCAGCAGTTCACAATGAAGCAAGAGCACATTCTGAGGTAAACAGCACAAACCTTTATTTTTATAACTTCAGTCATTTTCACAACATAGACAGTTGATTTGGTAAATTTCACAACTGGACACTTTGACACCAAACCCCTTATTGTAAATACAGTACATTTACTACTGCATATTAGTGTTTTTTCCTCATACATTACACTCTGATATCTGATAAAGGAACATTAAAAAATTATAATTATAATAAAAACACAATGGTAAGCATTAATCAGCACACATACAAATAAAAACAATTATACATAAAAATGCAGGAAATGTAGAACAAATTTGAGATCTTTTCATGATAAATTGATGTGATGGTGGACAGGTTACAGTACAGGATGACCTGTGATGATGATAAAGATTTAAGCCCATATCTTTTAAACATCTGATATTTACATTAATTAAATAACAGGTGATGTTCAACTAATGCATTCAGTATTTGAAAAATTAGGTTTTGGATATCAGTAAACCTGCTCCACATCAGATGTGATATTCAGTCTATCAGCCTCCTTTGGTTCACAATCAAACCAGTATTTAAACCACTTCATCACATTTCTTTCACATCATGAAATGCTATCAGAGTGATGTTGACTAATCTGTAACATATGAAAGGTATTTTCTTCAATATTGCTCTGTAATAAACTGACACATTCATTCACAAGCAGGCATACACGACAGCAGGAAAAGTACATCCTTCATATCCATTTTCTTCACATATCTTAAGTTTTTTTGAAGCCCAGGATCGATACAACACGGTCCACACGTAAAACCAAAGACTCAAACGTATTTACAATAAATTTTCACGAAAGGAAGACGGAATCGCAAAGGAAAGATGCAGGAATATCTGGGAGGATCTTACACATGTAAACGTTTATACTCGAGGGCTGATGAATATTTTTTTGCGTTATAGTTGCAGGCCTGTTGCCACATAAAATCTTACACAAGGACACGCCAATCTATAGAGTCATTATGGGAAATGCTAGTCAAATCTTAGTAACTTTTGCTAAATGTTGAGATATAATATAAGTACTGTCGATATTAATGCCTCTGTCGCTACATTTAAGGAAGCAACAGCACGGTCACAAATTAAACTCAGATTTTGACTAGAAATACACTTGACTAGACCTAACAATGCGGTTAGAAAGGAATCCTACCACTATTTGCCTAAATGGCTTTATTTCCTTCCATGCAATTTACATTAAGGAATGTTTGTGTATGATATTCTGGGTTTCAGTCTCCTGACTGAAATAACATGAGGCAAGGCAGTGAACAATTAATACATCACAGATACAAATAAGCAAGAAAGGTTTTGTGACAAGCACTGCAAAGTGAAAACAGCGTTATCTGACTTTTACTCTAACTTTATATTTTTGTGAACTGGTCATTAAAAAAAATTATAATAAACATTTTAGATATGCATTTCTAACCGTATCATTTAAATACTGCACTGTATTTATTATGTACATAATCTGAATAAATATACAGAAATCTCTCCTGTTCCTCTTTTAAATTTGTTCATAAATAATCCAAGGAGAGGGAATAAAAGAAACCTGAAATGACGGCTCTAACAGAGATTATGTATGTGCAGACACAAACGTTAAAAACTGAAAAAGAAATGCTATGAGGAACTAAAACCTGACTTTCTCTTATGCTGCGTTTACACCAACCGTGTTTGAGGCGTCAAAATCACATCTACCATGCGTAGTTTGCCGCTTGAACAGTTTGAGTGTACTCGCTTCATTCGCGCGTAAAGGCCGCGCGTGAAATTCTAGTCATCGAGACATTCATGCGGAAATTCGCATCATGGGAGGGGCTTCTGCGACTCCGCTCGCTTTCTGTAATCACGTCACTACTAAAGCAAGCTCCTGATTGGTTGCCGCAGAAACGCTCAATTCGTGCGAACTAGACACGCGCATGATGCGGAATTGGGTCTACCGCGCTAAATGCCTTATTCGCGCCGCGAGACCTCCAGACGCATGTCAACGCGTCTTTACATTGACTTAACATTGAAATCACTTGCGCTTGACGCCTCTACCGCGGCTGGTGTAAACGCAGCATTAGGCAAAAACATAACGTGGCCCGGACAGCAGACGACCCTGGGCCGGATCTGGTGCGAATCTGCCCCGGAGTCATCTGCTGCCTGGAGGTCTTTTTCCTAAAATTTAAACTTTAGCCTAATTATAAGGTTTATAAAAATTAACATTAAAATTTTAAGCCTAAGTAAAACCCCTCGAAGGGTACTATGGCTTTCCTTATCTTTAAATTTCTTGAACTGCATGTGGAATTATTAAACCTTATCAAAGCTTGAAATGTGAAAATTCATTAATGGGGGTGGAGCTAAGGGGCAGTCTTAAAAGGAGCTCGAACAAACATGAAGGGAGAAAGAGGGTTTTATGTTCCTTGTTATTATTATTTTTTTAAATACCTAAACTTGTTTGTTTGTGTTGGTGCAAGGCAGTGCAGATAAAGCTGGGTTTCATTTCAGCAGGCGCAGTCCTGGTGCGGAGCGGCGGGTTGCTCTGTGAGCTGGGGTCCCTGTTTGGCTCCCGTCACTGCAGGATCGCCAGCATCCAGGCTCTCGGACATCTTCTCACAGATTATGTCTACCAGCCTCTCGAAGGTTTGTTTGACGTTGATGTTGTCCTTGGCACTGGCTTCAAAATACTCAAAACCTAAAGATCAAAAATAAACAAATTCATACTAAGGCTCTGATCCACATCAAAGACACATTTTTAAAGATGCATTCTTTGCAATTTTCATGTCAACATATATAACTATGTTGTTAAACTCTACCAACATAGTTGGTAGTTGTACTAGTAGGCCTACTTAGGGTAGATATATAAGAGAAATCCCTACCGAGGTGCTCGGAGAGCTGT
This sequence comes from Misgurnus anguillicaudatus, assembly GCF_027580225.2. Taxonomy (NCBI): domain Eukaryota; kingdom Metazoa; phylum Chordata; class Actinopteri; order Cypriniformes; family Cobitidae; genus Misgurnus; species Misgurnus anguillicaudatus. Next base: position 9,188,728 of record NC_073350.2, read on the forward strand.
CTGCCCCTCTCAGAGGCAACGACCCTCTCATCCTCCATATCACACTTGTTGCCCACTAGTAGTACCTGGGCATTATCCCACGAGTATGTCTTAATCTGTGTGGACCTGTGAAAGATCAGCGAATTTCATTTTTATATCATATTATGAAAAGTCCTTTAAAGCCGGATCTAATGCATGTTTTGTTGCCTCACCAGTCCTGCACTGCAGCGAAAGAGTCTTCATTGGTGATGTCGTACATGAGGATGAAGCCCATGGCTCCACGGTAGTAGGCAGTGGTGATGGTTCTGTATCGCTCCTGTCCTGCTGTGTCCTGTTGAAGAAGTGCAAGTAAGACATGAGATGAACTAAACCAACAGATTTAAGTAAAAAACCTAACTTGACTGAAAATACACAAACATTCAACATACATTTTTTACAGGCATCAGCTAAAACCGCATTTTAGAGTAAAAACATTTATGAGAAATATCAAATATGGAAGAAATTCATAGAAAAATAAAATTATGCAATACTACTATGACACATTTTTTTATTCATATTAGATTCTTTGAAATTGCCACCTTTGCATATATTTTAAGTCTGTGCACAGCATTTATTCAACTATATTCATGAGGTAATCCATGGGACGCTTTTTGACCACAACTTTATTGTGCTTTAAATAAAGTATAAAGTTACCAGTATTAACAAAGTAGCAAGTTTTCACTGACTTATTTCAGCGTGAAGGACATAATTGATAACAAATATGAAAAGGAAATACATAAAACATATACACATACAGTATGTATATAAGAATACGTAAAATATGACAACTATAGACATAATGTCAGAGAAAAAGAAGTGTCTTAGTAAAGATAACCAAAAGGATAAAAAAGGGAGAAAAACAAAAATACAAACCAATGAACCTGCAGTCTTGAGTTGATTTCAATTGCATCTTAGAGGGACGGATTAACGCACGGGCATATAGGGCACGTGCCCAGGGCAATGGACCACCACGAGGCCTGGCACATTTAGGCTACTACATGTAAATGTTTCATAAAATGTTTATTTTATTTAATAAAATGGCACTTAATAATGTGCAGTAAACAACAACTAAATTTTTAACAAATAAATTATGCTAATGCATTCCAGGACTGTTGAGAGTGAGTAAAAAACAAGATTAGGCAGTCATGCGTAAAAGAGGTTATACAGTGGTTTTCAATTTTGTCCCAGGGTACCCACTGCTCTGCATATTTTGTATGTGACTGACCAGCTAAGTTAAACCAACTTTTTTTATACTATTCCTGTCATCCTGTACTTGGCACCTTAAAAAATGTGCTGTTAATGATGTCAGATGAGATTCTCTGAGAGTATACCCTAATATGCCATGTTTAAATGCTGTTTTCTAACAACTGAAAAGTTAAAGGCGCTCTAAGAGAATCTGTGCGACGCCCCTTTTTGTTGATGTTTGAACTGTTTTCAAACAAACGGAGTGTAGCTAACTCCTCCCCCAGCCCCTCCCTTCCGTGCTTTCATGAACGCGCCCAACCCCCACTCCCAAATCCTTCTTGTTCCTTCTTGTCGTTTATTGGCTGGAACACTTTGTTATGTTTTGTGTTGGTAGGTTTGGCCACTATGTTTTTTTTTTGCCGTTTGTGGAGCCTGGGCTGTCTACAGAGAATGCATTTATTTACAGTTTGATCAGCATCAGGCAGCAAGCAGATAGTGAGGAGATGTTTGCTGTATGTAACAAAAAAATGTTTATGGCCTAAAACGCGTGAATTCACTTAGAGCACTTTTTAATGAAGTAAATGTATTTAATCTATATGGTGTATTCCCAGCTAACAATTTTTGCGTTTCCAAAAAATGCCCAAAAGATAACCAAAAGCTAATGTTAGGGGAATGTTCGGTGTTTGCTGTGTTTATAGTTCACATATTTGCTGCATGCTTGTAAGCTACATTTCCTTCTAAATCTTATTAAAAGCATTTTGTAAACACAATTTTTGTTTTATAAAGAAATTCATGCATTCATATGTTTGCCAACAAAACTGGTTTTAAGCAATTAGGGATTAACATTCGGATTAAAAGGTTTCATGAGATTACAGAAGAGACATAAACTGAGGCTTTGTCCACACGAAGCCGGTGCATTCTCTATCCGATCATTTCTTTTTCTTTTTCTAAAAAAATAATCCGTAAACACGACGTCGTCTCAAGAAATATCTGCGCACACATGAAACCACTGAAACCGACTGAAAGCGGTGTAGTATATATGCCGGACCAGTATGGGGCGCTGTAATTCTGCCACAGATATACACTATACACGGAGAAGAAGACTTGGGGGCATGCGCATAACCAACGTATGGTGTTGTCCATTATCGCTTGTTGCTCACCACAATTGCATAGAAGCAATAGATTTTGCTGTAATAAAGCTAGTAGGCTTAGTAGCTTCTGTAGCATGAACACAACCACCGTACGTAGTCCGCCGTTATTGTTGTTGCTGTTACGTGTGACGCTTCCGACACGTGATGTGATGACGTTTTCGCTTCACAAAATATACGGATTGGCTGTACACATGAAGCCGCAAGGGTGTCGATTTCAGATTTATCCACTTTAGGACCCGGTTTCAAAAAATTGCGGTTTCAGTCTTCCAAAACGTCGGATTCGTGTGGATGAAACGCCAATGCGATAAAAAATGTATACGTATACAGTGATACACGTCTCTATGTGGACAGCCGCTCAGTCAAGTGTGTGGTAGTGTAATGTTAGATCATTTAAAAATACAAAAACACAGACTGATTTGCCTACACCGTGATATGAGTATTCAGATAGTAGTTGAGTAAATGAGTAGTTAGTAGATGTTAGTATGTCTTTAGGTAGTTCTCGTTCAGTGACATTGCACTTTCTTTTCACACAACCAGGAAACAAGATTTAGCCATGGTTTCAGTTTTTGGCTCCTCTTACCATGAAATGTAATATGAGAGCCTTCAGAATATTAATGGTTTTGTGTAGGGGACTGATCTCTGCATCACTGGAAAAGCGAAATGAGTCTGTTAATAATGAATATACTCAATTTAACTACAGTATTGCACCGTAGACCAAACCAGAGCTTGTCTATGGGTTGACTTGTCTGTGTGTATACTATAGTGATATTAACAGCCAGTAAAGCTTGAAACCACTCATGAAATCTTCAAACCCATCTTCAGAGATATTTTTAAAAATGTAATCCCCATTTATTTTCTGAGATAAACATTAGGACAGTTAAACTATGAGTTTGTCCAGTCGTCATGCATCAGTGCTGATTATATCAGAATAACATCACAGATCGATAGACTAGATTCCTCATTGGCACTCAGTGTAACTAACCTCTCATTCCTATACAGACTTTATGAGGTCATATTGGCTTTCTACCGCACGGCGTCTACTGACAGACCTATTAATATACCAAAAGATCTAGAATAGAGACTGGAAGCCTATTTTTGGCTTTGAAGTCTGATAGCACACAAAACACATGAGCATCTTTTCAGTAATACGCTGCAGTGTTGTGATCTCCATGACTGTCTCTGAATCATTTAAACTTGGTACAGAGCTTAATAGTAAAAATGAACAAATAAAGTATGCAACTTTCTGTATGTATCTTACAACAAAATGTGCAATGCAGACGGACAATACCATATCCCACAATGCAATGCGCTTGAAAATACTTTCATTTCCAGTGTAAAGAATGGACTGGCAAGCATATCAACTGTAAGTTTCAATATCCATTTCTTACAATTATTTTATTGACCTGCCAAATACAAAAATGGATTTAAAAATAAATTATGATAAATGATAAGTGAACAGTGTTTGCTGAATCGTGCATGAGGTTTCACAGTTAGATTATGTGATAACTAAATCGGAAAGATTTATTGTTGCATTATTCATTTACATTCTATTGTTTAAAGGAATATTCCATTTTCTTAAAAGAAAAATCCAGATAATTTACTCACCACCATGTCATCCAAAATGTTGATGTCTTTCTTTGTTCAGTCGAGAACAAATGATGTTTTTTGAGGAAAACATTGCAGGATTTTTCTCATTTTAATGGACTTTAATAGACACCAACAATTAATACTTAACTCAACATGTAACAGTTTTTTTCAACGGAGTTTCAAAGGACTATAAACAATCCCAAACGAGGCATAAGGGTCTTATCTAGCAAAATGATTTTTATTTCTGACAAGAAAAATAACAAATATACAATTTTAAAGCACAACTTATCGTCTAGATCCGGTCGTGATGCGCAAGCGTGACCCCACGCAAAACGTCAAGAGGTCACAGAAGACGAACTCGAAACTCCGCCCCAGTGTTTACAAGTGTGTTGAAACAGGACCCTTCCTACATTGTTGTATGTCAACTGATACTAATTAATGTCTTTGTGTCAGTTTATTGTTTAAAATGGTCCGCAAATGTGTGTTTTATATATGTAACACGTGACCTCCCTACGTCACTACGCATTTACGTTAGGTCGCGCTTTAAAAGTGGATATTTTTACATTTTCTTGTCAAAAATGACAATCGTTTCGCTAGATAAGACCCTTATGCCTCGTTTGGGATTGTTTATAGTCCTTTGAAACTCCGTTGAAAAAAACTGTTACGTGTTGAGTTTTGGTGTCTATTAAAGTCCATTAAAATGAGAAAAATCCTGCAATGTTTTCCTCAAAAAACATCATTTCTTCTCGACTGAACAAAGAAAGACATCAACATTTTGGATGACATGGTGGTGAGTAAATTATCTGGATTTTTCTTTTAAGGAAACGGACTAATCCTTTAACATCACAAGGGTATACAGTATATTCTGCAGAACATTTATTAAGAAGTAAACTGCAAACTATTGTCTCTAAACCTTAATAAAGAAATAAATGAATGATTTTCTCTTGTGTATGTGTGGATCTAGTTGAGTCTGTGGGGTGGTGGGGGAGGATCATTTTACACCAGAGGAAAATTTGACACATTGAGGGGGAGGGGTCCTGATAAGAGTTTGGCCTTTTCTGATTGGTTACTCAGGCTATGCATCATAAAACCTACATAACCATACTGACTGCTGACTCTCGCTGTAGACCACAACAGTCCTTAATATTATTATTTTAGATGAGGGGAACATCCATGCATTATGGATGTGACAAAAAAGGACATATGTTTTTGGGAAACAACATGTAGGAATTTTGTAAATTAAAAGGCACAAACCAGAACCAATAATACCCAACAAATAGACAAAAGATGGCTCTTTAATGAACATTATATATTTTTAATTTTAATTTGTGTGTATGTGCATTTATGAGGAAGAAACAACGTTATGGACGTGACAATTCTGAAATACTGTATACACTTATTTAACTATGTAAAATAATTAAAAACTGTATTTAAAAAGAGACTTTGCATGGGTATTTAAACCACCAAATATTGACATCTGAGATTTCAGTTTGGTTAAAAACTATGACTTTTATTATATTGTTCAAGCTATATAGTCTTAAGACATAACATACTTTCACTTTTGTAAGTGTATGGTGCTGAGGTGCACTTAATGATGTTTTTACACTGCTGTGCATGCTATTATTGCCAATTACACCCTGAACAGTAGGTATTATTGCATGTCTAGTTTAATATGACGCCTGTCATTTATTATATTAACTGACTAAACATCTCATAGTCAATGTAAAATGTAATGTAAAAATGTAAAAAAAAACATACCATTTTATTATATTAATATAATATGAATTATTTACTAGATCAATAATTAATTTATGAGGACAATACAATTTGCAATAATAATATATTCTGTTCTATAGCCTATATTAACAATTCTCCAATTTTATATGGTTGTTTTTCTTTTCATGTAAAGCTGCTTTAAAGCAATGCACCATTGTAAAGAAGTGTTATATAAATAAAACAAACTTGAAATTATATATTTCTATATTACATTTGCTGCAAGAAAGATATTATTTACTTTGGGAAAATGAAAAAGAAATGTCTAATTCAGAGTTTTATGCATTTAATTATTGGCTGGCACAAAACAATGGAGCAATAAAATTCAAGAGACATTTAGAAACCCCTAATAAACAAAAAAACATTTATTCATTACTTTTGTTTTTCTATTGAAACTGTGTAGTATGCCACTTGATGTCTAATGTGAAATCTGGATCCTGAGGTAAACTCTATGAGAACAAATATGTTGACCACTGTTTCTGAGATGGGCTTTGTTAGTTTGAAATGTTATGATTTAGTATAGACACCAGTATAAACTCGATGGTTCACTATAGAGCTACAAATGAAAGGCAATCAACTTTACAATAATAAAACAGCTAGAATCAATAAAGCGGTCTTGGTTTCTAGGCTCAATATATACGATTTATGTAATTAAATATCCAATAACTACTTTAAGTGTGATATATTTCATGCAGTTGTGTACTTACATTTCCCAAAAGTTGTCAAGGATTTGTAAATCCAAATTAGTCACTTGTTATCAATGAATTAATATTCATGCTATTCTCGGTTTCCACTTGTAGAAATGATTGCAACATGTGTGGACAAATGTGGAAGTGGTGGTTTTACAGCATCTAGCACACAGTTGTTGTGGCTTGCAACTAATTCATGATGGCATAAAATAATGTGACCAAACGTCCAGGTAATAAAAACTTAATTCACTACCTCATCTATGAGCATGATTAGTGAATTTATACATCTCTGGATGGTGAAAACAAAATTTCCCATCATTCCACTCTCCTTCATAACGTCATTAAGCTTTGCCTTTGTTATTGTTTTGAAAATGCGACCCTAGTGCTGAAACCTAATCTATAAATTGTATACATTGGTCTCTTTCTATCTCTGGCCACAAATCCATAAATTGTCAGACAGGTTATATTGTAGGGCAAGACCCGATCAAAAACCCTCATTACTGATGGGAAATGATATCTCACCCAGATCTGCAGTTTTATCCTCTTGTCATTCCTGTAGATTGTCTTCACCTTAAAGTCGATGCCCACTGTGCTTACAAATGCTGGCGTGAAAGAGTCATCTGCGTAACGAAACAGAAAGCTTGTCTTTCCGACGCTGCTATTCCCGATGATCAGGATTTTGAACATGTAATCAAAGTTCTGATCAGAAGACTCCTTTTGTCCATAACGGTTATCTGTAGCTGAAGCCATCTAGAGGATATAGAGAAAATGTGGATATTGATTAAAACGTAAAAATACCAATTGTATTTTTATATATAAATTTGCTTATTTATTTGGCATTTTAAGATCAATTATAACCAAAGGTGACTGCTCAATTAAATAAAATTATTCATCTACATATGCTGCTTCAAACCAAACCCTCTCAAGGCATTTCGTGGTATAGCCATTAATGTGATTTATTTATTTGTGTTATTGGACACGATTTTCCACAGCTTTTTTCGTAAGGGGTCTTTTTCTTATTAATTATAATTATTCTATCCCCAAGCGACAATGGTAATAAACTAGGAAAAATTTAGACATCAATTCATAAAATGACACTAAAAAGAAAGTTGTGTTTTGGACATGAAAAAGGAGAAAATCTAGCCTGGGTGCCAGCCGATCTTAGCCCCGCCCACAAGAATTTGAAAACGGGAAGATCGGTCTGGGGTTTCTCCGTTGAGGAGCTACTATGCTAAGACAAATGCTGGTCGAACCAATCAAATTGTCAGGGCGGGCTTTATACGATGATGGACAGATAATCAACAGTAACGTAATGAACCACGTCACCAAAGAGCGCGTGTGTTGAATGGCTGCCGCTGTAGAGTTCAGATGTGTGGATTCTGACATTGAGTCTGTTCTAAAAGATATCGACAGAGCATTGATTTTAAAAGAGAAACAGAGAAACGCGAGCAGGACATTTGTTGATGTTTTTGCCGTCCTTCCTATTCGGCAAAAGTTGGTCGCAACTGAAATGGCTAACGTTATCACGGCGATGCAACTCAGCGTGCACGATGAGATGGATATAATTAGCGGTCGTTGCCAGCTTCTTTTCGGAAGCCCGGAATCATGGTTGCTGAATAAGTGGAGGGACATGCTAGGCTCCAATATTTTCAAGCCAACGTAATGGGTCTTGTCGTGGATGAAGTTCACCTAACGTACAAATGGTAAGAGATAGTCTTACTCTATGACCTAGTAAATACTTCATGTTGTGATATAAACGAAATGTTGTAAACATAATAGGTGTTGATGTACATTCGCTAACTCAGTATAATCACAATGTTGTGTCATTGTAGCATTGTAGCGTTGTGTCAATAACTAGCAGTTCGGTCAGGCTGCAAATACGTAATTTCAACATACATCACACACTCCGTTGCTCTGATTGGTCGTAGGTCTATCCAATTGAGTGCAGAGGCATTTTTCGGTTGAGACACGCCTCATAATTATAGCTCAATGGAGCGGTATCAGACTCAAATTCTGACTAGAATTGAGTATGGCAACGTCAGGCTAGAGAAAATCGTGTCCATGAACATGAATAAATAAATAAAATATTTCAAGACTATTCCACGAAATGCCTTGAGAGCCCATATTCATTTCTTTCCTTTGTTAACCAATGGAAGACATTTAGAAAATAAAATATACTACTGTATATATTTTTTGTTACAAAGACATACATTAACATAATTAAAATATCATAAAAATGGTCTTTATTCCAAGTCTTTTGAACCTATTAAATAGATTTGTCAGGAAAGTCTTTATTTACTGAAAACTGTGAGCTGGAGAAATTTTTTTTGACAGTGTACTTTTCTCATGACTTCAGGAAAGATCTACTGTTAATGTCGAGATTTTAGGGTCGCCGTGATTTCACCAAGTAAGATGTGATCCTGGATCAAAATTTTTTGTTTATCCTGGATCAATGTTTTAATCAAAGATACCCCAACCTACCCTTAACTCAAACCCTAACCATTTTTAAACCCTCAAATTAGTGTGAAATAATAGTTTGAGGAGTATTTCTTAAAAGCCCCTAACCCAATCCTAAACCTAAACCTAACATATACACTAATCCTAATCCTGCAATCTGATTGGTTAATGAAAATGTTAATCCAGGACCAACAATGGTGTTAATCCAGGATCACATCCTACTTGGTGAAATCACGTTCACCATTTCTTAGTGGCTTATAACACAAAGGCAACAATATGACTTCATGAGATATATAGCATGGTAATATAATCGCGCTTTTCCATTGCATAGTACCCCACGGTTTAGTTTAGTTTAGTTTGGGTTGGGTCAGCTCACCTCACTTTGGCGTGGTTAGCTTTTCCATCGAGTTTAGTATCACTTCGTAGTGGGAGGGATTATAGGCGAGTTGTTACATTTGCGCTGCCTACTGCTGTGAGTGTGACATCATACAAGTGAGAGTTTGTTGTACATTCCCATACATTTATTTATTTCTCAGTCCGCCACAAAATTAAAATTGGCCACCACAAATAGATGTTTGCACATCGCGTTTATCACTACCTCTGTCTCACATGACCGTTTCTGTTCAAACACCCATGGTGTTAGCCGATGGCGCTCCGCTGAGCCTCATTGAAGTTGCATATAAGCATTTAATGCGGACGTGCTCGTCGCGAATGTTCCGCCACAAACTGCAAGTCTGGAAAAAACTGGTATGGTGTTCCTGATTCTCAACATGTGGATGTTTTTTATCGCTAAAACGGAGTTTGGGAACTTATAGCAGAGCACAGATGACAACATGTTTGCTCGAGAAAGCGAGCGCTGTAGTGACGATTCTCTCAGACCAATCAGTGATCTACAGTGTTTTCGCATCACGTTTGGTATCAGCTCGGGTCGCTTGGAACCCCAACCGAGGTGGTACGAAAAAAGTATCGGGTACCACGTACCGCACCTAATGGAAAAGCTCCCAAAAGTAAGCTGACCAGACCCAAACTAAACCAAACCGTGGGGTACTATGCAATGGAAAAGCGCCATCTGTGTCACATTATGTGACCTAAGAGACAATGAGTAACAGAAATGAGAATAAACTTTAATTATAAATAAAACAACAGGATGATGGGCAATAATCACATAAAACATTGACGATAACGGAAAACAGTGATATATATGGGGTTGATGAGGAGGATGGCTGGCAGGTGAGAATGATTACTGGCAATGAATTGTCTAACTGTAAATAGCAAATCATAATAATGTCCACAAGAAGTTTACACAAACTGCTGTTGGAATCACTGAAATGATCGGTAACTGTAGAGTTTTTTTTCAAGAAGGTAATGAACCGTACAGGATGTTAAAGGTGAGCTGAAAAGGAAGTTAAGTATGCAGGACAACTGTAACATGAGCTTACATACCATGCTATACAGATCACAATGACTTGGCAAAGCAGAGAAACCAATTCAGATCAAGCAAATAGCAATAATGGGATTTTACAGATGTTTGATGATGTCCGTTTTTTTATAAAAGAAGGAAAATAGGCTGAAACACTCTGAGCGTTTCACATTGACACGGACAGATGTTAGATCTTTATCTGGCTGTCTCAAGCTGTTTTAACAATGACGTTGGCTTTATATGATCTCAGAGTGACCGTTCCAGTCTCACAATGTTTTACACAATTAAGTAAAGGGAGAAAAACGATTTAAAAAGTGCTATGATGAAAATTTTGCCATTATTTATTCATGTCATTGCAGAACTAAACCGATCTCTTTCTTGGAATACAAAATGTGTTATGTTCAGTATGTTCATATTCTTCTTCCACAAAATCTACACTCATGGTCACCATTTACTTTCAGTGTATGTAAAAGCATTTTATTAGCATTTTGAGTAAACTGTATGTCACATTAGGTCCTGCAGTAAATAGTATGCATACTGTGTACAGTATGGGAATTTTCTATATGCATGAAATACCCAGGGTACATTTGCCAAAATGAGTGAGGTACAATAGACTACAATGCAATGGATTTCTCACAATCCAATGAGCTCTACTTGACCATCCATTTCCATTGCAAATATCAGACAGTAGCTGCATTTCAATTTAGGGCTGCACGATAAATCGCATGCGATACCACGCGCATCACGTCAGTAATGCCGGTTCCTTGATTAGTATTAAATCACTAACAGCTGCTTTCGGATGGTGCGACATTAAAGCAACACTATGTCGTTTTTTACCTTTAAATAATGTCTCTGAAATTATTTCAGTGATAGAACAACTTTTAACTGGACAAATTGTACTGTTGCTGCAACCTGAGCAGCCTCCTAGCTGCTACAAGCACACTCTGAAAGTGGCGGTGGAGGGTAGAGCACACAGCCCCGCCCCTCCCCCTGCCTGCAGAAGAGTGTCTGATACCAGGCACTGTTGCGCTTTTCAACCACATGGGGGAGCTGTAAGTCATTTTTACATGAAAACTACATAGTGTTGCTTTAACTGCACAGAGCCGTAGTTCCCTGACAAGCTGGGCCATATCGCATACATATTGCAGGCAAAACGTTCGCGTTAATTAATGCGAAATTGCCCCGATTGTCAGTGAACTACGGCTCTGTGTAGTTAAAGCTGCTCCATCTGAAAACAGCTGATGGCGATTTAATACTAATCAAGGAACCGGCATTACTGACGTGATGCGCGTGACAAACACATGCGATTTATCGTGCAGCCCTATTTCTATTGAAGATAGACTTTTTTTCTAAATTATTTTCTAAATGTCGACAAAAACCTTCCATTTTCGATTAGCCTGAAAAATCAGAGCGTAACAAAATTTTTGCGATATATGGGAGTTCAATTCACTATTTTAAGTGCAGTTTGAATGGTAATGGAAACGCAGCTACTATTTTTTCTTTACAAGTTACACAAAAGTTACATTAAAAATACAACCATTTTATTGCAGATTTCGATTCAATTGAATTTAACACACTAGAAACTGCCTGAATCATTTATCATTGCATGATGTGTCTTGTTTTACGTATAGTATACAGTACTTAAAGGGTCACGAAAAGCTAAACAACATTTTCTGAGATGTTAACAGTTGTGGTTTTGTTGCACATCATCGAAGACAACGTTAGCATCCGTTAATTTTAACAATAGGAGAAACCTATATCATTTTAAAGGAATAGTCTACTCATTTTCAATATTATTACCTTAACTAAGAAGAGTTGATACATCCCTCTATCATCTTAGTGCGTGCACGTAAGCGCTGGAGCGCGTGGCGACACTTTGATAGCATTTAGCTTAGCCCCATTCATTCAATGGTACCACTCAGAGATAAAGTTAGAAGTGACCAAACACATCAACGTTTTTCCTATTTAAGACGAGTAGTTATACGAAAAAATTTGGTGGTACAAAATAAAACTTATCGCTTTTCTAAGCGGATTTAAAAGAGGAACTATATTGTATGGCGGAACAGCACTTTTGGGAGTACTTCGACTTGGCGCAGTAACACACTCCCTCTCCCATTATGGGAGGGAGAAGGGGAGCGGATTTTTCAGGTGAGTTGAAGTACTCCCAAAAGTGCTAAGAAAAAAACAATCAGACGCCATCTTTATGCTAAACTAAGCTAACATACGTTGTGGAGAAAGTCAGACTTCATGTTACAATAATAGAGGAAAGTACAACCCCAAAACAGAAAAAGTTGGGACACAGTAGAAATTGTGAGTAAAAAAGGAATGGACTAATTTACAAATCTCATAAACTTATATTTTATTCACAGTAGAATATAGAAAACATATCAAATGTTGAAAGTAAGATATTTTGAAATGTCATGCCAAATATTGGCTCATTTTGGATTTCATGAGAGCTACACATTCCAAAAAAAGTTGGGACAGGTAGCAATAAGAGCCCAGAAAATTTAAATGTACATATAAGGAACAGTTGAAAGACCAATTTGCAACTTATTAGGTCAATTGGCAACATGATTGGGTATAGAAAGAGCCTCTCAGAGTGGCAGTGTCTCTCAGAGGTCAAGATGGGCAGAGAATCACCAATTCCCCCAACGCTGCAGCGAAAAATAGTTTTCTGAGTTTCTCCGATAAAAATTGCAATGAGATTGAAGTTATCATCATCTGCAGTGCATAATATCATTCAAAGATTCAGAGAATCTGGAACAATCTCTGTGCGTAAGGGTCAAGACCGGAAAACCATACCGGATGCCCGTGATCTTCAGGCTCTTAGACAGCACTGCATCACATAAAGGAATGCTACTGTAATGGAAATCACAACATGGACTCAGGAATACTTCCAGAAAACATTGTCAGTCAACACAATCCACCGTGTCATTCGCTGTTGCCAGCTAAAACTCTGTAGGTCAAAAAAGAAGCCATATCTAAACATGATCCAGAAGCGCAGGCGTTTTCCCTGGGCAACGCTCATTTAAAATGGACTTTGGCAAAGTGGAAAACTGTTCTGTGGTCCAACGAATTAAAATTTGAAGTTCTTTTTGAAAAACTGGGATGCCATTTCATACGGACTAAAGAGGACAAGGACAACCCAAGTTGTTATTAGCGCTCAGTTCAGAAGCCTGCATCTCTGATGGTTTGGGGTTGCATGAGTGCGTGTGTCATGGGCAGCTTACACATCTGGAAAGGCACCATCAATGCTGAAAGGTTTATCCAAGTTCTAGATACATATGATCCCATTCAGACGTCGTCTCTTTCAGGGAAGACCTTGCATTTTCCAACATGACAATGCCAGACCACATACTGCATCAATTACAACATCAAGACTGCGTAGAAGAAGGATCTGAGTACTGAAATGGCCAGCCTGCAGTCCAGATCTTTCACCCATAGAAAACATTTGGTGCATCATAAAGAGGAAGATGCAACAAAGAAGACCTAAGACAGTTGAGCAACTAGAAGTCTGTATTAGACAAGAATGGGACAACATTCCTATTCCTAAACATTGGTCCTCTTCCAGCTGTTCCTTGTATGTACATTCAACTTCTATGGCCTCCCATTGCCACCCGTCCCAACCCCCCCTGGAATGCGCAGCTCCCATCAAATCCAAAATGAGCCAACACTTGGCATGACATTTCAAAATATCTCACTTTCAACATTTGATATGTTATCTATATACTACTGTGAATAAAATATAAGTTTATGAGATTTGTAAATTATTCCATTCCTTTTTTACTCACAATTTCTACTGTGTCCCAACTTTTTCTGTTTTGGGGTTGTAATCTATATGATATGGAAGAGGGTGATTTCGCAAGCGTGATGCTCTAATCCAGTGGTTCCCAAACTTTTTCAGCGTGCAGCCCCCCTTGTGTACGGTGCATTCCTTTGCGCCCCCCCCCAAAGAAAATTTGTGACAAAAAACTGTTCTAAAACTCAACATTTTAAATAATAAAATAAAAAAATAACATTAAATTATACAAAAAAGTAGTGCTTTTGGTTAGTAGCCTTATTTTTTTAGGTTTAATTACACAGAATTCCTATTAAATTAATGTATTTCATAAAATGTCGTAAAACTGGAGCCCCCCTGGCACCATCTCGCAGCCCCCCCAGGGGGCCCCCAGTTTGAAAACCACTGCTCTAATCCGCTGTTCATTGCACCTTTATGAGCCACAATACAGCAAAGAGCTGAGGCAGATGGAGGAACAGAAGCCCGAGGAGTAGGCCGGAGCCTGGGCTTCGGCTGCGTAGAGGAGCCCGGGGAAGACGACACAATCGTCGGCCTCTGCTGCATAGAGAAGCCCGGACTGGCTAGAGCTTGGACGGACTAGTAGTGCCTGTACTCTCGCTGTGTGCTTTTTGAATAACATTTCTGCATCAGATCAGGATATGAACGTTTATGTTTAGTGGTTCCGGGCACTTTGCACGTGTTTATTTCAAAGACGTGTTTCGGCTTAAGAGCACAAGCACTGAGTCAGCGCGTCTGTGGAGATATTGTGCGGTGGATGCGTTTGTGTGCAGGATGCAGGGATAAACGGACGTCTGACTAAAGTGAGTGTTTCTATTTTCTTTGTTATACTAACGTGGCATTTATGTACACAATAGCATATCTGAGCGGTGTTCCGATTAATGGGAGTGGCTTGCAGAGCTGTGCATTGTGGTGCATAGAGACAGAGCGCAGCACGTCATAACCTGAAAACCACGCCCACCGGGGGGGAAAACAGTCGACCTCAAAAAACGAGCGTTTAAAGACACAAAAGTGGAAAACAGGCAACTTTTCATAGTACTGCTATTGGTAGAACTGCGTCCACTAGGGGGAAACGTAGTCGGCGATCCACTTTTTTCTCCTTAAAGGCTGGGTTTTACTGCTCGACAACTTATAAAAACGTATTTCTGGGTTCTTTGGCTTGTTAGCTGTACATATTTTCACACAGCAGCTTTTAGGCATTATTCTGTTTTTTGTTATAAGCCAGAAATGACAAGGAGGTGCCCTCTCGCTATACAAAGTCAGTGGAGACGGTTGGATTGTTTCCCCCCCCCCGGTGGGCGTGTTTTTCAAATTTGCATAACTGCGCTCTGTCTCTATAGTGGGAGTTGTAGTTTTTTATACAAATGCGCCCTAAAGTCACGTTCTGTCTTTTCTCGGTCAACTAGGCACAAAATTCTACATTTATGTTACATTTCGACTACAAATATGACCCACTTTCAATAAAGATTATTGTTTCTATTGATGAAATGGCCCTTTAAGTAAAACTTCACTGAAATTATAAAATGAGTTATGCGTCAATGGATGAATAAACTAAACACTACAAAATAAATAATGAATGAAGTAATGCTTAAATGCAGTGAAGTGAGTTATTATTAATGTGTCTCTAGGCAACAATTACTTCAATTACATGTTAGTATGGTATAATATTGCACATTCTTACGTACTCAAAAGTATACACTTTGCCAAAACAAAACAGTACCATACTCTTACGGCATAGTACAAGTAAGTGAATGGGGACACAGAAAGAGTCTCTCTCACACACAAAAAAAGGGATTCTTAAAATTATCTTAGAATTTTTTCAAGGTAACCTACATTACGGATTTAACGCAAAAACAGCAACTAGAGATGCTATTCAGTTTCAAGGAAACCTGATCTTTAGATACATTTGAGTGCTTTGAATAGTTTTAGAGAAAGCAGCACATAAATTTTCTGCTAAATACAGCACAAACATTCAAATAACCCTTCGTTCGCTTCAACTAAACCCTCATTTCAATCAAAATAACACCTAGACCAGCACACAAGCAGAATGAAACACTTCTCCTCGGGAGACCCTGGAAATGATCTGCGACTCAGCGCACGTCTGGTGTGTCGGAAAGATTCGCAGAACACCAAAGCATCCTGAAGGCAGCATCTCTCCTGATAACACAGGGCCAGAGCTGACTAAAAATAGAGACGAACTTTTAGACCAGCTGCTCTCTCAGTCCAACAAAAACAGGAGCGCCCTGGAGGGGACTGAGCGCAGATCATAACATTGAAGAAAAGGGGTTTGGGCAGCAATGAGACCCAATGAAAAGCTCGGGCTGTGCTTTTCACATCCTTTACACTCCAATCCTCAATAATGCAAAGGTCCGGGTAATCCACACTGACAGCACTGGGCACTGTGTGCTTACTGCTGCTTTGTCCAACAACTGTCATGGTGATTTGTTTCAAAATTCCAATATTAAATAGCCCACTAGCTCGATTTCATGCAGAAATCAAATAAAGCAACCACAAGAGCTAAAATGTGTTATTGCGGCTTTACAGTGGGGGAAAAGAAGAGAGATGGTCCAAAATAAGCATATCGGTAGTTTTGATAAATGAAACATGAAAATTGTACAGACTAAAAAAATGAAAGAGGATATCTCCCAGGCTAAGATAATAAAATGGGATTATAACTGCACATCTAAGATCATGATGTGAGATGTGCTGTCATGTTTATTATTTAATAGATTTCATCAATAAAGCGTGTAATATAGCATATACTATATATATTTTAAAGATTTATAAAGCAGTAAGCGATCAGAGCATCCTTACATAATAGGAAACAGCACACATGTACACCCAACACCGCTGCGGAAGATATTTTCACCTGATTCACCATCACGAGATGATGCTCAGAAATACGATCGCGGTTTCTTTTATTTATATATATCTATAATGATAAAGGGAAACACCTGATATGATATGTGAAATGCCAATTCCAATGCTATGTAGCAGATAGGGAGCAAAAATAGAAGCACAGGATGCGCGAGATTCATGTCAAATGAAGGTTATTCTTATTACCATCAGCTCGTTTTCTCATCTTGTTTAGTAAAAACGCGCGCGTGCGGCACATTTAAGGTTTTTAACGCAAATACTAAAAACGTTTATTAGTGATGCGGTCTTACCGTAAAAGCCGTTTCAAGCGTCACTTACGCCAATACTGCGCCTCTTCCAACACCTGCAGACACATTGACGTCACTTGAAAGACGTGTGACGCAGAGGGCGGGATCGCCTCAGCTTTGATTGGCGTCTCGTAGAACTAATAGGCGTGTTAGGTCACACGCGGCGCTGCGCAGATCGAACGAATTAATATGGTAACATATCGCGAGAGCAGAGAATTTGAACGGTGTGCTCTCGCGGTACTGTGATGACATAGGGGGATTGTCTGCGCAGCGCCGCATGAAGTCGAATACGCCTGTTTCTAAAGCAATCCCTCCCACAGGACGTAAAATATTCAAGACGCTTTAAAATCGGCATCATTCATTATTTAACAGCCGGGCTTCGGTCCCTCCATAATTAATCAATTAAAACGGTTGTAGAAAATGAGCAGCTGACACAAGGATTTGTTTACATGTTCAGTGAAGGTCAGTGGCTTTTGTCCAACGCTGATATGTAACCAATGTTTGTCCCTTCATACTGTATGAATTCACTGTAGTTTCTGCCCAAATACTATAACTGTTATTACTACTTGCCTATATTAGTATTTACTAGGAAAATAATCATAATGCAATGTTATAGTTTTCTTTTAAACGAAGTAGCTTTCGGTATGTTTTCTTTTGATACACATAACAATGTCAATAGATCCCTGCTGAAAAAACAATAAAACCATTAAAATTCTAATGGTTTTATTGGGAAATTTATTGGTTCTAATGGAATATGGCCCAAAACACACTACCGTGTAGTGGTTTTAATGGTAAAAGCTAATGGTTCCTATTGGTACTTTAATGGAAACCAATAGAATTTTCTGTAATGGTTTTATTGTTTTGTTTTGTTTCAGCAGGGATGTCTGTGAAAACCCAGCTAAAGTTATTTTTTCATATTTATCTTATAAGAGTTGAGGATTTCACTGACAGGATCACATTTCTGTAAACCAAAGACTGAAAAAATAAGCATATAAGCAAAATAATATGCAAACAGAACAGAGGCAAGCAATTAACCTATTAAAAATGTAACAAAGCTAAATTTTTGCCTTATTACTAAAAATTGACAAAACTTTAAGGTAATATTTATTAAAGGCAGGTTATCTGATTTGATTCAGAAACATTTTTAGTTATACTGGTTAAAAGTCTCCTCACATCCTGATAGCAATCACTATGTTAAGTTGTTTAAATGCACTTTTATAAATTTATGTCATCTGTGAAAGGTGTAGGAACAAAACATGTTCAACAAATCATTGAACTCGGACCGAACGTGATAATTGTACGCATGCAATTTTTGAGGAACATGTTTACGCAGACACCATACGTCATCAGCGCGTTCACGTGCGCTTACCTCCCATCTGTAAACAGAGGGAGAATGGCAAACTTTCCTGCTGAATTGAATTTTTAAAACGCCAAAAACTGTCTGGATCTGCGAAGAGCAAAAACCCAAATTAACATTGGTAACTTTACTGCTTTACCACGAGATGCAAACAGGCAAAGGGTCTGAAAGGGTCGTTGCACTGTTTATTTTGGTATGCGATATTATTGTATTTATGGATTCAGAGGTTCTACTTTGACGAAACATTGTGTTGCTTATGAAATTTGTGGTTGTTTACGGTAGTGATGGGAAAAATGAAGCTTTTCAAAGCTTCGAATCAATTGAACCAATTGCTTCGAAAATTGATTCAGTTTTTCGAAGCAGTTCGAAACACCACACAGGCTGGTGACCCCTGCTGGTCAAAATAGTGTAAAAGCAGATATGTCCAAACATTTTACACTTTTTTTTAACAAAATAATAGCATGATTTGTATTAAAATATGTTTATAAAATTATTTAACTTAAGTAAGACATATAGTCTATTATGTATTTTTAGTTTTATTTAGGCAAACAAATCATTAAAACTAACTACCCTTTTAATTATGCACATTTTTGTCATTAAATCTGTCTATAAACAAAAAGTAGACAAAATGGCAGTGTTATTAGTCAGAAGGATAAATGTTTTATGAACTTTCATAATAAAACTGATCCGAGTTCACCTAAACATATTAGACACTGGTCATGTGATCAACTCCCCCTAGTGGTGAACCATCGGATTTTCGAAACGTTTCGAAACAGTTATGACGTAATAAAAGCTCGTTTGCTAAAATCACGTGACTTGGGCCAGTTTGAAACAAGCTCCGAACCCCTGATTCGAAACAAAAGATTCGTAAATGTTTCGAAGCCTCATGAAGCAGTGCTTCGAAAACGACCATCACTAGTTTACGGATTAGCGTAATGATATAGTTACTACATCTACACAACCGAAAGTGTGCTTTAACTAATTCCGATTTAAAACAGTTGTTTATGTCCGTTGTTTTGGTAATGTTATTTACTTTGTACTGCAAAGTTTTCTCACTGGTGAATGAGACATGAGGTGTGGAACGTGGATGTCTGGTCTGAGTGTGTTCATCTGCAGTGTTGCCAACTATTTTTAATGGAAAGTAGCTAAAGTTTGGGCGGAAAGTCGCTAAATGTTCAATAGATTACGTCGTCACGTCACAGCACCAGAAAAAGTCGCTAGATTTGTCGTTTTTTTTTAAATAAGTCAGTAAAGGGGTCTGAAAAGTCGCTGAATCTAGTGACAAAGTCGCCAAGTTGGCAACACTGTTCATGTGTTTTGAAAGAGGCGTGACTTTGGATGGCGATTTGAATGGAGGGTGGGATCGTGATTTCAGTGCTAGCAGGCTACTGTTAGCATTTTTCAAAATCAGATACCCTGCCTTTAAAATGTGTTACCACATAAAAAAACTGTATTCATAAAATTGTTTAATGAGCTCTGTTTTCTTGCGTCTGCCCCAGCAAATAATCTGTTTATGTTTTACCTTTTATTGACATCTATTATTTACATAAGCACATTTACATAAACACAGATTCATTCAACACAACAATAATGCTTTTAATATAATTTATTGTACATTTAGAGCAACCTGAATTAAAAATCGTGTATTTTTTGGCTCTAACAACGAAGAACAAAAAGAGGGCACAAACACACAATGTGATAAACCACCTTTATCTGAAGCACATGCGGCCTCAACCTGTAAACAAACTGAACAAATACTTTTGAGACTGTCAGTAATATTACATACAGAGAATTCAGCACATTATTACAGAAAAGAGTTATTATCATACAACAGAACTTAGACACTTTAAATGTTTCACAGTCTTTACTGTACTGTAAGAGCACTGAAGCTAAAGGGATGTGTTTTAAGGCTGTATACGCTTGCGTTTCTACCCTGTCTGATCTCTGAGATGAGTGTGGCCAAGGCTAAACATCAAAGCTGAAATAAATGTAAATGCAGATTTCACCTCCTCTCTCAGTGCAGATGACTTTTGCTGTTATAAGGGAATGTAGAAAATATTACAGATACGTTTTTTTAAAGGTGAAGTGTGTAACAGTCTGCTATTGGTAAAGCAGAAAGGTAGTCCTTCTTTAAACTTACTCGTAAACCTATAGGGGGTTCAGTTTTGGCAGGTTAGCTTGTCCATGTTGTCCTGTGCCCGTTACACCACCATCTGCTGTCTGTGAAAAAATATTTCTCCATTGATTGCCTTTTTAAAGTAGCTGTGTATTTTGACCTGTTTGTAAGCATATATACATTGCAAATATTTCCTTATAGTATATCTTTTGCAAAGCTTTAATTATTTTTGGTTTTTGAGGGATTAAGGGAGTACATGGCTCAGGGGATTGGCAAAAGAACTGAGTGCCCATAAGAAAAGATGTCCGATTTTAAGTAATATCCTGAACAAGAGATAATTGAAATGCTTATGGATTGTCTTTTGTTAAAATATTTGACCTGCTTTTGCTCCAAAAATCTAGCAGTGCTAATCTAGGGTTAATAAAAAAATCTGTCTATAGATCTGTGAAAGTACACACTTCACCTTTGCAACTTTGACTCTACACATCCAGATGCTTTTATTCATGGAATATTTTGAAGAATAAATATCTGAAAATGCTGACTTAAGGTTTTATTCAAAGCTTTTCCTTTGTCAAGCTCATAGTGTGCTGATCTGGGGTTAACATAAATAAATCCATCTGTGAATCTGTGACATTTAATATTAGATCCACTTCAGCTTTCGTTAGCACCTGGTGGAGGCAGCCAGACTGGGTTTGTAGAGGCTTTCTCCAATTTACAATCTCACTGAACATGGATACGTCAGGGAAAATCAGCATAAAATACTGATTCAGTAAGTGCAAGTGTGGGGGGGGATTAGATTTTGCCAACAGAAGGCTTGACACTCTTAAAAATAAAGGTGATAAAAAGGGTTTTTTGTAGTGCACTTAAAAACATTAAGGTGCTTTATGATGCCATAGAAGAATATTTTTGGCTGAATGGTTCCATAAAGAACCTTTAACATCCAGATTATAAAACGATATAAAAAAGAAATAAAGAACCTTTGATTGAATGGTTCTGTAAAGGAACAGTATGTACGATTGTGGCCAAAACTGGTACTGCAATCACAAAACTTGTGGCTAAAACTGGTACTGCAATCACACAACTGGTGGCCAATACACACAATTACAAAATAAACATCAGTTGAGGGCTGCAACTCCACTTTTTAAATGACAATATCTTGGCCAGATCACTGTTGTGAGTGATATAAGTATTTGAAATGAAAATGATTTCTTAATGTCTAGTGACATATCAGGACCATTTTATGATTAAATTATATAAATTTCTTACATACTGTTACTTTAAGGAACCAAAAACTGTTCCTCTATTTCCCAATCCTGGTCCTTGAGTACCCCCTCCCAGAAAGTTTTAGATGTCTCCTTATTTAAAACAACTTATTATCGAATGATGTAAACCATTTTAAGATACAATCAACACAGCAGGTACAATTTGTGTCCTTTTTAGGCATTTTAGGAATTTTAAGGGGTTTTAAAGCACCTTTATTTTTATGAGTGTGATGCCTTCCGAGAACCATTTTTGGTTTTCTCAATGAACCTTTCAGTCATTTCTTTCATATCTTTTTATAGTCTTTTATTCACTACAAAGAACCCTTTGTGCAACAGAAAGCTTCTGTGGATATTATCTGAGCCTGACAACAAACATTTTAGGGCGCACTCACACTATGCCCAAGCACATTTGACCCCCAAAGCCTGGTTCGCTTCAGCGCTTTGGTTTGGTTAATTGCACCCTGGCCTGCTTGCAAAGGTGGGCTCGGGCGTGGTTTGAGAAGGTGATTCGTCAATTGCGCGAAAACCTTCTGATTTGCACTGAAGGGGTAAAGGGACACTCCACTTTTTTTTTGGAAATAGGAATTTTCCAGCTCCCCTAGAGTTAAACATTTGATTTTTACCATTTTGGAATCCATTCAGCTGATCTCTGGGTCTGACGTACCACTTTTAGCATAGCTTAGCATAATCCATTGAATCTGATTAGACAATTAGCTTCGCGCTAAAAATAACCAGAGTTTCGATAGTTTTCCTTGACTCTTCTTTACATCGTGTACTAAGACCGACAGAAAAATAAAAGTTGTGATTTTCTAGGCAGATATGGCTAAGAACTATACTCTCATTCTGGCGTAATAATCAAGGACTTTGCTGCCTTAACATGGCTGCTGGAGGCCCATGATATTACGCAGCAGCCGAAAATAGTCCCCTTGGTAACTTTCAATAGCAGGGGAATATACAGGCACCTAGCCATATCTGCCTAGAAAATCACACAGGGGTGCGTTTCCCGAAAGCATCGTTAGCCAACTACGGTTGCAAGTTCCATCGTTTCAGCATAGTTCACCAACGCAGGTTTTTCACGAAACTATCGTTCCAGCGGACATTCGCAAACTACATCGCTAAGTTGTGTCGTTGGAATGACAGCTCTTCACCTGTCGTTAGAAGCATAGTTCCTTGTTATTATCATATGTAGAAAAACATGTAGTACAGTCTATATCCATCATTCTAAATATATACAAATTTTATTTTACGTCTTTAAGTTTGTAAACAGAATTAAAGTGCTGCATTTGAAAACTGCGCAGTCATACAAGCTTTAAGACCCTGGGGAATCCCTGGGAGGAGTGACATAAGAGGGAACTAACGCATGAATTGAATATCTTGAAAATAAACAACAGATAACTAAATCACGATAACAAAATCAGTCTTCCGATGCAATATACAGTATGTTATTTACAGCAATAATATGACATTAAATCGATTTGCACAGATGAATTAGTACTTCACCTCCCACGTGACATCATCAACTATGTTGTTAAACCAACATGGTTCAAACGACGAATGTGCGACAAATTTACTATGCTTTCGGGAAACAGTCGTGACAAGGTAGTTCGTTTCTCCAACTATACATCGTACTATGTTGGTTCAGCAGCGAGTTACATCGTTGTTCGAGAAACGCACCCCAGATCGATAGATCGACTAAGCAATATTATGGCAGGCATGTTGTGAGGCATGGTGTCATTGCGTCCCAAACGACAAGCCACAAATTTAACATTACGAGAGCGCTTTACTTCCGTAAAAATCACATTCTATGTCAAAGCGTGCTTGGGCTCGTATCGAAAAAATTAGTGTGAGTGCAAGCCTGTGGGAGAGTGGGCAAGGTAACCTTGGCAAATGTGAGTGCACCCTTAGGAACCTTTATTTTTAGGAGTGTATGAAGATCATTTGAGTTCATTCATTGGTCAGGAATGAAGTTCAAATCAATCCTGTTTGTCTACATAGTGCTAATCTGTCAAGAGGTATAAAGGTATTTCAGTATAAAGACATTTAAAGGGATTCTCCATATGGTGGGCTTATATTTGACAGTAAGTTTTTGGATATTTTATTAAACATTTTTCCTGTTCAATTGGTTTATAAACAGGTTAGTGACTGCCCTATGGAGTCTTGCTACATAATATCATTCTTATCCTGAGGTTGTTAGCGTCACAATCTTATCGCTGATGCATTAAATAGTTGTAACGACTGTCCTGTTCCATTCAACTCGGTTTATCTCAGTGGCAAAAGCATAAAAAAATCAAAAGCATTAAGTTAAAAGTTTCGAGATAATAAATATCCTAGAGTCTGATAAAGTTCACATCACGAGAATGTCAGCATTCCTCTGCAGGATAAGGGAAGACACCATGTTTCTCCTTGGAAACATTCATCTATGTTCCTCCTCAATCCTTCACAAGAGTTTGCGTTTTTAAAACCGGTTGGATAAAGTTGAGTCCAATTATTTAAAAAGTACTGACACACCTGCCAGCTTCTACTAAACCTCAAACTTCACGAGTGTAAGCATCATGACCGAGCAGCTCTGGTAGAAGATGGCCGTGTTAAGTTTCCAACTGCAGGATGGACACGCTGGTCATTTCTTGGTCCAGGTCTAACATAGGAGTTATAACCGTAAAGCTCTCGGATGTTGCTAAATGCTCGACGTTCATAGTCCTTGATGCTTTTTTATTGACGTTCTCTTCATTCGTTTCTAACTCTCCATCCTCTTCTTCAAGAGTCAAATCAAACTGAAACTTTTCTGCGGCTGAGCCCCCGCCACCAACTACAGCCCGCATGTCCTGCTCTTCAGGGGTGGGCGAAGGGCTGCGTGGTATCATGCTCTGGTACCATTCACGATTGTCCTCTAACGTATCTAGAATGTCCTGAGCGTCTGGATGGACTAGATCGGCCCACGTCTCCCACAAAGGGTGGACGATGTAATCGATGAATCCCACCTTTAGATTTACAGAGACAGTAGTTAAACACACAGCAAATGTTTGTGTTATGGACACATGATTATAACGTCACAGCATACCTGAGTTTTTTCTACAGATGCTGTGTGTTTGTCACACATGGGACTGATTTCGATACCCTTGTCCCGCTCGCGGTCACCCTGACTGAAGAGCTCTACCATGATACGATCTGTCCACTGTCGGTAGAGCTCCAGGGGTTTGGTAGGGTTGCTGAGGTCGGCACAGTGAACCATGTTTTGGAGCACCTGCAGAGGACAACATCTGAAGATTGCCATTTTGTATCTAAAAACAGCTATGAAACCAATTGGATGAAAGTAGCACACTTCCATAGTGTACTTAAAGTGCCCTACCTTTGCACACTATACTTAATATACTAAAAATACATCCCCAGTACTTCTTAAGATGTTCTCAAGATTATCTAAGTGTACTTCACTGTGCTATTTTGAGACACTATGAATATGAACTAAAATGCACTTATCTCTGTATTAAAATGTATTTAGTTAACACTTGTATTAAAATTGAACTCAACTTTCATACAAAGTGGTATCTAAATAAATTTTTTTAAATACATTTTTAGCACATTTTAGTTCATATTTATGGTGTCTCAAAATAGCACAGTGAAGTACACTTAGATGATCTTAAGAACATCTTAAGAAGTACTAAAGATGAATATTTAGTATATTAAGTAAAAAAGTAGTGTGCGAAAATAAAGCACTTTAAGTACACTATGGAAGTGTACTACTTTTTCACTTGGGTATCTATTTAAGTTGTTGTCTAATAGAATAGTCAGTAGGATTAACTTAACTACACTTTTATGCATGAAAATAGTGTTTTCTATTCTGATGGCAATTTTTAAGCTTTTAATATAAATTTAATTGAATCAAACAAGTTAATTTTCAATGTAGTTGTGCACATCCCCAATACTGTATTATATTTTGTTTTGGTATTTAGATTTTTTTATATTACACATAAAACATTTGCATAAAAAACATTTTCCTGAAGAATGTTAATGTTAAACTGCAATACCACGCTTATCCACTAAAAAAAAAAAAAAAAAAAAAAACTATTGATTACCCAATTTATGAAAAAAAAAACTGAAGCCAAAACGTTATTTACTAATTTTAAACTCTGTGTATGTTTTGATAATCATCCTGAATCTGACCTCTAACAAAATTCCTTCACAAAAATGCAATTATTACACCTTTTTGCTAAAACATTTGTATTTTTAAAGAAAAATACTTGTTTTTCCTGTTTTTTTGTTTATTGTTTGTTTGAAAGCAGAGGGTCTGTTCTTTCATTTGATATATTTGTATGTTTACATGTTTTAGAAGAAAATTTTCCTGGAAGGCATTTTGTGAAACTTTTGTGAAAATCACAAAAAAATGCTGGCGGGCACATTTTAAAAAATGGCTGGCGGGGAATGAGTTAAATGGCACATATTATGTCCATTCTTACTAGATGTAATATACGTCTCAGGTGTGCCTAGAATGTATCTGTGAAGTTTTTAGCTCAAAATACCACACAGATCATTTATTATAACATGTCCAAAATGCCCCTATTTGGGTGGGAACAAAAACGTGCAGATTTTTTGCGTGTGTACCTTTAAATGCAAATGAGCTACTTCATCCGCACTTTCTTAGAAACAGACAGTGAGCGCTTTAAATCTGATTCCTGTGTGAATACAGTCTGAGAGAATATTATTATTAGCACTACACTGTGCTAACAAACACATTTAGAAAAGCTTTTGGGTTAAGCAGTCAGTCAGTGGCCGTGGCTTTGTTTGTGTGACATCACATTTACAAGACTATCAAAACAGCATGTATAATGACACTGCTTTGGTTTAATGCTTCGCTCTGCTTTGGGGATTAAAAACATGAGACAGTGGATTTTTCCACTGTGTTCACGCACTGCCAACACACATTTATGGCCAAACCAACGCAATTTCACAAGAATTCGAATATATTTTATGATTTGGCTAATTCGTATAAATTCATACGACCACATTCGTAAGTTTTTGTACGATTTGCCTTGACACCTGAGACGTTGGGGTTAGGGGTTTGGTTTCTTTATTGTTTTTTTAATGAGAATCATACGTTTTTGCACAATTCACTCCGTATGAATTCATACAAATTTGCCAACTTGTAAAACATGTACGAATTCTCGTGAGAGTAGGCTGGCCAAACACAGATTTTACATAAAATGTGCCATTTAAGTTGTGATTTGCATTTTTCCTTAAAGGACAAGTTCGGTATTTTAGACTTAAAGCCCTGTTTTCAGATAGTTTATGATGAAATAGAACGGTTTTGACTGAAATTTGGACATATGATGCTGGCCCGAGAATCCTCGGTTTCCGTTGTATCACCCACAGGGTGTATAGGTGCACTGGAACAATCCCTCCCAAAATGCATTAAACTTTCGTTTACAAAGACTTGAAACTCACCGAGTGGTCAGGGGTGTTCGGTGATGTGCTCATACAGGAATTGTTGCAGGAGATGCTTTCCAACAGCTGTTTTAGCATTCGTTGTAAACTTGTGGACCTATTTTCCAAACGCCTCACACCCGTATATTCTTCCGCTGAGAGCTTGAATAATAGACACTCCAGCCCAGTTGGTGGCGATAATCCGCCTTTGCCAATTGCAAGAATACAAACAAAGTTCCCGGTGCGGAGTAATACCGTACCTCACAGCACATCTAATACAAGTCAATGGAGTCGGACAAAAACTACGATAAAACCTGTTCGAATGCGTCTTTTGCAGCGATTTTTGTGTGAGCATATCAGTGAACACCCCCGACCACTCGGTGAGTTTCACGTCTTTGTAAAATGAAAGATTAATGCATTTTAGGAAGGATTGTTCCAGTGCATCTATATAGCCATTATAGAGGTGGGAGGTGATACAATAAACACCCGAAAATTCTCGGGCCAGCATCATATGTCCAAATTTCAGTCAAAACCGTTCTATTTCATCATAAACAATCTGAAAACAGGGCTTTAAGTGTAAAATACCAAACTTGTCCTTTAATACCAACAATTTTGTTATTATAGCTTTTCTTGTTAAGGTCTGGCTACAATCTTAAAGACGTCACTGTTTTAGTTTTATAGGTTTGTGGTGCACTTGGTGATTTTGCTATAATTTCTCTGCCTTTGATGTTTTAATGATGTTGGTATAATTTCTTTATGTTTATCTTATCTTTATTTCTCTCCTTTTAAGGACCATTTCAATATAAGATAAAAAGGCATGACTAGTTCAATATGATGCCTGTTATATTAATTGACTACAGGTTTGATAGTCCAAGCATATACCATTTTATTAGATTAAAATCTATTTATGAGGACAATAAAACTTGCAATAATACTACATCTTTCATAAAAAGTTACAATGCAATGTTAATAATAAATATGCCCTCACTTAATAGCACTATTCAATTAATGTTTACAATCATACAGACAACTTTTACATTTAGTATGGCTAATATATGTCACCCTGGACCACAAAACCAGTCGTAAGTCACACGGGTATATTTGTAGCAATAGCCAACAACACATTGTATGAGTCGAAATTAGCATTTTTTAATGCCAAAGATCAGTATTAAGTAAAGATATGTTCAAAATTTCATAATGTAAATATACAGGGCTCCAGACTGCCACCAATTTTACATCCAGTCGCACATGTGCGACCAGTAAATTACTTTCTGCATCTGTCATTGAAGTATTATTAGTAATACAGTGGAAATTAGTAGAAATGTGAATATTTGTTTAGCATGCTGATTTAAAGTGTGTGCCCCTACATTTTCTGGTTGCGCCCCTAAAATGTTCAGTTGGGGGCCACTATGCTACTAGTGAAAAAAGTAAGTCTGGAGCCATGATATATCAAAATTGTATTTTTTTTGAGTGGATGCAGTTGCTATGAACTTCTATAATATCATATATTCTGTATATTTTCTATACCTT
This sequence comes from Misgurnus anguillicaudatus, assembly GCF_027580225.2. Classification (NCBI taxonomy): domain Eukaryota; kingdom Metazoa; phylum Chordata; class Actinopteri; order Cypriniformes; family Cobitidae; genus Misgurnus; species Misgurnus anguillicaudatus. Next base: position 9,217,648 of record NC_073350.2, read on the forward strand.
TAAATATTTGCATGTATTTTGTTACAATGTAATATTCTATAGAAAGCACTACATAAATTTTTAAAAATGAATTGCAGTACCTGTATTCGATCGGAGTAGTTGTCCAGCAGCAAAACTCCTAAACTGGTGACTTTTTTGGTTTCTACCATTGTCTTGAGGTCAGCAAGGAAATTCATGTGTTTGGACATGTCAGTGGCTAATACCTGGGGAAATATAATATCAGGTGCATGATTGTGGATTAGCATTATGATCCATGCATATTTTATGTTATGCATGTGGACTATAAGTGAAGATGCATTAAACAATGGAGACATGTGACAAAAAATCTCCTTTCCAGATCTTTTCAGATGAATAATGCATAGTCTCCATGTGTGACTCACCATATCTATAGTCATCTGCCGCATGGACTGACGTTGTTTCTTGCTGAGGTTGCAGAAGATGTCACAGTTCTCCTCCTGTAGAAGCTTGAAGCCCACAGCCAAATGATGATTCTCCAACACAGAGGCATCATTATACATCAGAGCCAGTTCAGAGTCTGAAAGAAACAGAGGAAAAACACTCTTTGGTCCTGCTGGATGTTGAAATGTGTTTGGTGTTTGTGTATTAGTGTTCAGAAGAGGACAAAGGGCGCAAAAGCCCAGATTCATACTTGTGTTAATAAGGAACTGGTTGGACAGGCCTGGATGATCCACATCGTGAATCGCACTGGCAAACAAAGCAGACATGATCTCAAGATCTGTGAACACGTCCTGAAAGTAAACACAGATAAACCGTGGTAACATCAACCCCATAATTCCCATGGTCAGTACTGTATATATGTGTCAAAAGCATCCATGCAGACCTCTAGTGCAGGTGTGGAGAGAAGAACATGCGTGGACTGTACAACATCTGCAGCGTGGATGTTGTTATGGTAGGCTACGTCTGCGTGATAGTGGTCTTCTAAAGTCATGAGGAAGGTCAGGAAGGTGTCTGATGGGATTTTGAAGGTTTTGAGCAAATCTCGCTCCTGAGAATGAAAATTACGAATACTGATATCATGTGGTGAATCTTTAGATATTGCAGTTAAAGTCAGCATTGAAACTGAAAGTAAAACTATATATAGTAATATATATTGGGTATAACCACAGCAAAGCAGTGACACCATTACCTGAAAAATCGTGTACATTATGACTGTCAGCGGCCGATTCCCGGAAAATTCTGCTATCTTAAAGATATCTATACCCCATCGATCTATATCTTCAATCTCCTGCAGATACAAATATTGAGGTTTCACACAAAAGAAAAGACCTACTACTCCTATATAAATAATTTAGCATTACATACAAAGTTGATCAAACAATCTGTTGGCTATTTAATGTTGAGTATATACATCCCAGTTTCGTTGTTTGTTTTGATTCCTGTTTCGTGATATTATCACGAATTTCCGCGTTTTATCGTGATCGTATAACGTATAATCGTATAATTCCTTTTTTCGTGTGATTATCACGTATTGGTTACTCAACTGTTTTGTCCAATTTTCTTACCATTGTCGCTTTGGTGTAGGGTTAGATTTACGTAAAATGACATCCCTACCCAAACCCAACTCTAACCCTACAGGCGACCTATAAAAAATCATAAAAAATAGTATAAACCAATATATAAAGTGACATTCTAATGCAAGCACTAAATCTAACCCTAAACCGAATCGACAATAGTTTAAAAATAGAAAAAAGCAGCTGAGTAACCAATACGTGATAATCACACAAAACCAGGAATTCGTTATACGATTACGAGAAAACGCGGAAATTCATGATGATATCACGAAAAAAAGAATTTAAAAAAATTACGTGACTATATCACAAAGCCTCGTGAGACTGGCTAGGTATATAATAGTGAATGGGCACCTTAGCCAGGAGATTCTCATTTGGTGTGGTGACACCAAATCTTGGGATGCATGTTGGTGGGAGACTTGGACTGGGGCTCAGTTTTCTCACTCCACTTATCTGAGACATTGGACGACGTTTCTTGTCTTCTTTACATGTTGCTGGCACAATCTCCACATCATGTTGTTTCTCTGCAACACAAAAACAGACCATATGTGAAATGTGCAGTAAAAATAACAAAAAATCTGGCCCCCCAAACTTAAACATCAAGCTACGACTATGCATCAGCTGTACCATAACCTTTGTTTCTTAAAGGATTAGTCCATTTTCTTAAAAAAAATCCAGATAATTTACTCACCACCATGCCCTCCAAAACGTTGAAGTCTTTGTTTGTTCAGTAGAGAAGAAATTGTGTTTTTTGGTGAAAACATTCCAGGATTTTTCTCATTTAATGGACTTTAATGGACCCCAACACTTAACAGTTTTAATGCAGTTTAAAATTGCAGTTTAAAGGACTCTAAACAATCTCAAACGAGGCATAAGGGTCTTATCTAGCGAAATGATTGTCATTTTTGACAATAAAAATATGTACTTTTAAACCACAACTTCTCCTCTTCCTCTGGTCCTATGACACACCAGCGCAACCTCACGCAATTGCGTAATGCTGTGGAAAGGTCACGTGTTACATATATGAAACTCACATTTGCGGATCATTTTAAACAATAAACTGACACAAAGACATTCATTAGTATTATTCCACATACAACAACGTCAGAACAGTCCTCTTTCTCCACACTTGTAAACACCGGGGCATAGTTTTGCATACGTCATCCGTGACCTCTTGATGTGATGACGTATTACGTGAGGTCACGCCGGCGCATCACAGGACCGGAGGAAGACGAGTTGTTGTTGTTTAAAAGTGCATATTTTTTATTTTTCTTGCCAAAAATGACAATCGTTTCACTAGATAAGACCCTTATGCCTGGACTGAGATCACTTAGAGTCCTTTGAAACTGCAATTTTAAACTGCATTAAAACTTAAGTATTGGGGTCCATTAAAGTCCATTAAAATGAGAAAAATCCTGGAATGTTTTCCTTAAAAAAACATAATTTCTTCTCGAGTGAACAAAGAAAGACATCAACATTTTGGATGACATGGTGGTGAGTAAATTATCTGGATTTTTTTAAAGAAAATGGACTAATCCTTTAAAGCTCAAATCCATGCCAATGCATGTGCAAAGACTGGCAATTATCTCACAACATTGTACAGAGTCCCTCCTCCAGAGAATCATTGCCGATTGATGATTGGTTCTTTTTACTTGAATGCGGGACTTCAGTTGCTGTGGCCATTGAGCGTTGCATTTCGCATTCATAGCAGTCCCGCATCTTGTTAAAGGGGCTGAATGTAACTTATTACTTAAAAAAATCTTTAAGATAGAGTTTTCATTTGTATATTTATGAGGCAACCATAATGTAATAGAAAGAATGACACCTTGAGTGTCCTCCACGGTTGTCTCTATCAGCCTGTAGGCTCTTTTCTGTGTGGAAAAGTCAGGTCCGAATTGGCACGAAATTCAAAATGTGACGTCATGCGCGTGCTCGTCTACCTGGGCGTTCCATATAGACGCGTACGGCAGTCATTAGTAAACAGCGGCAATCGCTAGCATGTTTCAAATGGACTCTGTAGACGGAAAGAAGCGACCAACTTCCAGCACAATCCAGACACTCACGGAAACTCCTCGTAAGTTTAAAAAAAATCCTTATCTAGTGTGGCCAAAATAGAGCGTGACCGGCGTCGGGGAAAAGACAAGAGTAAACATCGGATTGGTATTTGATTCTTGGAGGGAGCTCCGGTCAGCCCTGGGTATAAAAACAGACCTTGAGCAGGTTTCCTTTTTACTGCAAAGGTAAGACATAGTTACAGGGCATCTGTAATATATTATGTTATTGTTTTTGTGGTGTAATGCTAACGATAGCATTTATTTTGTGGTGTAATGCTAACGATAGCATTTATTTTGTGGTGTAATGCTACCGATAGCATGTAGCACAGGACCATTTCAAAAGTTACTTTCTTATATGAATTATCTTTATTCAGAGCACGAGTGCATTAAGATTGTGAGTGTCGGGAGTGTGTTTTATAGTGTCGTGTTACAAAACTTTTAGAAGTAGACTTCTGTTGAAAATATAAAGTAGCACTGCAACATTTTGCTAAAATATGGTTTGTCAAACAATAACCTTACAGTACTGTAACTTTTCTTACATTTGTAAACATGCTGGTGAATCTCAATGAGCTGTCTGTGGTTGCTATGGCAACTCTGGTTGTTGTGGTCGTGCTCGTACGAGTGTGCCCAGCGAGAACGAGCATGAGACTGGCTGCAGTTTCTATAACGGCCACTGGTGTCAGTAACGGTTAGAAATTTCTCAACTTACGGAGAGCACCTTTAAAGTCACAATGAAATTGAAATTATATACTATTATTTTTTGGGAATATTGTGGTTCCTAATACAAATGACTTATCTGTGAGCTTCATTATTTTTTAAAAATTCATGTTCCCTCATAATCTTTAATCGAAAACACTAATCTCCTCCCCTCTTCAAAACGACCCCTCTTTACATCCGGTCACAAGCTATGGCTCCTGGTCTGGGAAAACATCGCAACGATTAGCAAATAGCAACATGACCAAGCTTCAAATTATCCAATCAGTTCTCAATTAACCAATTTAAGTCCCGTCCTACCATTTTTAACTTTCAGAAGCAGTTTCACTCGGATGTACGACAACCCCTACTTCCGTTTCATGGCGACTTTAAAATCTTTTTATTTTTGACTACATTCACATTGACAGGAAGGCATAGTTTGGCGAAAAATAACGCTATTTTGTTGCATTTTTTCTTAAAATTTTGAAAAAATTTTTTGAATGAAGTAGTCTCTATCATCTCTGAATAATATTACAAGTTACTTAAGGAATTATTTTCTTTGGCTTGTCAATTTGAATCAAACTGAAATTCCCAATACTCAAATTTTAATATTATAATCATTATTATTACTTTACTTATTCATTTAGCTGACGCTTTTATCCAAAGCGACTTACAATTGCTATATTGTGGATTCGAACCCAGATCTCTCACACCAAAGGGGTGTGTCTTATCCACTGCGCCATCACCACCCGTTAATAAGTTATTAAAGGAATAGTCTACTCATTTTCAATATTAAAATATGTTATTACCTTAACTAAGAATTGAAGTACTCCCAAAAGTGCTATTACGCCATAAAATATAGTTCGTCTTTTAAATCCGCTTAGAAAAGCGCTACGTTTCATTTTGTACCACCAAACTTGCTCGTATAACTACTCGTCTTAAATAGGAAAAACGTTGATGTGTTTGGTCACTTTTAACTTTATCTCTAAATGGTACCCATTGAATGAATGGGGCTAAGCTAAATGCTATCGAAGCGTCGCAGCGCGCTCCAGCGCTTACGTGCACGCACACAGATGATAGAGGGATGTATCAACAATTCTTAGTTAAGGTAATAACATATTTTAATATTGAAAATGATTAGACTATTCCTTTAAGTTTACAATTGTAAATTGTGTTAAGGAGACTTTTGTGTACTTGCTAACTGATTTTTGACAAAAAAATGGTATTGTATTGTGAAGAAAATGTACAAATACAATGTCTATTTATTGTTTGTGTTATTTTGTGGTAGTCACATCTAATTCTCTTTATGGCAAATCTTGCTTTCAAATACCGTAACGTCTTTATTACATAAAATCACTCACGTAAAAATGTGCTTGCTATGAACTCCGACACCTGGTTTCCAGATCGGCTGGTCTCGGATAGCTGGGTAAGCTCTCTGTTGAGCATTCTTTTAAACTACAAACAATAAAACACAAACATAGTAAGAAACATTTCAGTCTTATAGTTTATATTATTTGAGAGAATGCAGTACATTAAGAGCTATAGCAAATGGTTTGAACCGTGAATTATAAATGATTTAGCACAATATATTAGGGTTGGGCCGATACCACTTTTTTATAATATCTGTCGATACCGATCCAATACCATCTGTATCGTCCTTTTAATCAATAAAGCTGCAAATAACACATTTGTTAGCCATAAAAGTAAATGTAAATGGAAGTGTGAAGTAAACCATAACTTAAGTATGAAAAACATAAAAAACTCTAACCCTAAGGTCAGGCAACAATTGTTTAAAGCAACACTATGTAGTTTCCATGTAAAAATAACTTACAGCTCCCCCATGTGGTTGAAAAGCGCAACATTGCCTGGTATCAGACACTCTTCTGTAGGCAGGGGGAGGGGCGGGACTGTGTGCTCTACCCTCCACCGCCACTTTCAGAGTGTGCTTGTAGCAGCTAGGAGGCTGCTCAGGTTGCAGCAACGGTACAATTTGTCAGTTTAAAAGTTGTTCTATCACTGAAATAATTTTAGAGACATTATTTAAAGGTAAAAAAACTACATAGTGTTGCTTTAAAAATCCGGATTTTTTTTTTATAAACCTAGAGTTAAAGTGACATCCAAACCCAAACCCACGCGAAAATGGTTTAAAAATAGGAAAAACAATTTAGTAACCAATATGTGAAACTGACACGGAAAAGAAAGTCTGTGGTACGGGCACGGAAAAATGCGGAGATCCGTGACAATGACACGGATAAATGAGCAAAATATTCCGTGGGGACTTTGTGAGATCATGTTGGATTTTCGCTAATATTGGACTAATATCGATACAGAATATTGGATCGGCCCACCCCTACAATATACAATAACAATGTTAACAATGTTAGCATAACAACGTTACTGGGTTACTATGGTAACTGAGGCTGTGACAGAAACAATGTGTGAAGAGACAAATCCTTAATGCACGGTTTATACAATCCTGCATCCGCAAAATAATATATAACTCTGATAAATACTGTCAAAAATTTGATTATTGCATTTCCAAACATACAAATGTACTGTAATTTGTACAAATCTACAATAAGCTATAATATGTAGGCTATAGAATAAGCGTATTGTAACAGGATTTGCTACAGGCTAAATTTCAACTGTAGACCCTGGGCAGCGGTCACAGTCTTACCTTTGCAAAGCCATGTAATGTAATTGTATTACACTAGTAATGTCATTTGTATTCTTAACTACCTGCTCTGGCTTACAATGCCTTTGTTTTTCTATATTTTGATTTGGTTAGCTTTTGCCAAGATCACAAATTATCACAAGACAATACATTTTGCTGAGTGTCTGTGTTCGAATTATTTGGTTTTGTACCCTCTAGGAGAAACAAATGGGTGTTGTCTGTAATTTCCAAATGTGATTTATCACATAAAGATGTTGACACAAACACACATGTGAGCAAGCTGATGCCAGACAAATACAGATGAATGGAAAAGAATTGTAATTTAGGGATTTATTACTGTTTTTTAAAAACTATCCATTGCATTCAACATCAAATACTTAAAGATGCTCGCAAAGTTTTTTAATACAACAGTTTCATTTATTTTTCGTATGCACTACGAGTCAAATGTTGGGACACACCTGTTTATTCTTTATTATTACTGTTTATACACAATAGCAGTCACATTGATATTAACTAAATAACACAAATGGTTCCCATGTATTTTTCTTCCACTAACTGGACCAACTCATTTATTTATTAAAAGATCAATTAAAATGATAATAATTGAAGTACATTTTTAGCAATATGTAAGCATAATTTATATAGATATATGTGACCATGGCTGTGAACACCTAGCTAAAGTATTTTTTGTAATTTACTATTTTGAATATGAATATGTAAAGAACTTTCTGTGGAAATATAACCTTGATATCTTAAATATTGAATGAGTAAGATCAAAGATTGAAATCAACGGTAAATTCATAATTAAAATCAAACTTTGGTGCTCCTAATCTCATCATTAGATTTTAAGTCCGTTAAGTCCTAAAGGTAGAGTTTCTCTACAGTACTGAGTTGTTGTTGTCTTCTTTATGTATGGTTTTGGGGTGTGGAGCATACACAAAAGCCAATGCACATTGGATAAGTATTGACATGTTATCATGCAAATGAATGTTATTTATGTCTATGAACCCTGTCGCCCTCTCACCTTATTGGATGCCATTTCACTGACTGAGTTACGTGTCTGCAGGGTCTCCAGCTGGTCCAAACACCAATCCAGCTCTTCAAGAGTCTCGACAGCGAGTTTCTGATACGCTTCATCTGCCACAACAAAACCGATCTCAGAACAGCAATATTTTACAATACAAATTATTTCGACTGGTCGAGACAGTCAATCAGATTTGTATGAACCCTCACAATATTTTTCACAGGACTCACAACGAAAAGATAAAACATGTTTTTTACTATTTTGAAACTATTTAGTATTTTTATGTTTCAAAAGTAGTTACATATTGTTACGTGTTATAAACAGTTGTGTTACATATTTATTGTTTGAAATTTAATATTTTTGGTTACACTTACTTTGACGGTGTCACTGATACAGTGTAATTATACATTTGAGTACTAAGTAATAATGATTAACAATGTGTAGGCTTAAAGCCAATTTATACTTTTGCGTCGGGGTTACGCCGTAGGGTACGCCAGACGCTACGCACGTAGGCAACGCCGTCATGAGCATTTATACTTCTGCGTTTGTGTTGCTCTGCAGTTAACCGCCGAAATGCGTAGGAGGAAACACAATGCATTCACGCCGACCAATCACAGATCTTGCGGTCCGCGTCGTTTCGACGTGTAGTTACATTTTTAAGGAGGTGCACGTCAGGTACTGCGAAGGCTACGGCGACAGGGTTCGCGTCTATGCGTATGTTACGGCGTACCTATAACGCGCACCTAACGCAAAAGTATAAATTGGCCTTTAGGGTTAGGATAAGGGTTTGGTCTAGCCTAAGGTAAGTTGCATGTAATTATGCATAAATTACTTGTATTACTATGGCAATTAGGTCTAGCATATGTAACAAAGTAACTCAGTCTCACGAAATTACGTACCTATAGTCACGTGAATTTCTTTTTCATGATACTGTCACGAATTTTCGTGTTTTTTCATGACCGTATCATGAATTTCTGTTTACATGTCATTGTCACATATTGGTTACTCAACTGCTTTTTTCAATTTTTAAACCATTGTCACTTCGGTTTAAGGTTAGATTTGGTGTTTGCGTTAAGATGTCACTTTAAGTATTGGTTTATATTATTTTTTCTGATTTATTTTTTATATTTTCTGATTTTTAAACCATTGTCGCCTGGCGTTAGGGTTTGAGTTGGGTTTGGGTAAGGATGTCATTTTATTTAAATCTAACACTAAACCTGGTGAGAAAATAGGACAAAACAGTTGAGTAACCAATACGTGACAAAGACACATAAACAGAAATTCGTGACAAAAATGTGGAAATTCGTGACATTATCACGTAAAAGAATAAAAAATTTACGTGACTAGGTATGTCATTTCGAGAGACTGGACTGAACAAAGACAGTAAAATAAAGTGTTACCACGTTTTCTTAGCAAAAAACTATAAATAATCAGTGTTCAAATTGAGGTGGTCCGGGGTGGTCCCTGACCTCCTATCAGCAAATAAGGGGGTCCCTTGGTTTTTATTAAGTATAAAATAAATTTAAAATTCTCGTGCTGTGTTACCACAAAGTGATACTGTCCAGCAGGCACGTGCACACATAGACATACAAGGGGGCTTGAGCACCTGCCCTTTTTATTCCTGGAGAGAAAGTGCCCTTTTTTTCTGGGGTGTTTAAAAAAAAGATCTTTATTCATATAACAATGTCTGTCTGTTTCTTGTGTTTTTTACTTGTTGCTTATTTAATTTAACATGAATTTATTCAGGAATCATTTAAATGAGATTTAAACTCTTATAAAAAGAAATTTGTGGCACACAAACGGTTAACAGATGAGTCCCGCCTCCAAAATTTACATCGCTAATATGATTGGCTTTACCTTTCCTTAGTCCCGCCTCTCTAACTTACTTCGCTTTATGATTGGCTTGTCTACACTCGTGCTGCATCATTCGCGCTTCAAGCGCCAAATCTCAGCCTGAACGAGACGCGATCATGTGCATGATTATGCAGGCAGCTACCGGTAAGTGTGTGAGGAAGAAAGCATTCTTATATTAACAGTTTTATGCACAAAATATGGGACACGTTGTTACACATAACGATTCAGGGACATTGTTTTTCACGGCAATCCCATATTAACCTGAAGAGTTGCAAACTTGTATCCGTATAGTGTATGTAGTTTAAACAGACTGCTCATAAAATAATAAAGCACAAACAATAAAATAATTGCTAACTGCAGTAGTAAGCTTTTTTGTTTGCGTTTTTTGTAATGTCTGTTAAAGAGTAACTAAACCCCTGTTCAGAGCCTGACTCCACCCACTGGCAATATTTGAAAAATGCAAGAAAAGTGGGCAGATCCCAACAGAGATAGAGGGGACGAACTAAGCTTGTACCAAGTGTGTGGTGAGATCGTAACAAGGGCGTGGTAAGCTTGAACCTGCTTACGTCACAAGTCATTTTTTGGACCCAACATCCAATAGGAAAATTCAACTGCAGTAGCCACCGTTCCACCTGAAGAGGGCAGCACTCAGACGTTTTTACACCATATATTGTAGTATTGAAACACTTTATATCCAAATGTCAAAAAACTTACTAAAATCAATGAACAGCACTAATAAAGCATCATTTTTACAGATCATTAACTTAAAAAAGTTGGTTTTAGTTACTCTTTAAATAAGTATGTGTTATACTGGAGTGATGTAGTAGATTGGGAAGAAATCTGATGGTTCAGTATTTTAATTGCCCAGTCTGAATTTTCACTGACATCACAAAAAAGTAAAATATAAAATACAAATAAAATAGGCCTAATCTATATTTGTTGTTTCTGACATGTGTAACCCTAATAAATATGAAACCTAAGATTAAAGGTGCCATAGGATGTGTTGTCATAATATGTTAAATTGTTCTTTGACAATTACATAGAAGGTATGTTGCTTTATTAAGTGCAAAAATTATCCAGAAACGTTTTTACATGTCTATTTACAACCCTAGAATTTGTCATTTTAATTAAATGGTCTATTTTTGCCCTATTTGAAAGGGTCATGAATAATAATGTTGAGCTCTGCTCTGAGGCGCATGCCAGAAGCTCACATTAGTAAACAGACCTTATATTTTGAGCCCTTATCAGACAAAATATTTTGAGTAACTAACAACTAATCAGCTAAACGCTAGCATATGATATAGCATTTATTGGCATGTAGCGCTAACTCAGCAGTCACAACTTTGTTTTTAGCATTTTAACAAATTTGTAATTAATGTGTAATTTAATGTTTTCAAAACATGCACATTGTGTAATGGCTTCCTTTGCTGCTCTATAAACCTAGACTACTAAGAAGACCATTGTGTCTGTGTGAACAACTGATTATTTTGTAGACATCTTTTGAAAATTAAACAATTGCGTGAGTTTGAGGAAGATAAAATTAATTTACTTTTTTAATAATTTTTTAAAAAAGGAAGTCAGAATTGTGTTAATATACTTTTTGTTTTTTAAAAAAGAAAAAATATACATAATTATGAAAGGTGCCCTTTATTTCACTTGAGCCCCTGCCCCTCAAAATGTCTGTGCACGTCCCTGCTGTCCAGGGGTGCGTTTCCCAAAAACATTGTTAGCCAACGAACATCGTAAGTTCCATCGTTACTAACATCGTTCAACGATTTGGTGTTTCCCGAAACCATCGTTCAAACGAACATTCGCAAACTGCATCGCTAACTTGTGTCGTTGGAACGACAGCTCTTCACCTGTCGTTAGAAGCATCGTTCCTTGTTATTATCATATGTAGACTTACGTTGATCATGCTTTTGAACAAAATAAGCAAAAAACATGTAGTACAGTCTATATCCATCATTCTAAATATATTAAAATTTTATTTTACGTCTTTAAATTTGTAAACAGAATGAAAGCGCTGCATTTGAAGACTGCGCAAGTGCGCAGAACTACGAGCTTTAAGACCCTGGGGAATCTGGGAGGAATGACGTAAGAGGAACTTGCGCATGAATTGAATATCTTGAAAATAAACAACAGATAACTAAATCACTTCCGATGCAATATATGTTATTTACAGCAATAATCTGCCGTTAAATCGATTTGCACAGATTAATTAGTACACGTGACATCATCAACTATGTTGTTAAACCAACATGGTTCAAACGACGAATGTGCGACAAAGTTACTATGCTTTCAGGAAACAATCGTGACAAGGTAGTTCGTTTCTCCAATGATGCATGGTACTATGGTCGTTCAGCAACGAGTTACGTCGTTGTTTGGGAAACGCCCAAACAATACCCCTGTATTTGGCCTAATTTCGCAATAAACTAATCCAAAAGATTTCTGTCTGAAATAAATGTAAAACTCTTAAGTGCGCCTCACGCTGTTTTGTGGATGAAAAAACAGTTAGGGGACCCCCCCCCCATAATTGTGACATAATTCGAACATTGCAAATAATGTTTTGTTTTTTTATTTGCAATAATACAATAGTAGTTACACAGCTATAAATCTCAATGCAGGCTACAAGTCATATGCATTTTCATGAAAAAAAAAGTTTATTAAGGAATGTACAATATAATGTACGACAAACCGAACTGGTCTTGAACTCTTTCACCCTGGCCATCCTTATTGGTTATTATGTTAGAATAAACTTGTTGCGTTATCTCAATACTGTAGTCCGATCTTTGTGTCTTTAAAAAGCTCAGCTCATGTTTTTGCTCACCTGATAGGTTTGTCTTACAGACAGCTGGAGGATTCGTGACTGGTGGTCTCCTAACATAATAAAAAATGACATCCATAAAGATTAAAATATTTCCTTCTGGTAATGTTGTTAATCCTTCCGTTTAATTCATTCACTGTCTGCCTGAAAATAGTTGGCAATGGACTCACTTGTTGCCTCGGTCCTGCCCGTGAGTCAAAGCTGCAACATTTCCTCTTACAGTACGCAGACTGGCAAGAACCTAAAGTGCACACAAAAACACACAAAAATCATGTAAGGTGAAATCAGAAAAAACAAAGCCGCCTTTATGTAGCAACTAAAAACAAGTACAACCATAATGCTTCTGCAAAATAATAATGGCTCTAAATATTTATGCAGTGCTATAAATTCATAATCGCCTCAAAATGTATATATAAAATATATAAAATAGTTTGCCTTGGTGAACATTACTGTTAAAACTGTGTTTTTGTTGTACGTATTTCTGCTGGCTGCCCTGACCATTGCTTGTTATATCGCCTGTGTATATTATCTGATCACTGCCTAGCTGTTGTATTGTTTATTAGTATCCCTGCCAGTTGTTATTAAAGCTGCAGATGGATCCTAACGCTAGGAGACTTTGTTACAGAAATTTTGCTTAAAATTTTTACAAGATGTTTTTGTTATTTACATGTAAAATTAACAGCCGACTGACCTGAGCAAACGGCGTTACGATCATGTCCTCCCCATGACTGCAAGAGAAGAGCCAAACAATCATAAATGATAACATGAAAAAAATCTGTTATGACACTCGTACAACACTGAGATCCACTTGCAAATAACTAATTCAAATGTGAACCGTTTCAGTATCAGGAGCACAGTGCAAAGAGATTAACAATAACAATAAATCACACTGCTCACATTAAATGCAAATAAGTCAAATAATCACAGAATGATTCTAACATTATTTGACTTTAAGATATGATGATAGCTTACAGCTCGCTGGCCGTTGAGGAGTTTCTGGACATCTTGGGCGAGAGGTCAAAATCCGAGTCGGATCGGTAGAGGAACGACTCGCGCCGTTGGCTGTTCGCTTGGAGGACCAGGCCAGAGCTTGGACTGATGGTGGGGTCCAGTGGACTTCGCCCGATCGACAACCCATTTTCCACATCGAAGCTGCGGGAGAAAGACTTTGATGTTAGGACTTTGATGGAAGATTCATGACGAAACAAAACACTTTGTTATGAGGAACACTAAAAGTTGTTTTTATTCATGTAAGTAAATGTAAAAATGTAAACATGTCTGTCTGTGCAGATCCATCAGCGGTGGAAAGACTCATTTAAAAGTTGTGAATGAAACTGTTTGTGCCTGCGTGAATCAAGCCCACGTGCTGTAAACACTTTACTGTATGCTGAAAAGGTTGACAGACCTTCAGTGAAAGCATTCATCTGCTGTAAAAGTAAAGGTTTGCCAGGACTGGTTTATTTATATCTGTGGAAAAGGTTCCCCACCATGGACTGAGGGTCTATTTTCAATCTCTCTTTCTTAAAACTGAAATCTTGCTTCTCTCTACTGAAATATCAACACATTCACAGTAAGTGAGATATCAAATGAGAGAAAAAAAATCTCCCTTAAAGAGGAACCAAAGATACCAAAACTACCAGTGTTGGGGAAGTTACTTTAAAGAGCACCTATTGTCCAATTCACGATTTTACATTTCCTTTGGTGTGTAAGTATGTATTAGTACATGTTAACGATATACAAAAGGTACAAATCTCAAAATAAACAATGATGTGAGTTATCATCTCCAACGTAAATCTCTTTTCTTGGACTACAACGAACACACGGATTGTAGGCAACAGTTTACTTCCTCGGCCGGTTGACGTGTACATGGCAGTCATTATCATAATCCCTCCCGCTTCTGACTCACAGCCTGTAAGTAGTCTTTATTTTTATATGTAAAGAATGTATACTGACTAAACCATGATTTACAAATGCAGACATGGTTTTAATGTTTTAGTAATCCTTACCTTACCAATCTGTTATGTTGTTAGCCACAATTCTCTGTGATGTTTCGGTCTGTTGTTTTCAGTGTTGGGAAGTAGTTAACTACAAGTAGCGACACTACTAACTTTGAATGTGTCGAGTGTATGGTGTAGCCAGCCCTGATGCGCACCTCCCCAAAAATGTGACAACGCATCAATTCTACATGTACCAAAAGCACTGCTAGAACCCCTCCCTTAAGTCAAAATAAACAGCACATTTTCTCATATGCATTTTCGCTTGCAATGCTATAAACAGGAGTGACAAAGTTAAAGGGACATTCCACCTTTTTGAAAATATACTCATTTTCCAGCTCCCCTAGAGTTAAACATTTAATTTTTACCATTTTGGAATCCATTCAGCTGATCTCCGGGTCTGGCGCTAGAACTTTCAGCATAGCTTAGCATAATGCATTGAATCTGATTAGTCCATTAGCATCGCGCTCAAAAATAACTAAAGAGTTTCGATATTTTTCCCATTTAAAACCTGACTCACCTGCAGTCACATCGTGCACTAAGACCAACAGAAAATCAAAAGCTGGGATCTTCTAGGCAGATATGGCTATGAACTATACTCTCATTCTGGCGTAATAATCAAAGACTTTGCTGCCGTAACATGACTGCAGGAGGTGCGATGATATTATGCATTGCCTTTGAAAGATACTAAGGGGACTATTTTCGGGCACACCGTAATATCATTGCATATTACAGCAGCCAAAAATCATAAGTCATGAGTCAAGTTTTAAATAGGACAAATATCGAAACTCTTTGGTTATTTTTTAGCGTGATGCTAATGGTCTAATCAGATTCAATGGATTATGCTAAGCTATGCTAAATGTGTTAGCGCCAGACCAGGAGATCAGCTGAATGGATTCCAAAACGGTAAAAATCAAATGTTTAACTCTAACAACTCAAGCTGTAAGAAAAGTTGCCATCTATTTGCGGCCCCCTTGCCCACCTAATCTCTCAAGAGAAATCGTATATATTACGAGTTGGCTAATTTGTATCTTTTCATATGAAGTTAATTGTGCAAAATCGTACGATTCTCATTAAACCAACAACAACGAAACCGAACCCCTAACCCCAACCAAGGTTATTATAGTTTTGCTTTTTTAAATTAGTTTTTATTTTAGTATCGTTTTCAATTTTGCTTTAAATTTAAGTTTAGTTTTAGTTAGTTACATGAATGTTTTTTTTTGTTTTAGTTTAGTTTTTATTTTGTAAACACATTTCTATTTAGTTTTTATTTTATTTAGTTTCAGTTATAGTTTTAGTAATTATAGTTTAGCATGTTTTGCCTCCAGCTAGAGTGGTGACATCACAGTGATGTAGGCGATTAAGGGGTCTATTATAAAGCCTGTTCAGATTTTCCGCCACCGGATGAGAGCTTATTAATTACGAAAACGAATACTTATTTTTGATAATTATTATTTTATTTCAGTTAGTTTTTCAATAGCTGTTGCTCGTTTAGTTTAGTTTTTCATTTATTATGAATTTTTAATTTTATTTCAGTTAACGAAAATGTTTTTTAGCTGATAGTTTTAGTCTTAGTTTCAGTTTTCGTTTACGAAAATAACCTTGACCCCAACGTCACAGGGGTCAATGCAATCGTACCAACATTTATGAATGTGGTATATGAATTAATACGAATTAGCCAACTCGTAAAATATGTACGAATTGTCGTGAGATAGCATCGACATTGCTGATGTTCAGGGCCGGTTTTTGCTATGGGCAATGTGGGCGAACGCCCAGGGCGCAATCTATGTGAGGGCGCACGAGCGCCCTAAAAAAAAAAAAAACTATATCAAAACCGCTCATTTCCATGTCAAGTTAGTGCTGAGAAACACAGTTGTGTGCGTGTCAGAAGAGGCACCGGTGAGGGGGGCGGGGAATCAACTTGCGACTGCAAGTCCCTCGCTCGCCTTAAGGGGGGCGAGCGAGGGATTGACTGATCCCAGGTCAGAGGCCACACAACACAAACTGCTGCGTCTGCTTCCAAGTAAATTGTATTTATCATTCCTAAAATTAACATAGACCCATATACCTACGAACATGTAATTAATTGGGTTATGTGAAAAAAAATCTGTAGAGTCATCTACGTGACTCACGTTACGTGACTCCGGTTGATTGACGGGCGAACAGACGTTGTTGTTGGCAAAATGTAATGCAAAGTTAATTATGTCGAGTCTTCATCTTCATCATCATGGATCAAATTAAAAGACCAAAGCAGCCATTTCAGTTGCCCGGTTCAGGAAAAGAAGATGAGGAGAAACGGGCAAAAGATAATGGTATGCCGATTTCTATGAGTGACGACGTGAGTGACAGTAGGAAATAGGCTATTTATATTAGCCTCACCCTCTTGCTAATATGTTGCTATACTATTAGCCACAGAATACGACTGTATTTGGTTTTAGTTTTGCTGAACTAGCAACTATTAGAATTGAGGCATCATGCCATGCAACTAAATTCACTCTATAGGCATGTATGAGTGGGTGTTTATACTGTATTGCATGTTTTTCTCTGTTCTTGCTACCTTTTTGTATTTAAGATTATATATAACAAAATAATGTATGTTGGTGGCGGGGTTTGGGGGTAATTCTTTTTTTTCTGGGGGCGGCCAAGGGATGGTTCGCCCAGGGCGTAAATCTAGCCAGGACCGCCACTGCTGATGTTTCTCCAACAATGTACACAACAAGCTGCTTCTTCTTCAGCTTTTGCCTTGAAATTGTTTGTACACCAGTGACATGCTCGCAGTGGTCTTCATGTCGACACGGACAACAACGCAGAAGTATAAATGAAAACTGACACATAGCCTTCAGCGAAGAGGGTACTGCGCATGTCTGACGCAGAAATATAAATCCTTATCACCTTAACCCCTTATCACCCCTAATCTGACAACAGCCTAGCATTATCATTTACAACA
This sequence comes from Misgurnus anguillicaudatus, assembly GCF_027580225.2. NCBI lineage: Eukaryota > Metazoa > Chordata > Actinopteri > Cypriniformes > Cobitidae > Misgurnus > Misgurnus anguillicaudatus. The sequence goes on from NC_073350.2 coordinate 9,235,241, forward strand.
TTTACATTATGCTTAGAAAACATATTTATTGATTTTTGTAATAAACTATATATTTTTTTAACTTTGATGTATCGTTTTGTTTTATTATTTTACTATTTTTTAAACAATAAAATAAAAATTTTATGAATATGTTTAATAAAGGTATGAATATAACAATCCAGTAGGAATATAATAAATTTTTCTGCTGTTGATACTGTACATGTATTTTGTAATAATATCATACTGTATATACTATATATTTCATAAGTCTCCTTTTTAAATGTGCCTGTATTTTGTGTTTACTGTAAAGCTACAATAAAAAATCCGAATTAAATGATCACTTTTGTATCTCTAAAACAAATAAATAAAACATTGAATCAAAAAACCCACACCGAACAATAAAACCAAAACAAAGTCAGGTTTATGATGAGAAGTGAGACTATCAACACATCTTTTTGATTTGCATTCACGTGCACCAATAGATAATGTGTTGAGGATGTAAGAGGGTCATATTTGATGTCATGCTGACTTCACAGCAGGTCATTCTGTATTATCAGATGCATTGTATCATGCAATAAAGTGAATGTTTTCCTTTTTGTTCTTGGTGTGAACGGGCCTTTACACAACTGAAGATTTCCTGCACAGATGTTATCATTAAAAAAAAAAGTGCATTTCAAAGAAAGGGCATACCCGACCCCTGTTCCTCTCTTTATGCAGTGGGATAAAAAACAGGTTATATTTTTCCTGGTGGCTCCTATGTAGCCTTGTCTCTTCATAGACAGGGGACCAAAAGAATGTGCCACAGGAAAAAACAACACGCAAGACAAGACGTTTGGCAGAAACCCGACAGAAAACCAAAAACAACAGCCTTTATTCTTTCTTTCTCGTAACTTATGCATCTGTGCAGCAGGATTTCCACAGAGTGTTGAAGAGCAAAGTACAAATGTTGATTGACAAAACAGCGCAGAGTTTGTATGATATGTGGCAACAGTGAACTCACCAGCGTACGTGCCTTTGGTCAAATAACTGTCTCTCTCGCGGGTAGACTGCCATTCTCCAGACTTTTAATAAGGATCCTGGACGACACATTTACTGCCAACCTTACTATATTAAATACGCCCTGACCATAATGATGTAATACTGGTTTACATTTACTAATTTACCTTGACATTTCAATTAAAGACCTTTTTTTAGTTGGATAAATGCAGGGACTAGCATTTATACTCTCTCTCTCTCTCTCTCTCTCACACACACACACACACACACACACACACAAATATATATATATATATATATATACAGTGCTTCCGCTCTTTGCCAATGCACAAGTCCCAACACGCACGTCAAGTGATCTGACAGATTTGTTGAATACCACGGTGAAGCATGTCAGAGAAATTCAGGAACAGACATGCTGCTCAACAGAGAAGACATTGAAAATGAAAGATGATGTTTAGATTTTTAAAACTGTATTTTTGCATTTATTGCACTTTTTCATGACAGTTAAACACAAGTATACTATAACTCATTTAAATGTATAATTTTCCTACTAAACAATACGGTTAAAACCAGCCTAAGTTGGTTGGCTGATTTAAGCTGGTCTTACAGTCTGGTGTTAGCTATATTAATGCTGGTGTCAAGTTGGTTTTAGAGAGGTTTTGGACACGTTTTTAGCTGGCCAAGCTGGTGAGTGGCTTGAAGACCAGCTGACCCACCAGTTTGACTTTAACTCTTTCCCCGCCATTGAGAAGTTATCTAATCAATTGATATAATAAATATTTATATTTGATATACATTTTATGTAAATATACAAATGTTTATACACATGCAAATATTTCTTAAATATACACATGCATGTGTGTGCATTTATATATTCATAATTATACAACAGTTCTTTCTGGTTCTCGGATCTGATTGGCTAAGAGCTATACGATATTGTACTGATAACGGCACTGTAACCGCTTCACCTTTCGTATTATTCCGCCACCTAGTGAATGGAGGTCCTAAGCAGGCTCATCTCTGAATGGAAAAACACAGACGCGCTGTTTGAATCACTCTCCGTGCGTCTCATTAGTTTACTAGCTCATAAATCAGTCTGTGAATCCCAAATCGGAAGTTATTATTCCTTCAAAGATCAGCGCTCTTGTATGTTACGTTAAAGTTAATGGGAGAAATGTCTTGTCACATCGTGTGGACGATTAACACTTGGAAAGAGGAATATAAACACTCGTTTTTTTCTGGAGCTATATCTTTTATCAGAACGCGAAAACACCGTGGAACTGCAGGTAAGCCCCGCAGCTTTTAAATGTGTACATTGATCATTTACTTTATCGTGACGTGACTATTAAAACATGTTATGAGATATCGCCACTGGTATATTTATAAGCAGCATGCAAAAACATCTCTCTGACACTTATAAAAAAAGTTTTATATAGTACTGACAAGAACAAAGTTTAATAATAATAATCGAGTGCTCGTATCGCGTTAAGAATAAATGCGAAAGCAATAGTAACGTTACACAAGTATAGTTTTATTAACTTTTACCTCGCGCCAAAACAATAACAAACACAAAAGACACTAAATATGAATAAAAAAACAAGTACAAGTTTGATCAAGACACCAAATACTGCTGATTTGATCTCATTTTGACGATCATAAACAAACAAGGCCAACATGAGAGCCAGGGAATCCCTTTCAGAGATGTAGCCCAGAGAGGGCGGTGGTCAGCGGGGCGAGTGAACACTGAAGTCCGCTCATGCTTTGGTTCTCATTCGTACCGAATCTCACTAAGCAAACGTTCAAACAGGCGCTATCTTTACTAATCGACTGCAGATTTAAATATAATACAGATACATTCTCGACTGAACTAATCTTAAAACTACACTTTGTGACCAAGAAACGGTAATATAAAGAAACGGCTTTTCCGTCCATTGAGTTATTATGACATTCAAAGCAGCCGAAAGTGTTTCCTGTCATTCTGGCCGCTCTCAAATCCGTGGCGGAAGAAGTAGTTCTTTAAAGAGGCTTTTAAAATAACTCCGTTGTTGTTTTCTAGTTTACGTTTTTCAAACGTGTGCCGTCGAACTGTTGTATAAAAGCAATATCGCTCTCGGAGTCGTGTGATATAGCTCTATATCATCACAGCTGTGATTGCCTCCGGCACGAGGCCGTGGCCTAATCACAGCCGTGATGATATAGAGCTATATCACACTCCTACTCGAGCGATATTGCTTAAATATACATATAGTTATATATTTTTAGAAGAAAATTTTCCTGGAAAGGATTTTGTGAAACTTTTGTGAAAATCTCAAAAAAAGGTTGCGGGAATGAATTAACCAGTTTTGCCAGGTTGGGAGGACCATCTTAGCCCTTATTTGTTGTTGGGGCCATTTTTTTTGTCTTAATTTGGCCACAACCTTTTCTGTGTTTAAGCAAATGGAATGATGACAAATCTTATATTTACACATATTAAAAAAAAAAAATGCTTTGAAATTTTGCAAAAACTCAAAAATATACCGTGTCCAAATTCACTACCCTTTTGTGTTGTTAATTTAGGCCACTAAATTAAACTGTATTTTTAGTTTATTTGTTTTGCATAAATCTGCCAATCAACCTCAGCACCGACACAAACCACCAAATGTTTACAAAAATTCCATGACTTTCAAAACACACACAAAATGACTGATTTTCAATATAAAAAGTGATTGTTTAACCTTTTTCACATTTATTGTTTGTGGCTTTTTTTGCCCCATTATAACATTTTTTGATTGCGGAGCCATGGCACCATATTCTTGATTCTTTGTGGTTTTTCCTTTTTGTGTTTTTCCCCCAAATCAGTGACATCACTTATGAACTTGGCAATTAAACAGTTAAAATCATGGAGTTTTTGTAAACATTTGGTAGTTTTGATCAGTACTGATTTTGATTAACAGATTTATGTAAAAAAAATGAAAAAATATTAATCTGATACATTTTTACAGCCGTTTAATTTAGTGGCCTTTTTGGACACTAAAAACACAAAAGGGGGGTGAATTTAAACAATGCACAAGGGTTAAACCAGCTTCTTCAATCTTAAACAAGCTGGCCAAGCTTCCAGCCTGGGGTGCGTTTCCCAAAAGCATCGTTAGCCAACGAACATCATAAGTTCCATCTTTACTAACATCATTCAACGATTTGGTGTTTCCCGAAACCATCGTTCAAACGAACACTCGCAAACTCTATCGCTAACTTGTGTCGTTTGAACGACAGCTCTTCACATATTATCATATGTAGACTTACGTTGATCATGCTTTTGAACAAAATAAGCAAAAAACATGTAGTAGTCTATATCCATCATTCTAAATATATTACAATTTTATTTTACGTCTTTAAATTTGTAAACAGAATGAAAGCGCTGCATTTGAAAACTGGGCATGTGCGCAGACTACGAGCTTTGGGACCCTGGGGAATCCCTGGGAGGAGTGACGTAAGAGGGAACTTGCACGTGAATTAAATATCTTGAAAATAAACAACAGATAACTAAATCACCATAACAAAATCCGATATTCCGATGCAATATATGTTATTTACAGCAATAATCTGACATTAAATCGATTTGAACAGATGAATTAGTACTTCACCTCCCACATGACATCATCAACTATGTTGTTAAACCAACATGGTTCAAACGACGAATGTGCGACAAAGTTACTATGCTTTCGGGAAACAGTTGTGACAAGGTAGTTCGTTTCTCCAACGATGCATCGTACTATGTTGGTTCAGCACGTCGTTGTTTGGGAAACGCACCCCTGATTAAGCTGGTTTAATGCCTTCTAGTCTAAGACCAGCTTATTGTCCAGCTAAAAACCCCTCTAAAACCAGCCTGCTACACCAGCTTCACTAGTTCGCCTGCGCATTTAGTCTAAATGATTAATAGTAAACAAACGTGGCTTGCTGTCCTTTGTTATGGTTACAATGCAAAACATCATACTGTAATTCTTTCAGAAATTTAATTTGTTCATCACTGAAAAAGATTGTTCCAAGAACACTGGAGTGGTACACTTTCAAAAAGTACACCTTTGTGCCTAAAAAGTTCATATTAGTAGGCTACATCAGTGGTTTTCAAACTGGGGGCCGCGAGATGGTGCCAGGGGGCCCCAGTTTTATGACATTTTATGACATTATTTTATCATAAATTCTGTGTGGTTTAACCTAAAAAAATAATGCTACTAACAAAAAGCACTACTTTTTTGTATAATTTAATGTTTTTTTTTTAATTAAAATTGAGTTTTAGAACCTTTTTTTGTCACAAATTTTCTTTGGGGGGCCGTGAAGGAATGCACTGTACACAAGTGGGGCCACACACTGAAAAAGTTTGGGAACAACTGGGCTACATCAAAGGTACCAAATCTATACATTTCGGTACCTATAGGGTACATATTAGGACCTTTTTAAATGTTACTGTCCCAGTGACAGCTTTTGTATTGTTTTTTCTGAGAGTTAAAGATAAATAAAATCTTGATATATTAATACACCCAAGATGTCATCTTCATCATTTGCTTAATATTTGCATTTGTAGCCAAATTCAGTCACAACATTTTTTTATCAGATAATCTGATCAGTTTTGTTTATTTAAACAAGTATGATTTAAAATAAGTTTTATGGAAACTGAAAAGCGCATTTGGTCCTTCAGTAACCCTCACTGAAAATTCTGTGGCAGTGTCATGGTACAGTAATGTTATCAGATGATTATACTTTGACGTAGAATACCGACGAGTAACACCCACCAAGATAAAGAGATAGATGAGCTTAGTTAGGGTAAATGTTAGTACACACAGTATTTACTCAAGCCATAAAGCAAACCGCTTGTACAAATACTGTATTCGTAAGTTAAATGAAGCAATGTGCGTGAAGAGTCTCCAGTTATCCAGGTCATCATACACCGTTCAGATACTCTAGTCAACGTGTTCTTGTTTGCATTTCGACACACATCCAAGTGGCGTCATCAGCTGTGAATATTAATCCGGTTGAGAAACGTGCAGCTAATTACAGTCAGAGTTGTGTGACATTTTGAACTGAGAATTTCCCTTCACATCAAATCAAATGCGAAGCTTGCTGGAGGGGAGGTGTCAGGTTAAAATGATTAAAAAATCATTCCAAAAATAAAAATACATATTAATTTAGGTTTTAAAACATCACTTTGTAGGGGTGGGCGATATGACCAAAATTATATTTCATTTTATATCACGATAACGATATGTATCATGGTAGAGTTTTTTTATCTTTTTATGTTATTCAAATATGTAATGCCATATAATTTTCATAATTCTCACAAAAAAAAACTTATACAAGCATAAAAAAAGAAGATATAAACAAACAAAATTCAAGCTCATTTAAGATAAACAGTCAGTAATGAAAGAATGATAATAAATAATTATGTATATCTTATTAAAGGTAGAAAAGTGTTTTAGTCAAGAGCAGTGAAAGGTTTTCACAAAAACATGAGTGACAAACAGGAGCAAAATTAGGTAACTTCCCCTTTAAGACCAAAGTCCGGATCCAATATACTGTTACACATGTGTTTTCTCATTTAGCTGTTTACTTTCTCTTAATAATGGTAATGTTTATAAGGATACTTTCAAAGACGGAAATGTTGACACATATATGTATTTAAGATAGCCTGGGAAAACCCAGACAACTTCTGGCAAATTTAGATTTGCTCTGCAGGTCAGTCTGGCAAAGAGCCCATTCAAGCCCATTTCTAATCAGTCAATGAGAAACATTGGGGCGGTCTTTACACGATGACGACAGCGCAGCGATGGTGAAGCAGATTTTGTACATTACAAAGATAGATGCCGCCGTGGAACAACACTCCTTCGAAACAGCTATACATCTGTTTTAAGCGATTTACAATTTTCCGTTTTCGTTAAAACCCGAGCAAAAAACAACACTCAAAGCCTTGATATCTAAAGAAGATGTAATCGCTGTCTTACTGACTGGATTCGGCAAAAGTCTGATATACCAGCTTGCCCCTTTGGTGGCTTAGAGGAATATTCCATTTTCTTAAAAGATAAATCCAAATAATTTACTCACCACCATGTCATTCAAAATGTTGATGTCTTTCTTTGTTCAGTCGAGAAGAAGTTATGTTTTTTTGAGGAGAACATTGCGGGATTTTTCTCATTTTGGTGGACTTTGATGGACACCAACAATTAACACTTAACACGTAGCAGTTTTTTTCAACGGAGTTTCAAGGGACTATAAACGATCCCAAACGAGGCATAAGTGTCTTATCTAGCGAAACGATTTTTATTTTGACAATAAAAATAACATATATACACTTTTAAAGCACAACTTCTCTTCTAGATCCGGTCCAGCACGACCTAACGTAAATGCGTAGTGACGTAGGGAGGTCACGTGTTACATATAAAACACACATTTGCGGACCATTATAAACAATAAACTGACACAAAGACATTAATTAGTATCAGTTGACATACAACAACGTCGGAACGGTCCTCTTTCAACACACTTGTAAACACTGGGGCGGAGTTTCGCGTTCGTCTTCTGTGACCTCTTGACGTCATGACGTATTCACTGGGGTCACGCTGATGCTTTTAGGACAGGATCTAGACGAGAAGTTGTGCTTTAAAAGTGTATATTTGTTATTTTTCTTGTCAAAAATGACAATCGTTTGGCTAGATAAGACCCTTATGCCTCGCTTGGGACCGTTTATAGTCCCTTGAAACTCCGTTACGTGTTGAGTTAAGCGTTAACTGCTGGTGTCTATCAAAGTCCATCAAAATGAGAAAAATCCTGCAATGTTTTCCCCAAAAAACACAACTTCCTCTCGACCGAACAAAGAAAGACACCAACATTTTGGATGACATGGTGGTGAGTAAATCATCTGGATTTTTCTTTTAAGAAAATGGAATATTCCTTTAAGGAATGGGTCTAAGCGAGAGCCCTCTGGTAGTGGTTATTTATCGCTCTGATTGGTTTTAGGTCTATCCAATTGCGCCCAGAGGCATTTAAGCAACGTCCGTTGGTGACGCCCCTTTGGAAATGATTTGTCTATGAAGCTTTGCCAGACCATAACTCAGTTACTACTGAGAATGGTCTGGTTTTAACCAGGCTATATTTAAGGCAAAACAAGCGGCAAAAATCCTTACGAGCTTAATAAGCAGCGGATGCTATCTCAATAGAGATAGTCCGAAATCTCTACCGATTGACAAATTTCTACCGGTTTATCATATTTATGGCCCACCCCTCTTCTGAAACGACATTGTGGTCTTGTTGCTAGTTCACTATTAAAGGTCGTGTTCATTGTTTGTGCTCTGGCTAACATAAAGCTGTGGACTCAGAAAAGACACAACCAATAACACCGGGTGCTCATGTTATGAGAGGAGAACGAGGATGGTGGGATCGATAAGCTCTTGGTGTGAAGGGCGCGATGAGAGGTCTGCGGTAATGGGGACAGTTCTTCTCCCACAATGCACTTGTGCCACGTCTCATCAGATCAGCAGCTGTAGTCCAGAGCTCAGACTCGAGACCTCTGCTGGCTCTTATTAAGGCTCTGTCTTTATTTGGAACATTGCTTCGATCATGACAGGACAGGACGCATCGGTTACCGAGCACAGGCAATTAGCCTGCACAGTGGCCAGTCATAAAGGCTCAATGCATGATGGGATGCATGAAGCGGTTCTGGAGGGACGGATTAAAGGTGCAGATGTGGCTTAAATCAAAACGTTTCAATAAATGAGTAAATCGAGCTCGGCCGCTGCCACTTCCTGCCTAAATTAGTCGATAATGAGCTCAGGAGGACTAAGACATACCAGTTAGCATGTTTACCTCAGCAGAGCTATGAAACTATTTAAAGTCATTTGATTCGAACACGTATGACTTTGGTTTCTGTTCTTTAGTGGAAGCACACCATGACCATTGGCCAAAGTACTGTGAAGTACACTACAGTGTCACCAAAGATGTACTAATAAAGTGTCATAAAAGTACTCTATACGAAATGCATGCTAATTATAAGTCATATGACACAAATCTTGCTATTCAGGAAAATTGTTAACTTTTTTGTGTAAACTGTCATACAGAAATGTATTAATGGCAACAATATATCAGCTTTACAAGACAGATCGACCACGAGCCCTGAGGCTGTTATAAGACAGTACAGTATATACTTCAACAGAAGCCACAAACTGTATAAATAACTATATTGTTAACAATCTGGCCACCATGATGATTTATATAGTATTATAAAAGACATATTTTAAAAACCTTTTAAGGCGGGATGCGGCAGACGACAGTCGCGACTGGTGAGTGTCAAGTTCATTTTGAATAAGAGACATACGGAAAGCATAGGTGGTCCGGACGTGGCCCCAATAATCCTGCTGTGTAACAAACGGCCATGAATCAGTTTCTGCCTTAACAAGCAACATGCGTCAAACAGCAATGAGTTCTAGTTTAGAAATGTGTCTTTTAAATGTCAATCTGAACAAACACGGACGTCTGAATGAAAGTAGCAACTGCCCCCAAGCTGGTGATCCGGGCGTCGAAGAAATTTAAGAAAGCACAATTTTGAATGGCTTCAAACCTTATTGGGTACTGTAATGCTTTACAAAATTTTGCTTATTTTGGCTTTCATTTTCTTGCCTAAATGACCGTTCTCATTACAAAAATATTCCAAAGAAAAGTGAAAGATTTATTAAGGATTTTGGCATTATTTGGCAATACAGAACGGATACGATATGTTTCATAAGCATTAGGTATGTTTAATTTAAAAGGGACATTTCACAAGACTTTTTTTAAAGGGGACAGAGAATGAAAAACCATTTTTACCTTGTCTTTGTTGAATAATGGTAGGCTACCCGCATTCACGAACAAACAAAAAGTGCTAGACATGCTAAACATCTCAGTCTCATAGAAATTCCTCTTTTAGAAATGGCAGCCAGAAAACGGCCCAATCTGAAAAACTGATGCTTATGACATCACAGGCATCTCACTGCCCCTCAACTTTAAAATAATTGGCTACATTCTTTGAGTGGCAGCCAAGTCAGCCAATCAGTAATGAGATTACAATTTAAGCCAGTAGGGGGAGCCAAATCGGTGCAAAACCACTTGTTTAAAATCCCCCACCCTAATAGAGCTATCTGAGAGAGGTTTTTAGGTAGCTTCTAAGGCATTACAGACCCAAACAAAAAAATTTGTCTACACGTCACATCACAGAACAAGAATAAATACCACATTCAATCATTCTATGTCACCTTTAACACATAAAATAAATCTCTGGTGTCCCCAGAGTACGTATGTACCGTTTTTGGTGTATCCTTTTAAATGCAAATGAGCTGATCTCTGCACTTAATTATAGTGCCATGGTTGGATATTGCAGATTAAGGTGCGCTATTATCCCCTTCTGACATCACAAGGGGAGCCAAATTTTAATTAGCTATTTTTTCACATGCTTGCCGAGAATGGTTTACCAAAACTAAGTTACTGCTTTGATCTTTTTCACATTTTCTAGGTTGATAGAAGCACTGGGGACCCAATTATAGCACTTATGGAACATGGAAAAAGTCAGATTTTCATAATATGTCCGCTTTAGGCAGGATAGGCAGAAATTATCTAAAAATCTTTTTTAAAAATGTGTTTAAACTGTCTTCACATATCAACACACAACTAAAAAGCAAGTACTCTGAAAAAGAGAGTATAAAACTTGAGTGTCTGTAGACCTTTCACCACTGTTTTAAACACAGCTCATTATTTCCATTCCGGACGAAGCAAATGATTGGCTTGCGCGACTATCACCCTCTCTTACGACCTTGGCACCACCCCTGTTGCTACGGGATCTGCCCACACCTGACTGATTTAAAAGTGCATGAGGCACGAAATCTAGGAAGAGCAAAAGTACGGCAGAGAAAGAGCATTCAGAACTCACAGTACCTGCATATCTAGTCAGCGAAAGGCAAACAAGGCAAAATAAAAGGAATAGACGAAGAAATCAAACGAGAGTAAATATCGCGTGGCTTTTCCCCGAGTTGACGATGCGGTAGCGGTATTGTCTCCGGAGTGTAGTCCTCATCAGAGTCAACAATGCTTTCATCACGGAAACTCTTAAATGTAAAACACTGTATATGTTATGAATCTTCCACAAAATTCATCTTCATCACAGTGTAACTGATGGTAATAAAAAAAACTTGCTATATGCTAGCTTAATAGTGAGTACTAAAGCCATCCTATCTGTTTATATTCATAGTGATAAAGTTAGGTGTATTATTACATGTGATTGTAACATGATGTTACTACATGCACTCCTACTCTCCGCTCGTCTGGTAAATGCTTCTCCCTGCAGAGCCGGTCAGCGTCACGCGTTCATGTGTTTTGGGGGCGTGGCTTTAGAAGAAACCCAGAAGGGAGGGGTTTTGAGTGAATGGAAAAATGAGCTGCGTCCAAAACAGTCGCGAGAGGTCCACAGACACTCGATTTTTGTGCTCTCATTTTCGGAGTACTTACATTTTAGTTATGTATTGATATATAAAGACAGTTTAAACAAATTTGGAAAAAAGTGTTTTAGACTGTTTTTAGAGCTAAACCTGCCTAGTGGGGTTTTATAGATATAAATTTGTGTATATATTTATAAAGTTTTTCTAGTTTTCTTACTATTAACTTATTTTTTAAAGCTCCCGTTCTTTCTGTGTTTTTGAAGCTTTGATTGTGTTTACAGTTCGCAATATAAAATGTGTTCATGTTTCACGTGTTAAAAAACTGTATTTTTCACACAATTGACTTATCTGTATAGCGCTGTTTTTACTGTCCTCAAAACGATCTGATGTCTTCCTTGTTCTATGAAGTCCCTCCTTCAGAAATACGTATCGAGTTCTGATTGTGTAGTTTGTTTAGTGTGCTGTGATTCGACAGCAGTTTAGCTTAGCAGTAGCCTGGGTGCCAGCCGATCTTAGCCCCGCCCACAAGATTTTGAGAACGGGAAGATCGGTCTGGCGTTTCTGCGTTGAGGAGCTACTATGCTAGACCCAAAGCTGGTCAAACCAATCAAATTGTCAGGGCGGGCTTTATACGATGATGGACAGATAATCAACAGTAACGTAATGAACTACGTCACCAAAGAGCGCGTGTGTTGAATCTGTTTACAACGAAATGGCTGCCGCTGTAGAATTCAGATGTGTGGATTCTGACATTGAATCTGTTGTAAAAGATATCGACAGAGCATTGATTTAAAAAGAGGAACAGAGAAACGCGAGCAAGGCATTTGTTGGATGTTTTTGTCGTCCTTTCTACGCGATTCGGCAAAAGTTGGTCGCAACTGAAATGGGTAACGTTATGATGGCGATGCAACTCGGCATGCACGACGAGATGGATATAATTAGCGATCGTTGCCAGCTTCTTTTCGGAAGCCCGGAATCGTGGTTGCTGAATAAGTGGAGGGACATGCTAGGCTCCAATATTTTCAAGCCAACGTAACGTTAATGGGTATCGTCGTGGATGAAGTTCAACTAACGTACAAATGGTAAGAGATAGTCTTACTGTATGACTTAGTAAATACTTAATGTTGTGATATAAACGAAATGTTGTAAACATAGTAGGTGTTGATGTACATTCGCTAACTCAGACTTAGTATCACAATGTTAATGTCATTGTAGCGAAATAACTAGCAGTTCGGTCAGGCTGCAAAGACGTAATTTCAACATATGTCACACACTCCGTTGCTCTGATTGGTCGTGGGTCTATCCAATTGAGTGCAGAGGCATTTTTCGGTTGAGACACGCCTCATAATTATAGCTCAATGGAGCGGTATCAGACTCAAATTCTGACTAGAATTGAGTATGACAACATAAGTCTAGCTAGCAGAGCCGTTTGAGCCAAAGTTGGCGACTGACGTGTTCCTGTGTTGGTGGAGTTTAGTCAAACACTTTTGGTTTTACGTCATTCAACCGGGAAGTAGAGAGCTGTACTCAAAACCGTCCGTTCACTGTAGGCTCGGAAAGAGGAATTCGATTAAAGAAAATATATCGCCTGGCAGTGAACTTTGAGCTTTATCATTTTACAGGTATTCTTTGTGCTATTATATCAACATTACACACTAACTAGGGTTTAAAAATGGGATCAGGAAAAACATGACCTTTAAGTTGAACCAACCATGACTGTCCAAATCATTTGTATACACTTTCAATCAATTTATATTTAAAAATATATGTGACCCTGCTTGTGAAATCCCAGCTAAAGTCATTTTTTGTTATACTACATGTAAAGAACATTACGTGAAAATATATTTGCATTCTTAATATTGAGTATTGAAATCAAGGCGTGAAATCAAACTTTGATTATAAGACTATAGCCTGGATTTCACAGACAGGGTCACAAATATACACTCAATGTTTCATAGTATATAAGTTATTCACTGCCTCCTTTATATTAAAGACAGTCATTCCAAAAACACGATTTTAAAGACATGATAAAACATTGTCATAACTGGTTTCCAAGCTGGCTGACCGTTTGATCCCTGCCTCTGTAATCCTTATGGAAAAATTTACAGGAAATTGTTTCAAAACCAAGGCAGCTAAAACAGCAGGTTGAGCCTCTGTAATGTAGATTTGAGAATCATTCCTTATGCACCCACTAAACACACGCAGCTCTTTCCGGTTGACTAACAGACATCTGTGTTGCTCTGCACGCGGCTGAAAGTGAGGCGAGTTTGCTCTGAGATAAGGGGCAGTGGTGGTTGATGTGCTTGAGATAAGACTTGAGCCTTTCATATCTACAGTACATATCAGCACAGTATCTCTTTGAATCCCAGAGTTCATGTCTAGACCTCTCAGGTTACAAACAGTCACAGCAAGGCCCCTCACAGTACATCAATCATAACATGTTAAAAGTGCAATAAAGGACCATGGTACAGTATGGTATCTGATGGTAATACCATTATATCTATGATACTGTATCAGATACTAAGATACTTACATTGGGTAGTCCAATGTATGTCAAAGAATAACACGAAATAACCCCCCCAAAAACTGAACACCTTTCTGTTTCTAAAACAGTTTTACGGCTTAGGAAGTCTATACTGTATATAGCATTTAAGTTACATAACTTTTCACGTTTGTATGACCTGCATTTGCAGCTCCTGATTCCTTCTTGGATTTTACAGAAAGATCATCAAGAAAAATGAATGTCCAGGGACATAAGGGTGAGCAAATGATTGCTTTGACACAAGACATCTTATTGTACCAAAATATGCTCTTTAGAAAAAAAGGTACGAAAGCTGTCACCAGGACAGTACCCTTAAAAAAAGGTCCTAATATGTACCATTAACCACAGATATGTATACATTTGATACTGATATGCACTCTTTAGGTATAAAGGTGTACTTTTTGAAATATGTGCCACCCAAGTAACAGCTTTCGTACCTTTTGAAAGTGTACAAAAAGTACCATGCTATTACCATCATTACCACATGGAGCAAATACCATGTTTTTAAGAAGTAATGCATATTGTATATGTTGATATATTACTGTCCACGTACAGTACATTATTTACTAACCCCCATGTCATCCAAGATGTTTATGTATTCAGTCGAGAAGAGGAAAACATTCCAGGATGTTTATTGGACCTTAATTGTTTACAGTTTCAATGCAGTTTAAATTTGCAGTTTCAACACAGATTCAAAGCGCTCTAAACAATTCCAACCGAGGCATAAGGGTCTTATCAAGCAAAACGACGGCCATTTTCGGAGTTGTCAATATCTCACATAATTATCAGGACATAAATAAGCCTAGAGGTTGTAAATAGTGTAAACATGCACAATTTGCAAACTATTATGATAAATAGCAATAATCATGTATAGTGACATTATAACGAACAACGTTATGAAATAATGCAACATACACAATTAACTTTGTCATGGCATTTTGTAATGTTTACTTGTGATTTAGCTGCAATAATGTAAAAACGTTATAAGGTAGCAAACGCGGTACTTTATTATTATATGCACTCTACACTTGGAATAAACTTCTTATTATCCTATTACCATCATCTGTAGTTTAGTAGACTATGCAGTAGCCTAATATTTGTATGAAATTGTGAAACATTACCTGGTCATTATCTTCGGAGTACTAGAGTGGGAAATTACGACAGTTGCAAGTATTTTCCAGCGACTCTAGGGGTCGCTGTTTGACAAAAACACAGTAAATGCATAGAGCGGCTTTAAACCACAACTTCTCGTGTTGCACTAGCCTTGTGACGCCCCAACGCGACCTTACGTTGCGTAAGTTACATATTACGTAATCACGTCAAAAGGTCACACATTACATATGTGAAACGCACACTTGCGGACCAATTTAAACAATAAACTGACACAAAGACATTAATTAGTATTAATCCACATACAATAACTTCTGAACGGTCTTCTTTCTCCACACTTGTAAACACTGAAGCGGTAGTTTTGCATACGTCATGCATGGCCTTTTTCGACGTGATTACGTATAATTGTGGAAAGTAAGGTCACGCTGGCAAGTCACATGGCTATTGCAAGACAAGAAGTTGTGGTTAAAGTCCTTTGAAGCTGGATTGAAACTGTAAACTGTTGAGGTCCAATAAAGTCCACTATATGGAGAAAAATCGTGGAATTTAAAAAAGTATTTTCTTCTTGACTGAACAAAGAAAGACATAAACATCTTGGATGCCATAAAATAAAACAAAATTAAAGATGGCCTATACAATCTAAAACAACCCATTGATCTGTTGCTGATGTATACCAGCAGCGGTGTAACATTTACACATTTGGCCGACGCTTCAATCCAAAGCAAATGACACACGGTGCATTAAATTTACACATTTTATCAACATTTTTGTTGGGATCGAACCCACAACCTTAAGCAATGTTCTACAAATTGAGCTACAGGATCAAACACAAAGTTTAAAGAGTTTAAAGATTCACGATTTTACATTTCCTTTGGTGTGTATGTGTGTATTAGTACAATATGCAAAAGGTACAAACTCCAAAGTAACAATGACGTGAGTTATCATCTCCATTGTAAATCTCTTTTCTTGGACTACAACAAACACACGGATTGTAGGCAACAGTTTACTTCCTGGGATTGGTGATGTAGACAAGACCGACATTATCATAATTCCTCCCGCTTTGACTCACAGCCTGTAAGTTAACTCCTGTTAGCAACCAAATCTTTCAAACATGGTAAGGAGCGTCACAGACCAATC
Source organism: Misgurnus anguillicaudatus (assembly GCF_027580225.2). Lineage (NCBI taxonomy): Eukaryota > Metazoa > Chordata > Actinopteri > Cypriniformes > Cobitidae > Misgurnus > Misgurnus anguillicaudatus. The sequence continues at coordinate 9,251,432 of NC_073350.2, forward strand.
ACAACGTACAGATTAGCTGGCCAATCAGGGACACAGCGCTTTTCCAATCCGTCCGTTTCAGGAAGACAGTGAAATCTGGAGCTACAGTATGTGGAAAATAATGTGTTTTTATAACCATAAACCACGCAAACACTATTAAATCAAATACACAAAATAACATTGTTTTTAAGCAATGAAATGGGTGCTCTTTAATAAAGTCACATCGCATTAACAAAGTGTATAAATTCTGTCAATTGAGAGTTGCTTCTGTAACATGGCAGAATTTTTCAGACAGGTTTCCCAAACTTTACCTCTTACCCCGCCTCCTATTAATGTAGCCCCACCCTAAACCCACACCATTGGTTAAATAAGAAATTGACATGTCAGACAATTCAAGCAAACAAACTTCTTCATGTTTTGATAGCTCCTCAAAGCCACACTATTTACACTCATTAGGAAGTCAGTCAACGAATGTTAATAGTTAAAATGTTAAAAACAAATTAACCCTTTAAGTGTCAAACACTACTTTCCATACATCACTGATTCGAGACACAACAGAAGCATAAGAAAAGCAAACTCATTTACCGCCTGCGTTTCTGCACAATGTCAATCGGACAGTTGACGGCACACGGCGAGCCGTAGAGATTTCCATTCCGAACTTTGAAAGTGCGGTCGGTCGAAGGAAGAAAGAAGCAGCCGCTCGGCAAACTCATATTTTCCAGTAGTGCCCCAGAAATCAGCTCTCCCTCACGTGGAGTTTGAGACACATGCCTCCAACCGCTGGCTTGCGCTCACAGAAGAGCATTGAACACATCGAGGTACACTGACATGACTGAGCTTCTCCAGATGCCTTGAAGCTGAAGGTCTCGTTCAGCTGTCATTCTTCAACTTAAAATCACAGAAATATTCAGCATGAAGGTCTCGGTTGACTCGTAAAACTCTTTTTGCTGTTACGTGCATTGGCGAGAACGGGACACCTCCAAAGTCACCAAACTACTCTCTCTCTTATTCACTCTGTCTCTCTCTCTCTCTCACTCACTCTCTCACTCGCTCTCTCTCTCTCTCTGACAGCTGAACTGATATACAAGAGTTTAAAGCAGCATGTGCGTGTGTGTGTGCGCATGTGTTTATGTGTGTTGGAGGGACTGGCAGCTGAACAGTGAGGTCACAGCCCATATAAGGGGCGGGGCAAGCGAATGACTATCTTCAGCATTAACTCTTTACTGCAGGCTTCCCTCACTTAACTCTATAATAGTTAATTTGCACTGTCTTTATTACACTTACTGTATCAATTTAAGAAAGTCAATGCATAAGTAACATAAACTATTGTGACATTTATTTTTTTGTAAGAAAGATAGCGCAAGCACACGTTAATGAAACACATTTTGATGGGTTAAAAATTATTGATATAAATGTTAAAACTTTTTCGTGTTCTGGATGTCAAACCTTTTGTCCATAGTTAATGTGATATACTGCACTTGTGGTCACTTTGTTACAGGACACCTTTGTGAACCTGAAGGGAACTGACCGCACACAGCTAGTAATATCACAATGAAAGCAGTTGGTTGAAAGCCAATGCAAAAATGTCTCAGAAAAGTGATGTAACTTCTGAGAACAGGTCTAGCATGATTTGTTAGCAGATGCCACATGCTTTGATATGCTGTTATATAATGCAACGACATTTAGATGTTATAAGTATAATATTTTTTTAATAATATTATATTATATTATCATTTCAAACCTTAGGAGCCCCTAAGAGGACATGGAGCAAAAATTAAATAAAGATTAGTTTCGCGTGTACACGTCAAACTATCATGTGTGCACGTGAAACTATCACGTATTCACATGAAACTTTCACGTGCAGACGCGATAGTTTGCCGTGTGCTCGCAAAAGTTTCACGTGAACTTTTTTAAAAATTCTGCACATGAAGGTTTCACGTGAGCACATGAAACTAAACTTTAGATTTTTTATGTCACCTAAGGGGCTCGGTAGAAACATAACAAACCTAAAACTTAAAACCTAAGGGGACATGGAGAAAGTTTAATTTCACCTGCGCACATGAAACTATCGCGTGCGCACGAGAAACTATCGCATTTAGTTTCGCGTTCGCATGTGAAACTAAACTTTTAAAAAAATCTGCACATGAAAGTTTCACGTGAGCACATGAAACTAAACTTTAGACTTTTTTATGTCATCTTAGGGGCTCGGTAGAAACCTAACAAACCTAAAACTTAAAACCTAAGGGGACATGGAGAAAAAATAAAATAAAGTTTAATTTCCAGTGCGCACGAGAAACTATCGCGTGCGCACAAGAAACTATCGCGTGCGAACATTAAACTATCACGTGCACACGTGAAACTATCACGTGCACACGTGAAACTATCGCGTTTAGTTTCGCGCTCGCACGTGAAACTAAACTTTTAAAAAATATCTGCACATGAAGGTTTCGCGTGAGCACGTGAAAGTTTCACGTGAGCACATGAAACTAAACTTTAGATTTTTTATGTCATCTTAGGGGCTCGGTAGAAACATAACAAACCTAAAACTTAAAACCTAAGGGGACATGGAGAAAAAATAAAATAAAGTTAAATTCCGCGTGCGCACATGAAACTATCGCGTGCGAACGTTAAACTATCGCGTGCACACGTGAAACTATCGCGTTTAGTTTCGCGTTCGCACGTGAAACTAAACTTTAAAAAAAATCTGCACATGAAGGTTCGCGTGAACACATGAAAGTTTCACGTGAGCACATGAAACTAAACTTTAGATTTTTTTATGTAACCTTAGGGGCTCGGTAGAAACCTAACAAACCTAAAACTTAAAACCTCCTTGCTGTATGGTTTCATAAAGAACTTTTAACATCCAAAAAACATCCTTTTTGTTTCAAACAAAGGTCATTTGTAGTGTAACCAAGACTATAAAAAGGCAAGAAAGAAATTATTCTTTGTGGAACCAAAAAGCGTTCTTTTTTTGGCATCGCTGCCATTTTGTACCTTTTGTAGCACCTTTGATTTTATAAATGCGTGTGCTTGTGCATTCTTTCTTGAAATGTCACTTTATTATTTCATTATCAAATTCTATGGCATTCAAACTTTTTTAAATGTCGCATTTATTTCATATGAGGGAAGTCAGGGAAATTCATGGTTGAATCTGATCTGTGTTCAAATCAGGGTAAATATTTGTTCAGTCAGTGGTTTTGGGGGACATGAGAGGGAAGGTCTATCACAGAGGGACTTATACACAAACCGCCAAATGTAAATAAATACATGCCTGGAGATACACAACACATCCTACAGTATATCCACACATGTTTTCACCAAATTATTCAATTTAAAATTATGATGTAAAATATTTAAACTTGACTCTGTTGGCTATGGTGAATGCTACGCTGTTATGTGTTGGTATGTGGTTGCATAGGTGTTGTGTGTAGGGTGTTTTGCATGATTGCCAGTCTATGATTAGGTTGCCAGTCTGTTTCAACAGTATGTGGTTGCTATGGCAATGTGTTATAATTGTAAGATGATTGTAAGAGTGTTTTTAACTCTTTCCCCGACATTGACGAGTTAACTCTTCCCTGCCAATGAAGAGTATTTCTGGATTTCCGCAATATCTCTATTATCCACCAGACGCTCTTCCGAAACGTATAAAACCCGGAAGTATTGCCCTAGGGCAGGGCTATTCAAATCTTACCCTGGAGGGCCGAGCACTACAGAGGCCCTGTCCCAAATGGCGCACTTCATGTGGACTTTCGGTCCCGTGGCCTTAAATTGCGCGTTCTCGCTTAGTCTACGAGTCCGTAGGGTGTCCCATCTGTCATTTTTATGCTTTGAAGTGTGCTCATCAGCGCCTCCTCTGCCCCCTTGATGCAGTCTTCGGCGAAGCCCGCACTGCAGCAGGCTTCGCACACTTAACCAACCCAGAAGTCCTTGCGAAAGAGCATTCAGACCAATCAGACGATGGAAGGGAGGAGTTCACACTGACAGACAACTTCTCTACCTATTTCCGGTGTGATGCTCGAGTCTGTCCCAAAATACGACTCTGGTGCACCCACGTGGACTCGCATCAAGGGTCCCTAAAGTCTGGACTACCTGATGTCATCAAAGTGTGGACTCTGAGGAGGACCACAAGTCCGGAGTGTGCCATTTGGGACAGGGCCAGAGTTTAGCTCCAACCCTAATCAAACGTACCCACCTGTAATTGTTTAGTGATCATGAAGACCTTGATTAGTTTGCTCAGGTGTGTTTGATCAGGATTGGAGCTAAACTCTGCAGTGCCCGGCCCTCCAGGGTCGTCTGTATGTCCGTGTAAGTTTTGAGGATCTGAATCTTCACAAAAATGGAATTATCTCAGGTTTTTGCTCAAAATTTTGTGTTTTTAAAGAAACCTACCCATATTTGAGAGGTGATAAAAAGAGAACTAATGAAGGTAGGACGAAAGTTGTTTTAGGATCTGTTCTTTCATTTAATATATCGTATGTTTATATATTTAAAGAAAAAAAATTCTGGAAGCCATTCAACTTTTGTGAAAATCATGAAAAAAACTGTTGCTGGCTGGCAAATTAAAAAAATAAGAAAAACGCAGGGGGGGAAGAGTTAAGCACATCGCTATGTAGTTTTGTGGAAGTTTTAAATGGTTGCCCCAAGCCCTGATATTCATGTGGAGACCGTATGGCCATTGCTTCTTATCCAATCATTTCATTGTACTGTAAATTTACAGAAATCTGCTATGTAAAAAAATGCATGTGATAAGTTTACACAACTTAAAGTTAGAATTGTTTAACTTAATTTGCTAAGTTAAAGTAACACAAAAGTATAATTTGATAAAATGTGCATTTTCTTTAGTATATAGATTCCCTATTTAAAAGAATAACATCACATATTTTCCCACCAATTCACATGAGTTTAGGCATTATATAGCACTTGTGGTACAGGTTAAGGTTTGTGTTTCAGAAGTTTAATACTGTACCGTTTGGGTACATTTTTACACCACTGTAAAAATTATATTAAAAGTGTAGCGGAGGATTTTTTTTCGAATTTTAGAAAATAACCGCCTTCTACACTTTTTTAAACAATGCAATTGCGCAACACTTCTGATTGACAACTAGGAGGACCAATAGTGTTGATGATCCACCCGGAAAAAGAGAATCCTCCGCAATACCTTTAAATTAACATATATTTTATGTTACTTTAATTTAACAAATGAAGTTAAACAATTTTAGCTTGTTTTTATGTTATGTCAACTTGTCACAAGTCAAAACTTTTGAATTAACTTCATGCTGCTTTTTTTACATTTTCATATGCTTTTACATAACATCCATTTTACATATGGATTTACATTACATGCATGCTTTTGCAAACTTCATGAATGATGCATATGCAGAATGTTGGCTTAATTTATATATCAAACTTCACGTGGCCTTAATTTGCTCAAACTAAGTCTGTTGCTAAATACACACCAACAAACCTACACATGAACTACGGGAATAGATAAGGATGTGATGCAGCAGGAATTATGATGGATCAAATCTATTAAGTCTAAACACTGTACTGTATGAATAAACATTACTTTGTATGAATAAACCAAAGACACAGAGCTATGTACACACACACACATACACACATACAAAAGTTTATCTTTCCACATGTAATAAATTCCCTGGTGTCCCTTTCTCTTCAGAGAGAGAGAGAGAGAGAGAGAGAGAGAGAGAGAGAGAGAGAGAGAGAGAGAGAGCACAGTGTATTTATTTATCTTTAATGACTAATGGCGTCTTTCTCTAACACCTTTTTATAAAAGTCCAGACAGTTTGTAAAGCCTGCACAATTTTCAATTGCACGCCTTCTTTCATTTGGTGAATAAAGCGCTCTGAATGAATTGCGTAATCATTATGTTGTCTGCAAGATAAAACTTATTACAGTATAAATTAAACAAACACAGTTCACCATTTTATCCAGAGGAGGGCAGCCACACACAAATAACTGTTGTGAACATTACATCCAACAGTATAACACAATGACAAATAACTTTTCTACTTCAATCTCTATTCTCCTAAATCAATGATGTTTTTCTTAATTTTATTTAATTGAATTTTTCTAAATATTTTTCAGTCTTAAATGTTTGATTCCTTTTATTTTTCGCCTCAATTTCAGTGTATATATTGTATATATTTTCTATATTTTTACCAGATGTATACCAGATCTTCATTTGTTTTCACTGCAGGTGTATATGAGGAGTTTGGTTCCAAAACGCAATAAATCCATTTTGACTAATTTGGGTAAAAAATTGTTTTCTATACCAAGAAAGTGACAAGATGAAAACCACAATTTTTTGTTGAAAACTTTTACATAGCATCTTTAGGTTATAATTACATTAATAAAAAACTAAAAATATATTAAAGGGATACTTCAGCGATTTAGCATTCAGCTTTGTATCTGTAGAAACCCGGCAGTATTACTGAATGACCATGTTTCCCTCCCTCATTTCCCCCTGAGAGGAGAGATATCTGCATTTTGGTTCTGCAAAAAAGTCCTCCGATGATGTAATATGATGATTTTTGCATCATCGGAGGACTTTTTTGCAGAACCAAAATGCAGATATCTCTCCTCTCAGGGGGAAATGAGGGAGGGAAACATGGTCATTCAGTAATACTGCCAGGTTTCTACAGATACAAAGCTGAATGCTAAATCGGTGAAGTATCCCTTTAAGTCAAATCCGTTATTTGATTTTCAAAGATTTATTATAAAAACTGATTGTTTTGTCCACAACAATAAAAAAAGTGCTATACATCTATTGAATCAATATATAAATGTGCATTTATCTTTGCCACATTATATTCATTTAGTTGACTAGTGCTGATTAAAAAATAAACATTAATGGCATTAATCAAAACACTTTGTCATATTAAGAACACTGTCATTGCTGCTGTCATCCTCGCTGAACTTTTTTGACAGCGATCAGCTGTAAAATGTTTTGGTCCTGCTCGATTTTCATTGACTTCGGGTAAAATAATGTAAAGATCCCCTGGGGTCAATGTGTTAGCATGACAGAAGCTTGATGAAAACAAGCAACAGCTGACATTTTTCCATCATCCGAGTGCCTCTCACGTAAATTATTCGATTTTGATGGCTTACATTTCCTCCCCAGAACACACAGAAGTGGTGTGCACATCACATAAACCCAAATTTGGGCCAGGTGCAGGACAACTGGATATGCAATCAATAAATACAAAATGAAGTCTGCACACTGAAAAATACTGCTCCATACAAAAATGTATTTAATTAATTAATTAAAAAAAAAATTGTATGGAGCAGTATTTTTCAGTGTGCGGACTTCATTTTGTATTTATTGATTACATTTCCTCCCCGCCATAGAAAACCACCCCAGGTTTATCCATGCCATCAAAAGTATTATTTTGTTTTTGTTTGTTTGTTGATCACGAAGTACAAAATAGATGAGAAAAACTAGGATTTTGTGTGTATTCAACTCGCCACCATTATTGTTTACAATGCGTGGAATGGGGCGCTGTGATTTGTTGAGCGGATTTATTGCATTCTGTAGAAAAGGAGGAGTGGCGTTTATCGCGTTTTGGGAAAAAAGGGGGAGAAAAGATGACAGAATAACACGGCGGATATCAAATTTTGAGTAAAAATAAGTATTTACTTTTAAATACTGACCTGATACAATACTGATTTTGGTGCTAACTCATTTTTTTTCGTGTTTTGGAAGGAAATTTTTCATATGCATATGAGGCCACATTTACACTGATGTTTGAAGTGACTTAATTAATTTCTCTCATGTGGCACAGATCGGATAAGACCCACGAAAATATAAGCAGGATAAATTCAGATATTCTCAGATCAGTTTTATGCCTCATTCATATGTATAAATAAATTAGACATGAATCGGATACATGCATTTGCGTCCGCAATGTATCTGGACAGATTGGATATTCCCATGTCAAGACGTGTCGTACGTCATTGAAAAAACCTGACGTCAACTCAGGTAGACATCAACCGCAATCCCTAACAGGGCAACAGAGGACAACGGCTCCATGGACGCTCTCCTTAGTGGAGTACCTTGAATTGTTTTGCCAAGTGTTTAGTGTAAATGTTGATATCAGATAAGAGCTGCTTTTAAATGATGATGTAAGCGGGTCATCAAAAAAAAAAAAAAAAAAAAAAAAATATATATATATATATATATATATATATATATATATATATATATATATATATATTAGTCAACAAATCGGAATTGGGCATCAAGATCTACACTGTAAATCCAGCCTAACTGTGTATGTGACAAATAAAAATCTTGAATCTCACCAATAAAACAATAAACAGTGCAGGCTGCATGATCATGAATAATGCTGGTGTATAAGTGACACAAAGGTTCAAATGGAGTGAGAAGAAGAATAAACAGTAGCATTACATCTGTTTTAAGAGTTATAATGTTTTTATAGGATATACTGACAGATATTACTGAAATGTGTCCTAACAAATCCCACCTGACTCTTTTACATCACCTGTAGAGAGCTTTCTGTTAGCATTCCCATTTATCTCAATGGCACTTCATCGCTAGCACTTAATTCACCAAATAGGACAACTTGGCCATATTCACTCACCTTTGCACTCAGTTTTGGCTACATGTTTGTTTCTTAATAGTCATACTGTATGAGCCCTAATACAAAATAATGTAGTGGCGAGCAAAAGGGGGTACGCTCGCTGCCTGCTGGTCTTGGGAATTAAACCGGCAAACTTCGTGTTACAACCACTAGGCCAAGACTGCCCCATCCTACAAATGGAGACTGTATCAGAGAAGTCTTGATCTTGTGGTCTTGGTCTTAAGACGTCTTGAAATCATATACAGTAAACAATGGGTCTCATTCACTAATAATTGCGTACGTTTTTCGTATTTATACGCACACTTGAATTTCTAACGAAAACTTTTCGCCTAATTCACAACGCGTGCATACGCACATGAGTTTGTTCATATACTTGTGCTTACGTTAGTGAATTTGGAGTGTTCTACATGAGCGGGCGTGTGCACAAGGTTGGTAATTTGCATAAAACACACCCAAAGCAGCTCCATATAAGGGTTTTCCGCAGCGTTGGTCCACAGAAAACTTTAGAGCAGTTTGTCATAGAAGCAAAAGAGCACGAAAAGAAATCCATGATCATATTTATTATCTGTAAAGTTCAGTTTTGCTTTAAATTTTTTATTTGGGAGGTTTTGTTGTTGGTGGAGGAAGCCAGTGCTGTCCACCGACCGGAGTAACATTAAAGAAGTATTGGATGTGTTAACAAATATGACATTTATTTAATATGACAGAGACGCGCATCTGTATCTAAGGCTACGTTTACACGGAAACAATCTGAAAAGAAAATTCAAAAGTGGCGTTGCGTTATCACTTTTTATTCCGCGTTTATACGAGCGTTTTGAGTTGAAATCTGCATGCATATGGTGACGCAAAAGTCTGTGATATTCTATGTAGTATGCACTCCAGGCGGCTAGGTGGAAATGTGAAGCACTGATACACAACAACACCAAGTCCGCACGCCTGCGTACAACCTTATTCTTTGTCCTCCCAGGTCTCTTCCAAAGCCGTCTGGTTTGCCTCCGACGAATGGCACATCAACAATTTGGTAATTAATGCACCTTCTCTGATCAGTAATACTAGCTGTGAATATCTCGTACAACTGCTGGAAAGGCTCTTGTATATTTATCAGAGCTGCTATGACAACTTGAAGGTCCGACGTATGGAAATAATCCGACATGTTCGTTGTTATTAACTGTAGGGTGGCCGTGCGTGCCAGTTTCGCCGAACACGTCCCGGCCAGGATTTCGGGTGCATTCTCCGGAAGTCGCGTTGGTCGACCGCATACGTCATCAAGGTTTAATATTTTGGGTTCTTTTTCAGAAAAGCAACCGTTAAATTTCAATGTAAGAATGAAACTACAATTATTGTATGTCTTAAAAGAAATAAATCTTAATTTTCTACTGTATTTTAACTGAAATGTGAGAACCTCGATGACGTACAACGCGACTTCCGGAAGACACACCCGAAAAATCCTGGCCGGGACGTGTCCTGCGAAACTGGTACGAATGGCCACCCCAGTGAACTGGCGCATGCCTGTGACGTAAACACTTAACTCTTTCGCTGCCAGCGTTTTTAAAAAAAAGTTGCCAGCCAGCGCCAGCGTTTTTCATGATTTTCACAAAGGTTTAATGCCTTCCAGAAAATGTTCTTCTTTAAATATATAAACATACAATATATCAAATGAAAGAACATACCCTCTGCTTTCATACAAAAAAAAACTTTTCATCCTACCTTTAGTAGTTCTTTTGTAATCAGCTTTTGAATATGGGTAGGTTTCTGCCAAAACACCACATTTTGAGCAAAAAGCAGAGATAATTCCATTTTTGTGACAGACTTTTCATAGAGATCCCATTCAGAGCGATCTTTAAAACAGACACGGACATGCAGCAGCTTGCCATAGGGCAATACTTCCGGTTTTAAAAAGTTGCGGAAGGGCGCCACCTGGTGGTTAATAGCGGTATTGCGGAAAGACGGAAAATCTCGTCATTGGCGGGGAAGCGTTTTCTCTTAATTGACGAGATATCTCGTCAATGGCGGGGAAAGAGTTAAGCGACGAGAGCCAGCGTAAGCAGACTTTTGCATTTTTACCCTTTAGACGGGTACTGTGAATCTACCGGGAACGGTAGATCATTTTTAAGATTTCCACTCTGGAAGGTGGTTTCACTTTTTTTGCGTTTTTAAACGCCGTGTAAACGAAGGCACATCCGATAAAATATTTTTACGTTTTCACCCTCGAGCGTTCTCGTGTAAACAGGCCCTTAAATAAAACAGACAGGAGATCAAGTGATTGACGTTTAGACTTCTTATTACATTTACATTTACTGTCAGTAAGCAGACACTTTCATTTACAGATTTAAAAAGTGAGGAAGGAAAGCGTGAAGATTTGTCATTACGTGCATCTTCTATATATCTGTGTTATATATTTTATATATTTTTTCCTTGTTCATGATTATTTTTGCGTAAAGGTGGTCTATGTTGTTGTACGTTTTTTTGCAAACATTTAAAAGAAATTTTTGTATGAAAGTTTTTGTTGAATCATAATTTGTTAGTCAAAATTTGTGCGTACGCGTGCTTAGTGAATGAAACCCAATGTCTTGTTCTGAAACTGGGTCTGGATTTGGTTCATGAGGGGTGTGTAGTCTTGGTTTGGTTATGGGTCTGGAATTGACATTAAACATGCTGTGGTTAAAACACAGCATTGATGTTTAAAGGCTTTCTATGAAATGGTTTAGCATAATTGTAACCGTCAGAGAAGTTTCCGCGAACACACGCCAAGCTCACGTGCACGACCGTGATGTCTGCACATCTGGATGAGATTTCTCAAAGGAGTTTAGTCAGCAAAGTCTGTCAATAATCGTTCCTAATAATAGAAAAGCGGTCTGCTGTGTTTTTTCTTTTTGGCATTAACCGACCAAAGTCACACGATATTAACTTCCAACAGTCCCGTTTTCATCGTTTCAAACATACGCAAGTTAACGCTATAAATATAAAAATAGAAATGTGTTTATTTTTATGTTTAGACAGACCATGTGACTTAGATTTGCATTTGTAGACCCGGTTTCATAACAGATCCCTACGAAACCACAAATAAAAATAACAATAACAACAATGTTACTGCATTGTCGCCAAATGCTGCATTTTATAATAACATATGAAGACATCAACATTACCATTAAAGTCCAACCCAGAATGTCTACACAGCTGTTATGGGACTGTGTATCATCTGGGAACTGTGCCAATATATATGAACTGAATTGAACCTACGGCGGCAGCAGCCGACCCTTGACTGATCTAAACTAAGCAATCGAAATATCAAAAATCCACGTATACAATTCATTCATAGCAAGCAAACAAGCATTTTAAATGTGCTTTTTAACCTAACGTACCCGATGCAGGAGTGGCGTCTCCAAATCGAGCCCGAGTTAAAAAACGAACTCCTCCTGAAGTTACGATTGTCCTTGTGCATCATTTCAAAATGAAACAAAACTTTGGCTTTTCACCAAAGAAACATCTTCAACGAGTGACGGTCTATTCCAAAGCTCAATGGACGTGTACAGGTAAAAGTTGCAGTCAGGTGAAGACCTCAGGGGCCTGACGGAAAGTCTAACATCTCAGTCCGATTTTATGCATCTCCAGACGCGAGGTTTACTCCAGCATGACCGATGCCTTATTATCAAATAAACTTTTTCACCAGAAACTCTTCTGTGAACATTAAAAAATAGAAAACAACAGAGCATCAACCACATTATTACGCTCCCTGGAGAAGCTATTTGGGGCTATGAGGTCCCGTTTAGTTTCCATATTAGTTTCTTTGGCTGAATGTTAGATGGGCGGGAGGAGAAAGCGGAAAAAAGAAAGAGGAGGTACAACTCATTGAGCCTGGAGGGTGGTGTACGGTCACACGCTGCAGTAATGCATACCTACATCTGCGTGTCTGTGTGTTGTGAATAGCCTGCGATGGGTTGCTGTCTGCCAATGGCATCAGAACAGCATGTGAAAGCACACAGCATGAAAGCATAACAACACACTTTCGCAGCGGGTGATGCTCTGACATGCATATGTTGTCGTCTGCACGCTCGATTCGGTGCACTTTTGTCTGATCCGAAATGAATCCGGTCGGGTCATTTTCTCAACACCTGGACGTATTCGATATGCCACAGCGATGTATAATCAAACATAGAGTCGTTCCTGTAGGAACATGTTTGGTTGAACCCGTGCCATCTAACAGGCAGGCCTAAAGCTGTCTGCTTCTCTTATCAAGAAGTTTTCGATTTCCCGAGAGCTTTCTCACAGAGACCGGAATGTACTGGTTGTTTTGAAGGGTTGTTTTATATCAAGCTAACATTTTTATTTATTTATTTATTCACAAAATATACAGTTTTACTCTCTGTTATTAAAAGGAAGGGTTAGTCTGTTTTTTATTATTATACTGAATGTTTGTAACAAAGCAAATCTGGGGCACCATTGATTTCCATACTATTATTTTTCCAGATCTGCTTTTTCCCTTTTTGTATTCAACCACAACACGAGGGCGAGTAAGTGATAACAGCATTTTGGTTTTTGGATGAACTATCCCTTTAACCAAGCGAGTCTCCATTCAGAATCATCTGAATGGTGTTTATCGTACTGTAGAGCAACCCTTGTAGTAAGCGAGCGGCGCATATGTTAGTGAATCTTACTTTCATGTAAACATTTCTGTTGCCCCAACGCACTGAAAAAAGTTCACTTACTCTTCCTGGACTCTGACGTCAAGTTATTTTCCACTCACGGGTCATGACCGTCTTAAGAAATGTTTGAAAACTTTAAGATTAGGGATGCCTGTGTTTTCTTTCTTGTGTGGAGATGTAGTTATGTAAACAGATCTCGACGTCATACAAAGCTTGATTTTAAAATCTGCTTCAAATCCACTATATCCCGGCCTCAGGCCATTTAGAAATACCGGTTTTGTTGTTAGAATCCATTAAGTGTCTGATAAAAATTCATTTACAAGAAAGCATGTCAGATGCACTTTTCTTCATATTCTGTCATTTCCTCTCTAGACATCATTTAGAGGAGATGAGAGTTTATACAGTCTGAGTAATAAACAGCTTATTTGTTCACAAGATGATAAATGTACTCAAAGGTGGCTTTACAGTATTTTATTTTCAGTCTTTGTGAGAAAGATCTTGAGAAGATATGAAAAGTAGGCCTCCTAGCACAGGAGTCGTGTTTCTACAGGAATAACTGTAAAGTATTTCTCATGATTCATCGTTGTGTTATCATATCTTGATAGTTGTGGTTAAATAAAGATCATCAGACATGTTGCCAAATTATTCTTAATTCTGACATGTCACAGCATCAACCCAAGAGAAAGAAAGATCACAGATGGTGATTCTCACGAAATTAGACTTATGAGGTGTCATGAAACATTTTGATTAAAAAAGTAAATGCAAAGTAAGAGTAACAAACATCTCTTCATGTACTATTTTGCACATGATTTCAAATGACATCATACTTTTTTTCCACATTTAATGGGAAATTTTTAATTACCGCAAAGTGTCCATGACTGGATTTGGGTTCTTTGACATGGAAATATTTATATTTAAAAAATAAAAAGCTTCAGTGCATATTATACTATAAACATTTACAGTAAAGAAATATGTGATATTTGGTGATCATTGGTAAATGTAGAGATAATAATAAGGAATATAAATGTGTCCAAGACCAATTTTCTCATCCTCCGCAACAATTTTCAATCATTGTTTTAGCCCTCAAGGAACTAACATTTAAAACAAATAGTTGGAAGGGACATAATTGACTGTGACACTCAAGATGGCTACCAGGTAAGCAGTTCTTATTTTTTCTCTCCAGATAAAAGTTGAAATTTTGTTTGTCATACCCAAACAACTTTTTAGTTCTCATTACCGAAACATGAGTTTGTAAATTCGTATATTTAATGTAATAACATGTTGCGGTAATGATAAATTTTGATAATGATAATCTAAAAATGTAAATAATTCTATAGGAAATATTTTTTAAATCCTCTAAAATCAATGGTTATAGTAAGTTCAGACCTTAATCTCATATGTGCAAAAAAAATTGGCTTCAAGGGCTTTTTAAAAAATCTGATTCTGGCACCTTCTAAGTCTGGATTTCGTGAGAATCACCCAGATGAGAATCTCTTCAATATTTCAGTTGTTTCCCAGAGACAGCAGTGATATCAAATTGAAACTTTCATCTGAAGGTCTGAGCAGATACAGCCCTACTGAAAAATCAAGCTAAACCCAGCTTGGTTTTAGCTGGTAATGCTGTGTAGCAAGCTTGTCTAGCTGTGTTTTGGTCACTTTTTAAGCTGGTTTAGCTGGACTTAGCTGGTCAGGCTGAAAGACCAGCTGACACACCAGCTTGACCAGCTTAGACCAGCTACTGCCACCTCAAAGCAGCTAAAACCAGCTACCAGCTTATGCTGGTCTTTGCTGGATTTTTCACTAAGGAGTAAAGCCCAATTTATACTTCTGCGTCAAGTGTACGGCGTATTCTACAGTTTGGTTTGGGTCAGGTCGGGTCAGCTCACCTCACCTCACTTTGGCTTGGTTAGCTTTTCCATTGAGTTTAGTAACACTTCGGAGTAGGGATGCAGCGATTAACCGGTTTCACTATTAACCGCGCTTTAAAATGTCACGGTTAAGTAACCGTAAAGCCTCCGCTACACCGCGTGTTTTTGTTGCACGCACGCACACACAAACCTGATCCACGAACCACCAAGAGGCGCGTGCGGCATGCGACATGCTCGTTAGCGCACACAAAGCTCCGCGTTCAAAAGAATATGTGCGCGTGACACGTCTCTTGGTTGTTCGTGCATCTGGTGTGTGTGTGTGACAGATGCACGTGTGTGTGTGTGTGTGTGTGTGTGTGTGTGTGACTGCACGGGTGCGTGAAAGAGCCACACTCCACTCGGTCTGTGCAGCATTGAAAGCCTCCTCCTCGCGGATCAAATCCGGGCGGGGCTCCTGGTGGTCTGACTGCATTTAATAACATTGAATTATTTTAACGCGTTAATGATTTATGAACTAATAGCATGAGTTAACACGTTAATGCTGCCAGTCCAAAATGACTCGCAGAACCCAGTCCAGGATGACCCTGTGTTATTATTCGTTTTGAGAGTCTCTTATCATTTTAACTAATACTTCAAACAAATCAAAATAATATACATTTAGTTTTATAATATATTTATAATATATTATAATATATATTCAGTCCAAATATAAAATTACATTTATTCAAAGATCATTAAAATGAATAGCCTGCAGGTTTCAAAAGGCACCTATACTGTTTAAGTCAAAGCCTGCTAGGTTATTATTATTATCATTTGTCCAAGAATTACAGAAACAAACTGAAAATACAAAAGAATTTAGCAATTGTTAAAAAATGTATTCATGTGATTTTTTACATTAATGTTGTAAAATAAATGAGTCCATAATAACCGTACAACCGTGATTATTTATCAGACTATAACCGTACCATCAAAATCTATAATCGTTGCATCCCTACTTCGGAGTGGGAGGGATTATAGGCGTGTCGTTATATTTGCGCTGCCTACTGCTGTGACATCATACAAGTGAGAGCGTCGTTATACATTCCCATACATTCATTTATTTCTCAGTCCGCCACAAAATTAAAATTGCCCACCACATGCGTTTATCACTACCTCTGTCTCACGTGACAGTTTCTATGCAAACACCCGACCCGTGGCGTCAGTCGACGCGCTCCGCTGAGCCTCATTTAAGTTGGATTTAAGCATATATGCGGACGTGCACGTCGCGAATGTGCCGCAACAAACTGCAAGTCTGGAAAAAACTGCTATCGTGTCCCTGATTCTCAACCTGTGGATGTTTTTCATCGCTAAAAGGGAGTTTGGGAACTTATAGCAGAGCACAGATGACAACATGTTTACTCAAGACAGCATGCAGCTAGCATGAAGGTAAAGCTAATCTTTTACATTATAGCGATGACGCTGGTAGTGGCGATTCTCTCAGACCAATCAGTGATCTACAGTGTTTTCGCCTCACATTTTAGTATCAGCTCGGGTCGCTTGGAACCCCAACCGAGGTGGCACTAAAAAAAGTATCGGGTACTACACACTGCACCAAGTGGAAAAGCTCCCAAAAGTAAGCTGATTCAACCCAAACCAAACCGTGGGGTACTATGCAATGGAAAAGCACCAATAGTTGCATACCCTACAAGACGCGCACCTCCCCAAAAATGTAACAACTTGTCAATTCTATGCGGACCAGTGGCGCTGTTATTGGTCTGTCAGATGTCAAAAACATCTGCGATATATTACCATTGCATTTCCTCATATGATTTTCTAATATAGTAAATAAAGCAAAGATGGACCAAGATGAGGAGCGATATTTCACAATTCACAAAAGTTGTCGTATTTGCTGCCATCTCTGCTGATGCTTCTCTTACAACGTATACATTCCCGTTACCACTGCCTACTAGCGGTCTGCATGTCGATGCGGACAACAACGTAGAAATATAAATGAAAACTGACACGTAGCCTACGGCATGGAGGTTACGACGTAGGTCCAATGGAGAAGTATAAATCAGGCTTAAAGGTAGGGTTGCCAACTGTCCCGTATTAGCCGGGATATCCTGTCTTTTGGGCTCAATCGATTTGTCATGTACGGGACCTCCCACGTCCCATTTTTGACCTAACCAGTGACATGGCACCACAAAATGGCGACTTCAATGGGATCCGCTGTGTATTTGGATAAAACGGCTCATTCTAAGGTAATTAAAACATAACGGTTTATTATGTAAGGTCTTTATACACCACTGAAAACATAGTTATGTTAAGGGCTCATTATACATTGCTGAATGCAATAATCTGACTGCTCAGCTCCACTAAAATTACTTATCACTGTAATAGAGAAAAAAAGAGATCAAAGAAATCCCAAAAGAAGGGGATATGTTGTCTTGACAAAGAAGTCTTAAAAATGTCCTGACCTGGAGTTAGTAACAGGGATGAGACATCACCTGAGGCCCATCTGAGATCTAAACCTGAACCCAACAATAGCTTCCTTTTATATTTACCATGTGGTTGTCTTCCTCAGAACTCAATGTTTTGATGCATTATCACTGAAACCCTGCTTAACCTTTAGTCCGGAGGACTGCGCGTGATGTGCAGAGGTGCATGATGTGGATCCAAACAAGGCCCAGTTTTTGTCAGGGAAAGGTTAAATGCTTAAATAAAGCCAAACACTGTTCACACCGAAGCGATTCAGAGTAGATCTGAATATCAGAAGCTTTATAAGAAGTTTAATAACCATGATCAGCTTGTACTTGCAGCGTAAGCAGATGTAGTTCCACCAAGCCTGCAAATATATGTCATGAACTCAATGAAATGGAAATGGGAGAGAGGCCAAAGCATAGTTGCCCGACTGCCATATTCACATGTTAAACACAAGTTGGCTTATTATTGTTAATAAGCACAATGGATCTTTTCCACTGGAAATCTGCAATGCCACGGTGCCAGCAGCAGGTCATCAATGATGCCACAGTGGAGTTCATGGACATTACAGCGTTTTTCGCCCCTCTGAGGTTGTTTGTGAAAGCACAAATGAAAATAATTTTTAGCTGTTTTTAAGGGAACGACAAGACGTTACGGGTGCACTTAACGGATAAACCTAAACTCCTCATTATAATCATCTTCATCATCATCATCATCTTCATAACAGATGGTCTTATATAAATAACATTTCGACACCACCATCTGTACACAACTCTCTGCCATCACGATATCTTAACATAACAGCTCTCAATTCGGCAAAATTTACATAACCTCCTGAACTTTTTGTACAAACTTTTGCACAAATATTTTATTATAAGTAATGCCTCAATTCATACAGCATGCTGTGTAGAAGTTTGACATTTGCTGTTTTGAATTGGATTTCAGATTTCTGATTGCAGACAGATAAAAAATAATGAATAGGAGGGAACCGGGCCATTTTTAAGGACCAGAATTGACATCAGAGCCCCAGAGACTTGGAGCTACTGTACAGGTTCTTTTGACTTTGTCAGTAACCGCCCAGAACACAATAGCATAAAGCCGTTTGTTTAAAACAACTCAGGTTTTGGCATTATGGCAGCAGATTTTGCGCAGGTATGCATTAAATTTTCTTTAAAAAACATAGATTGGGGTACACCCAAGGGGCAACCTTTTGATCTCTCTTGTAAAACCATCACGGAAATTACTGGCTCCAAAAGGGAGTAAATCCAATAGACCCCTCCAGGTCTGGTCTGGTCAGCTAATTTCGCCCTTTATGATAATTGTGAGGGGGGTGAAGCTCAAAAGCCTCTAAAAGAAGCACTTGTTAACTACAGAAGAGTCAAGTTTTAAATAGGAAAAAAAATCGAAACTTTTTGGATTTACACTTTAAAAAATATTGGGTTGTTTTTAACCCAGGGCCAGGCTTTTGCACAATTCAGAATTGAATTGAAAATGACTCCTAAATTCCAATTCAATTCTTGAATTTGAATTGAATTTGAATTGACGTCAAAAACAGGATCTAGAATTACAATTCGAATTTGAATTAAAGGAAGCAGAATTGCAATTCAATAGAAATTCAAAGAAATTCATATACATATTATACAGTAAGTAGCTTTCCGTATATGTCAGATATGATTGCATTACATAATCTATAAATTATATTAGTTTGAACTACTTGTACAGATTACATTAACAGAAAATGTTTTCCCCCAGCAATTAATGTTCAAAACTCTAGTCACATAACAAATAATTAAGTTAGATTTTTTTTGTAATTGTAATTTTGTGGAACACGATTGAACATGACTTCATTTCCCAGAATGTTTTACTTCAACCAAGTATTTAAAATGGTTTCCAAACAATTTTCCAAAGTAACTTTCCTAACACTGAATGTATGTGAGTTTTGTTTGTGTCACGATCGGGAACACAAGTAAGGACACAAACGCAGGGTTCACACGAAAGGGTAACATTTAATATAAATAACATGAAATGAAACACGAGGAACAACACGGGCAGGTAAGAACAATGACTGGAACACTGGAAACAAACATGACATCGGCGACAATCATCCGGCACGTGCACATACAACAGGCAGGGGTATATATACAAACAGACTAACGATACACAGGTGTGATGAGGCAGGTAATTAATTAACAAGAGTCCAGGTGACGACAATCGGAATAGACACAAAACATAACACGGATTTCACCGTGACATTACCCTCCCCTTAATGAGTGGCTACCAGACACTCAAAACAAAACAAACTGGAAGTCTGGTAGGGTGGATCCAGGGGAGGGATGGAGGGCTTGGAGGCCACGACGGAGCCGGCGGAAACCAGGGCGAAACCGGCAGGGCAGGAAGCCGGGGCATGGCCGGGAGAACCGGAGTGGCCATCCCAGGTACCGACTCTGAAGACTCCACCCTCCTGGGAACCGACGGGGATCTGGTCGTCCTGGGAGTCGACTCCCACCATCCCGGGGAAAGGGGCTCCTCCACGGTGGCGACCACCCCGGGGAAAAATCGAGCGTGGCGTCCGTTCTCGAGCCCCAAATCGAGCATAGTGGTGGACCTCCCAGGAACCGACCCAGACGAATCACCGGAACCGATACGATCCCCAGAACCCGGCTCATGTTTCCCAGCAACCACCCCGGGGAATGAATCGGGCGTGGTGATGGCTAACTCGAGCCCGGTCTGGAGTTCTGGGTGTTCCCTCCTTGAACCCGCTGCGTCCTTCACTGGCCGGATGATTCTGTCAAGACCGGGAACGGGAGCAAGGACACAAACGCAGGGTTCACACGAAAGGGTAACATTTAATATAAATAACATGAAATGAAACACGAGGAACAACACGGGCAGGTAAGAACAATGACTGGAACACTGGAAACAAACATGACATCAGCGACAATCATCCGGCAAGTGCACATACAACAGGGGTATATATACAAACAGACTAACGATACACAGGTGTGATGAGGCAGGTAATTAATTAACAAGAATCCAGGTTAGGCAACAAAACATGACACGGATTTCACCGTGACAGTTTGTGGAATTTCTTTGAATTGCCATGAATTTAATTCCACTTCCTGTCATTCCAATTCCAACGTCCTGTAGGGCGGAGTCAATTCAATTCAAATTCCAATTCATGAATTGAATGGAGGCCAATTCTGAATTGTGCACAAGCCTGCCCAGGGCTGGCTAACTAATGGACTATTTTAACCAGAAATGTATTCTGTCCAATAGTTACCCAGCCCTGGGTTAAAAACAACCCAATATGTTTTAGAGTGTATGCTAATGGTCTAATGAGATTGAATGGATTGT
Source organism: Misgurnus anguillicaudatus (assembly GCF_027580225.2). Taxonomy (NCBI): domain Eukaryota; kingdom Metazoa; phylum Chordata; class Actinopteri; order Cypriniformes; family Cobitidae; genus Misgurnus; species Misgurnus anguillicaudatus. The sequence continues at coordinate 9,272,357 of NC_073350.2, forward strand.
GCTAAGCTATGCTAAAAGTGGTACCGCCAGACCCGGAGATCAGCTGAATGGATTCCAAAACTGTAAAAATCAAATATTTACCTCTAGGGGAGCTAGAACATGAGCATATTTTCAAAAAAGTGGAGTGTACGTTTAAAGCTTTGGGTCACAGACAATAATTTAGTGTCCTGCTAGAATGAAACAAATGTGTTTCCAGTTACACCCAAACAGAAAATGTTAATCTTAAACACATTCTTTAATCCCTGACCAGCATTCAAGTCTAAAATTAAACATGTGTGCAAAAGCGAGTCACAAACACTCAAAGACACCTGTTTATATTTACATATTTGTACTTTTCTTCACTCTCTTTCTCGTGCTCTTACAATGGTTTATCATCCCTAGTAGGAAAAATAAGCCGATAATTTGTTTTTGAGAACAGGTGGACGATGTCATGAAGAACTGTGGCCGGCCCATTTGTTTAGTACCATTAAGCCATCTGCTATCATCGTGAGCCACGCTGCGTTTGTCCCATCCCCCTCTGATAAATCTGGATTTTGTCCCAGTGTGCAACTGATGATATGCTGACCCTTACCGCGCAAATGCGGTAAAAGCTTTTAGCATCATTTCAATTAGCAGATATCAGAAGCACATCTCCAGCCTTGCTAACACTACTGCATTCATCATCTGCATCATTATAAATCATGTCTGACCTGCGTCCGATCGGCCAACCTACTGTGAAGAAAATGACATAGGAGGGTACAGACCCTGATGAAAACAGCCTCAATGATTGGTAATAAGTGTCTAATCAGAAATTTACCCCCTAGTGGAAAAAAAAGAAAAAACCCTCTGCTGATGAGACAATAATGTATGCATAGCAGCATTAATATATTTATTTGTACTATGATGTCTTTTCATGTTCTAGTAGTAAAGTAACAATCTTCGAAAACATAAGGCCATGCCGAAAGAGGAATTCCTTAAAGGTAGAGTCTATGATTTGGGAAAACTAACTTTAACCTAATAGCATTGATGGCATATCAAAAGCCACGCCTCCTTCAAAACACACAAAATTAAAACTTTATAGTAGGTTCAGAAGGAAAGTAAGGTACTTGCTGTTTGCCTGCCATTCTCAAATCATACCATTCGAGTAAAAGTAAAAAAGTATGCAATAAAAAGAATACTGAATTAGTGAGTTACTAGTTACTCTGCTATATATTTACACTCACCTACAGGATTATTATGAACCCCATACAGTGTTTGACACTCTTTCGTCTTCAGAACTGCTTTAATTCTACTTGGCATTGATTCAACAAGGTGCTGAAAGCATTCTTAAGAAATGTTGGCCCATATTGATAGGATAGCATCTTGCAGTTGATGGAGATTTGTGGGATGCACATCCAGAGCACGAAGCTCCCGTTCCACCACATCCCAAAGATGCTCTATTGGGTTGAGATCTGGTGACTGTGGGGGCCATTTTAGTACAGTGAACTCACTGTAATGTTTAAAAAATTAAAATGAGAAATCAAATTTAAATTACTAAACATAAATTCATAAAGAAGGAAAACAAATTTGTTAAATTTTGGTAATAGTTGGTACTATTAAATTGATAAATGGTTCATTGCTTCTATAATTAATCTACAGTAAAAATAATTGTTTTGAAGTGAAATGGCATCTGATTAAGGAAACCAAATAAATATGTACGGTACAATGCAATAATCCCTAATAATAAATAAACATAGATAATGTTAAAAAACTAATAATAATAATAATCTAAACTATTACATGAAATGCAGAAGGCATTTCGCAGTGGGACGAGTCCTAACTAAATACGGAAAAGAATATTTCATTATGCACAAATTATAAAAACATTTAAATAATTTTAAACAAATAATTGTTTAATGACTAAATTGTATAATATTTAGTCATTAAACAATAATGAAAAATATTATAAAAAATATTAGTGCACATCGGCTGAAGATCATTAACCTAAACAAGCTTCTGCTACAAATTCAAGTCATTCTATAGGTGACATTTCAGCACTTGACAAACGGATAGCGACTCGTAAGTAGCACTTAAAACCCAGCTGCGAGCGATCGTTTAACGTGCATCTTTGGGAAACGCACGTAAATGAACAACGAATGTTCGTTAAGTAGCTTGTAGAAAGAGCTCTTAAGAGCTAAGTTCAATCGTTATCGGGAAACCCGGCCCTGGACCACACCCCTAAATGCATTGAAGCAACTGCCATGTGATTGGTTGACTAGATAATTGCATTAATGAGAAATTGAACAGGTGTTCCCAGGGGCGAATTTTTCATCTAAATGTTGGGGGGGACAATAAACATACAATTTTTCAAGAACAATTTTTGAAGGGGACACCAATAATACAGGCAAAATTGTACTTGCAAGGAAATGTGTACAGATAGAAAACGTTTCTCTTTCTCTATGAACGGACTGCAGAGTGGAAAGAGTAATAAAATATTCTACTTAAGTAAAAGTAAAGTTACTGGTCTAAAAATCTACTCAAGTAAAACTAAAAAGTAAGTCATTTTAATTTTACTCAGAGTTAAAGTTACTTTTTTACAGCGGGGAGAGGTGGAGGGTTGAAAAAACAAGACAATATAAATCTCAAACTAGTTGTTTTTTATTGTAGGAAGATCTTTACAATTAAAGTGCAATAACAAAAAGTCAATCAAATAAAAAGCTTTTTTATATAACTAAGAAACATTTATGGAATTTTTTTATGATTTTTACAGGTGAGTTATGCACTTTTGAAGCAAAAATAATATGAGGTCAGCAGCAGCTAGTAAATACAATCACTATAGTAAGGTTGTAATTGATGTATTGGTGGTGACATACATTATTTTATTTATTATTTTTTCTATACCTAGTTTAAATGAGCATATAATGAGATGAGTGCCATATACTTTTATCCTTTACACGTTTATTGTATTCTAGCTTCCCAGACCTGTGTACCTGAAGTCTTTCAATCTCTCTCTCTCCCGCTCTCTCTCTCTCTTTGCAATGTCTAATGACCTGCGCATTCTCGAGGACGTTCTTAAGTTGTGTTTTACTTAACGCGAAGCTGCTAGACCTCGGAAGATAATGCGCATGTATTAAAAACGCGTCATGCAAATTAGCGGTAAAAAAACGGTGAAATTCCGTTTTCAAGAGCATGAATCCTGCCTGAATGAAACAATCGCTTTGCGTCAATGGCCAGGGGTTTCTTTCATAAGAATTGAATTGAGGGTCTGCATTAGTCCGCGCCTGTCTCGTCCCTCTCCATGGCTCTTTTTGCGCGTTCCCTGCCCATCAATCAATCATCCGTGGCGCGTCTTTATCACCTTGCTTTTTAATTTTTTTTACTCAGTACGGATATGATTTAAAATGTAGCAAAGGTCAATACTTTAAACAAAACATACTCAAGAAAAAGTAAAAGTACAGATTTTAAAAACTACTCAAAAAAGTAAAAGTACACAAAAAAACTACTCAATTACAGTAACGTGAGTAAATGTAATTTGTTACTTTCCACCCCTGCATGAATGCATAAAAATGTTTGTTTATCTGCTTCTGTTCTCATAAAACAAAATATGTTCATGTTTATATGTCCAAATAGTCCAGTTTAAAAACATATGAGGATAAACTGATAAGTGATGGGAAACGTTGTTTTGTAGGTATATAGCATAACACGTTGGCTCCGTACACTTCTCTACCACCGGACTGTGTGTCGGTGGTGAGGTAAAAGGGGCGCTGGCAGTGGACCAAACGACTGTGAGGCAAGGGAGTGGGGAATCCAAATGTTTAAAATAGTGCTGGGCAAAGATTAATCGCATACAAAATAAAAGGGATTTTTTGCATAATATATGTGCGTGTACTGTGTCTAATTATTGTGTATATTTAACCACACACACATTCATATATTCATTTCAGAATTGTTTTACTTATATATATATTTTTTTCATTTATTTTTAACATAGAATATATAAAAATAAATAAATATATATATAAACATTTAAATGTTTCTTAAATACATACATGAATTTGTGTGTATTTATTTATACATAATAATTACACACAGCACATACTCATATATTATGCAAAAAATCACTTTTATTTTGTATGCAATAAATCACGGTTAATCTTTGCCCAGCAGTAGTTTAAAACTTTTTTTGTTGTTGCTCCGTTTGCATTTGTATTGTTTTACTTCTTTCACAACTATTTTAAGTATAGACCGTTTCAGCAGTAACAACATAAACAAGCGGCTGCACGTAACTTCCGGTAAACTCCGCTAATAATAAATAACAACAAAGTCCTTTAAACGTAGTTTATTTATATAACAAGCAAAAAAACAACACATAGATTACCTTGGAAACCAAAACATTTGTTATTTTCGATTAGGCATTTGTTCAAAAGATCAGTTTAGCAACTAGTCAGACCTTAAAAAAAACGAAACCGGAAGTAAGGTTAGGATCCAGACGTGTATCACGTGCGTCCGATGAAACCGTCTATTAGAAATCATTAAATTATTTTCAATACACATATTTGAATGATATTTTAGGGGGGACAACCCTCAGATTGGGGGGCGATTTCCGCTATGGGTGTTCCTAATAATCCTTTAGGCAAGCATTTTTATGAAATTAACTCTAGTCTTAATGTTGATGTTTACAGCTTATCTTAAATATCAGTAAACCGACAAAGTTTTGCATTCACTTTGCATATTAAAATTATCTAAACTCAGATAAATGGTGTGAGGACATCGACAGTGTACATTTATATAAAATACAATGATTTTAGACAAAACTCATGTTTTCGCATGTTGTGAATCTCATGTCACGTTTGTGTTGTGAGAAGCACTTACATCATACAGTACAGGATTCAGCCAATCAGATGTCAATCATCAATGGATTTTCTTCATTCTGTGCTTTAAGTGTATACAGTATTTCTGGAGGTTGCACACGTTTCACTGTGTCTGATGACAAACAGGTTGCGCGTATAAAATGGCGGGTAAACGTTTTGCTTGTAGTAAAAATATATAGTAAATTCATATCCATGTCATCCAACACTCTTTATGTTCTGTTGTGTGTTTCTTGATATGAGTGATAACGTAACAGACCATTCAGTTTTGTGGAGATTACACAAAGAAGAATAGATGGATTTGTATAATAACAAAACCTTCCTGCACACACACTGCCGTCTCATTTTCTGCTAGAAACACATTAAGAAGTGCATTTTCTAGATTAGGGGGGCTTTAAGTAAATGTAACAAAGTTAATGTAGTGCGTTCCTTATTACCTCTACCATTCAGACTGAATGCAATGACTGAATTAACATTTTATGGTCCTATGCCTTCCACAGACTATAAAATACATTTATATCTCTTAACACAGTGATTGTTATCAGGATATGAGACTTTAGACCAAGTAATGTTTTTGAAGAGAATTATCCGTCACACCTTTAATGTCATAGGTTGATTTTATCCATATATAAATAGACCACATGACATCGATTTTTACATTTTAGACCCAATCTTTCACATGCTCCAGAAAGTAATTTATGTCTGATTATGTTTCATTCATTCATACATTGCATCAACATGGATCACCAGGCATCTCTGCCCTGGGCTTCCACGTCCTTTATGTGTCATTAAGCAGTACAATTATGTGACTATTGTTATTGTTTAATCATTGATCATTCATGCACTGTGTACAAACTTTAGCTTTAAACACTGAACCAATAGGGTGAATTAAGTGTAATTGGAACATGAGGTCAAACGGGACAGTATGACTATACAGAGTTGATTTTCTCGCCTGATGATTGAAAATAAAACCTTTTTGTGACACCACATAATCAAAATTGCATGCACACGTTGGTGTGACATCACATATGTGGGCGGGGCAAGCATCAAACAGAAAGTTGACCCTGGAACACATTCATTACACTGGTCAGTAAAGCCTGATTTATAGTCGTGTGTAAGCTCTACGCCATAGGTTATCCGTAGCCTGTGCTTAGCTCTGCGTAGCCTGACGTGCACCTCGCAAATTTTTTAACAGCGCGTCAGTTCTAAACGGACCGTAAGCGCTGTGATTGGTCCACCAGAACCCCTCCCGTCAGTTAAAAAAAACTGCTTCATGGGTATTTCCGTTTGCGACGGTGAAAACAAAGATAAGCCAATTTAAGGAGTAATTTAACTCAAACTGCAACAAAAGTCGCTGTTCATTTACTTCCATCATTGCTTGTCTTCTCAAATCATACACAACAAGTTGCTGTTTCTTCTTCGTTTGTGGATTAACCTGCTAAGCTTCTTCTTCTTTGACGGTCGCGCTGCTACTGTGGTTACACGCATGGATACTGCCTACCAGCGGTCTCCACGATTGTGTGCTCGTCGACGCAGACGACGACGCAAAAGTATAAATGAAAAACCGACGCGGAACCTACGCCGTCGCGGCTATGCCGTAGGACCCACGCACAACTATAACGAGCCCTTAAAGGCGGAGTCCACGATGTTTGAAAGCCAATGTTGATATTTGAAATCACCTAAACAAACACGCCCCTACCCCAATAGAATCTGGACCTTCTGTTGATAGACCCGCCTCACACATACGCAACCCGGCAAGGATGTCGGTTAGTAGACACGCTCCTTACTGCTGATTGGCTATAAGTGTGTTTTAGTAGTCGGCCCGTCTCCTTTTCCAAAGCGTTTTGCAAACATCGTGGACTCCGCCTTTAACTGAGGTGCCAAATCAGTATTACTATAATCTAGCATAGGTTATTATTTTATGCACTTTATATTATTACAGTTGTAGACTATTTGAAAGGGACAGCTCACCCTAAGGAACATTTTGTCATTACTTACTCATCCGCATGTCAAGCAAACTCATGATTTTTTCCACAATCATGTGAAACATTCTTGTTTTGTATTTTACCCAGGACAACATGGAGTGAGAAAAATGATCATATTTTGAATTTGAGTGAATTATTTTCTCTAACATTACACATGCAGTCCAATGATAATGTTATGTAAGATTTTGATATGAATCACAAATCCATGAGTAACAGTTGCTGGTGGTATTATTGTGGAAAATAATCACAATCAGCATAACAAACACACCTGAGCTCCGCAGCTCAAAGAGACATCTGTGTTTGTGTGTTTGTTTGTGTGTGTGTGCGCGCGCGTGTTTCTATAAACTTGCAGAATGCTGTTGAAAATCACCGTAACCGGATTTCTGCATGTCTGAGATATACACAACAGATGGCAGATTGAGCTGAAACATGGAGAGTTTATACTCATTAGACACGACACATATACACATATTATAATTCGGAGAAAAAAGACCTGAATACCTAAAATCCATCTTTCTGATGATCACTGGCAGTCATAAAGGACCTTGGAGAAACACAGCAGCAGTACAGAGCATGAAAATAACATGCAGAAAAACTGAACGTGTGTTGCAGAAATCAACACTTGAAGTACATTGTAGCATCTATAAGGAAGGACAGCCTTCATGCTTTCAATATAGAACTAGGCACTGCTATACAGACACCGCTACTTCTCAAACATTATAAACAACAACATGAACAACACTTGCACTTTTTTTGCTACCTCAAAGTGCAAAATAATTGAATAATTTATTTTAAAAACCTGGAAGAAACGGTACAGTTTAAGCCTCAACTTGCAGCACTGACACACTCCCCACATTCTTTCTCAAAAAGAAATTTAACTGTCGTAAAGCTGATCTCGTAGTAAATACCTCTCTTCTCACATGCATTTTTTCAGAGTCTCTAAAAATGTCAGTTGTTAAAGTGATATTCCAGCCACATATCAAATTACCCCATGATTTACTCATCCTCAACCAATCCGAGCTACATATGTCAATCATCTTTCAGACGAGCAGATTTGTAGTTAATTTAGTAAATGTCCTTGCTCTTCCAAGCATATAATGGTAGCAAATCGGGATCAGGGAACAACTATAGACTTTAATCCCCGAAAAGTGCATCTATGCTACACAGAAGTAATCCACACGGCTCCAAGGGGTTAATAAAGGTCTTCTGCAGATAATTGATCCTACTGTGTAAAAAAAAATATCCATATTTCAAACTTTATAAAATGTAATAACTAGCTTTCGGTAACGACGCCATCTTGAAATCACACATTTTCTGTGAGAGTTTTCAGCGCAGCGAGCATTAGTTGACGGGTACAATGCGCAGTGAATCACGTTCAAGATGCCGTTGTTACCGGAAGCTAGTTATTATAGTTTAAAATATGGATTTTTTTCTTACAATATTGCATCAGTTACACATAAAAGACCTTTAATAACCCATTGCAGCCTTGTGGATTACTTTTGTGAAGCATAAATGCAGTTTTTTGGGCTTCAAAGTCTCGAAATTGTTCCCTCATCCCTGTTTTCTCCCAATATAAGCTTGGAAATGTATCTTGGATTGCTTGAGGGTGAGTAAATCTTGATATTTGGCTGGAATATCGCTTTAAGTCTCCTCTAAAAAGGAGCAAGACAAAACCACTTAGCAACTACAGACCATCTCAAATCTTCCTTTTATAGGCAAGAAGGTTGTTTTCAATCAACTAAACAAATTCTTAGACTCAAAAGGCTACCTGGACAATTTTCAATCTGGTTCCGTCAGCATCACAGCACAGAGACAGTGCTCATAAAGATAATAAGTTTGACTGTAGATCACATCATATTCTTACAAAGACTGGAAAAAATGGGTAGGGCTCTCTGGAATGGTCCTCAAATGGTTTAAGTCATACCTAAAAGGAAGGGGTTACTTATATATACCTATAAATCTGATTGGACTGTACATGTGGAGTCCCACATGGTTCGATCCTTGCACCGCTTCTGTTTAATCTGTATATGCTCCCACTTAAGCCTAGCCTGGTCAAAACCAGACCATTCTCAGTAGTAACTGAGTTATGGTCTGGCAAAGCTTTAAAGACAAATAATTTCCAAAGGGGCGTCACCAACAGACATCTCTCAAATGCCTCTGTGTCCAATTGGATAGAACTAAAACCAATTACAGCGATGAAGGAGATGACATATGCAGAGCTATATCAGACTTTCGCAGGATCCAGTCGGTAAGACAGCAATAACATCTTTTTTTAGATATGAAGTTTTTGAGTGTTGTTCTTTGCTCTGGTTTTAACGAAAAGGAAAAGTTTAAATCGCTTAAAACAGACAGGATAGCTGATTCGAATGAGTGATGTTCCATGCCGGCATCCATCTTTGAATGTACAAAATCTGCTTCACCGTCTCTGCGCTGTCGTCATCGTGTAAAGCTCGCACCAACGTTTCTGATTGGTGCCGCGATTTCTCGGCATTAGAAATTTGCTTGAATGGCCTCTTTGCCAGACTACTTGCAGAGTAAATATAAATATAAATAATAACTTTGAATGCATTAAAAAACTGAACTTGTGGGACCGCACCGCATGCAACACGCTGGCCAGAAGTGATGTATTTCATTGTTTGCAACTTAATGTGTCCAAAACAGAATGTATGTTTTTTCCTAAGTCAAATAGTATTAATAAAGAGTCGGATCTCTATAATTTTAGGTTTACTAGAGACTATATGTCATTTTAGGCAGCAAAGATGTATATGCATTCGATGATCATCTCCCATATGACATTTTGTTTAAGAACTTGGTCCCAGGCAAGTTCAATGACTCTAAAACCACTAGAGTCCTTCCTTGTATAAACATACACTTACATATTTGATAAGAAATCTGTATATTTTCATAATTGTTTAATCCTTAAAACATATTATTTGTTGAGTTGGGATAATCACTCAAAAAAACAAATGGTGCTAAATAGCACTAAAGGTTCATTGGTTCGTAATCACAGGGGAACCATTTTTAGTGACATATAGCACCTATGTAGTACCTGTAGCACCATATAGTGCTTTTTAGAACCATATCTGGTGCTATAGTGGTGCTATATCACCCCCGGATGGTTCTTCATAGGTGCTTTATTATTTAACTTTTTTTTAGAGTGTATGATTAAGTTTGCAAAAGTTTGCCTTATGAATAAGATCATTCATGGTTTATCTGCTCCCCCTCTTAGCAATTTAGTTATTAGAACATCTGCCCATCGTCCTACATGAGGTGTGTTAAGAGGTGACCGCATTATTCCTTTGAGACAGGGTCATTTTAGTCAGTCAGCCTTTTCTGTTAAAGCTGCACGACAATGGAATACAATTCCAATGAATATAAGAGACTGTAAGTATTATGATTCATTTAACATTCAGTTAAAGAAATGGCTAACTAGAATTCTAGAACATAAAAATTTGGGAGATGTTTGCTAGCGGCACCGCTATTAATATGCTTTTATTTTAATCTGCCTTTTAGGGTGACTTATACCATTCTGTCCATGGACAACAGATGAAAAATAGCCTTTGGCTAATTCTGGTGCATTTACAGAAATGTTTTATTAATGTGCCTGATAACTAAATAAATAAAAGTAAAGAAAAAATTTGTGTTTTTTGTTTGTTTATTGTTTCTTTCATTTGCATTAATTAATTAATTAATTTATTTCACTATAATGAATATTAGACTGAAGGCTCTGGAATGAGTTTCTCTCCTGTGTTGACAGGTGACACGGATTTATGACTAAACTAAAATTTCATTACGACTATCAATGGGGGGTGAAGTCTGAATGTCGTGTACAGTGGAAAGACGACTTTAGCCAAATAATGAAAAAGAACCAAATTGCTTACCACATTTATGCAGATAACACAAAGATCTATACTTAGCCCCAATGACTACAGCTCCATTGACTCACTATGCCAGTGCATTGATGACATTAACAGTTGGATGTGTCAAAACTTCCAAGTCATTGTATTTGGACACAAAGATGAAACTCTCAAGGTTTTGCTGGTTTTAGCTGTTGTGTTCAGTATTGTAGCCAAAGGTTAGTGGTGTTAATACTGTTGAAATCCTTCAATCTAACTATGAGCTTTAGTAATTGTGAGAGTTGCCTCAGTAAACACCAGTAGTGATTGGCCAATCCTCAGCTCAACATCTGGCATGATGGCTTAGCTAAACATTGTTCTGTTTGCTCTAAACTGCACACAGAATGAGTTCTGCACCTTTTACACAAGCCTGAACGTTAATTGTTTTTAATGCAAACAAACCCTATAGTCACCCTACAGGTAAGAACACACCAAACCAACGCTAATAAATTAACGCAGACTGTGAGGTCAGCTCACATTGCCCACGTGCTGGATTTCTGGGTCCAAAGTGCCCTGACACAGCAAACGGATGGCCGTCAAGTTACACGCCTGTTCTGCACCTGCGTGAGATAACCTCCCGTACCAGGAGGTGGCAGTAGTTGGTGTTCATAAATTAAAACGAGATAACCTAAAGAGCTAGTGAAAACACAAAGCAGCGTTCGCTTACCAGTTGCACACAAATCTTGTTAAGCACAAGATTAAAGCTTGCTTGCTTCGTTACATCTGTTTTTCATCTTGTGCACTGGTTGGCTATGCTGAACAACCAATCAGAATGGTCCGTGATGGTACGTAAGTTAAACGACACTCAAAACCTGCTCAACCGCCGCCCATCGGCTTATGGTATAGTACATAGCTTAAAGGGATTTTTTTAAGTGATTTCATTGCTAAAACGTTATTTTGTGTATTTGGTATTATACAATGTGTTTGCGTGGTTTATGGTTAAAAACACATTATTTTCCACATACCGTACATTTTTGCAGCTCCAGACGGATTTTGTACAAAACTTAATGATTTGAAAAGCTCTGTGTCACTGATTGGCCAGCTAATCTGTACTTTGTGATTGGTCTGAATACCTCTGACGTCAGCCGGAAATATGACGCTCTTTACCATGTTTGAAAGATTCACTCACAATTATGGCTGCACGATTCGCGCTAAAATGTGAATCACGATTTTTTTCCATGGGAATTGAGATCCCGATTCTCTGAAACGATTCTCATATTTTTAACAACAAAAAAACTTTACTGCACTCAAGTAACAAAAATGTGCTACACCAGACTTTTAGTTATAATAAAGTGTCTTCAAAGTCTCTTTTCCTTATTTTAGAAGATAAGTAACTTAAAATGTGTTTATTGTGTAATTGTACAAAAAAAGAACAGCTGCTACTTATTTTAATCAAACTGGTCAACCTTAAAACTTTAGAAACGTTTCTCAATCTGAAGGCTGCAGCCTTCCGGAGGTCGCATTTCTAAGCTGCATATGTCACGGTCTTCAAGACAGTCTTATTTCAGAATATTAACAATTATAAAGTTGATTATTATTCTTAGTTAATCATAAATTGTTGTAATACGTTTATGACTTGCGAATGTAATGCTCAGTTAAGTTAAACCAGGCTCGATGATGTATGCAGCCTGCATATGCGACCTACAGAGGCTGCAGACTTCCGATTGAAAAACGGCCAGAGGTAATTTATTTCCTTGCCTTTTTTCGGAACCAATATTGTTGTATCGTCACTCTCTCCATCGCCATCAGGATTTTCTGCAATGGAGCACGTTTTACGTTTAATCAAGTAAATCGATGTGTTTAGGTTTACCGCTTTGTTCCACGCCGCAAATGAGGAGAAGGGAGGAAAGAAACGATCAGGTCTGATTGGTAAATGAATAGGTTTGATTTTACACTGCGTAAGTGTAAGCAAATTTAACTTACATAACATCTGGATTGTTGTAATGTAAATACCTGAACGCAGTATCTGAATACAGGGAAATACTGTACATGCAAGAGAATCACGATCATTTACAAAGAGGATCGCGTGTATGTGTGAATCGAGATCGTGGTTCTTTTTTCGATTAATCGTGCAGCCCTAGTCACAATGCAATGCTAACATGAGTTAACTTACAGCCGGGAGGAATTATGATAAAGTCGGTCTTTACAACATCACCAATCCCAGAAAGTAAACTGTTGCCTACAATCTGTGTGTTTGTTGTAGTCCAAGAAAAGAGATTTACGCTGGAGACAATAACTCATGTCATCATTTACTTTGGGGTTTGTACCTTTTGTGTGCACGCTTACCAAATCTATATCCCTAATTTAACAGGAAGATCACACCGGTGCGATTGGGACTATTTGCCTGAGGCATCGTAAGACCTCAATATATTGTCAGGTGCCGCAGGTATTAATTTTGTGGTGTCGACTACTGGCACCTGCAGACTTGTATTTATTAGCAAAAAAATCAATACTTTTCTACTAAAGAATAAAGTCATCTACATCTTTGATGGGTTAAATTAACAGCAGATTTTCATTTTTGAGTGAACTATCCCTTTAAGAACTCTTACTGTACTCTATAACCTTTAGAATAATTATGGGATTGCAATCTGATTTCTTATGAAAGTACTGGGATGGCAGGTGCTCCTATATGAGAGTCTGAGAGCTACAAAATATCAGTTCAGTCACCACGATGCAATTATGGACCTTAAAAATAGAGTCACATATGTCCAGACGCCAATATGGCTTCAGGCGTCATTTTTAAGATCTGAGATCAAAGCTTTGAAGAAATCCACAGGGTACAGAGAATCGTCAGGTGGACACAAGCAGAAGAGATACAGTATTGCTGGCGTGCGTAACTGTTTGTGGTAAAAGGCTGGGGTTATGGACAGAATTAATGCTCTAATAATATTGCCGTGTTTTCGGGTCAAGTGAACTGGCCTCAGTGACCAGACGGTGCTTAGAGATTTGGTCGTGACATGTGTTGGTCATCACTTTCCTCGTGGTCTGTGGAGACGGGGAGAGGCGTGTGGCAAAGGCGGCCTGACCTAACTCTCCTCTGAAAAGAGAAATGGGTTTCATTTCACAGATGAAGCACCATGTGGCGGGCAGAGGGCGAGATCGGAGGGCGTAAGCCGTGCTGCCGGAGACAGCTGGCAAACGCTCGGTCAGTGTCCCCGGAAACATCCGTTACGAATTAGAAAAGCCTTTAAAACAATTCATGGCCATAATTTGGATTCGCGTAACGTATTTTCAGCAATGGAAATATCTGGCCACTTGACAAAATTGAGCAATCATTTTAAAAACCCTTCACCTTATTCAAATTAGATCTGGGTTATTCTTTGATAAATATGACAGGAGGAGAGTTCAGGTGCTCAAGCGTCTGTAAGTGTGTACTGTATGCACACCAAAGTGTAATTTAACATCACTGACATCTCCGAATCCGTCTTAATGTCCCCTCTCACATTCATTCTGAGAAATAAAAGGTCAAAACTGAAAAGTTGCACGGCAGAGCTGTCAGCACAAAACATTAATTCAGATCAAATAGCATGACGCAGGGAAATTATCCTAATTCGTTCAGATTCTTTGACTAAAGGCTTCATAACAGTTTAATCTGACTTTTATTTAGGTGTCCTGTAGAGGCATTTTGCTACAGTTACATAAATTGCTATTTTAAGATAGCAAAATTTAATAGTCAATCTCAAATACCACATGTAATGTAGGGCCCTATAATTTCCGCGATCACAGAATCGCGGACGGAATCGCGGAAGTAGCTAATTAACACGGAATCTAGTATTAACACGGAATTTTGCAAAATTTTACATATTTTGAATAAAATTATGTTTTTGTGTGGGAGACGAACGTATGTCTGGGGGAAATGCATTTAAAATATAATCATCTGCATCATGGCGCCGCTCTCTGTCTCTCTTTCACTCGCACATGCAAAGAGCTGCGTGCTCATGCTGTCCTAAGTCAGATCACTATCCTGTGTATGTTTGTAAAGTTATATGCATTTCAAGCGATTGTGTATAAAATATGGATTGCGTTCCGCTAGATTGATGTGTTTAAGGCACTTCTGAAGGCACCACTGCTTTGACACCTTGTTGTAGCCCCCTGCAACAACACTAAACAATGCATTGAATTGTGTGTGTGCGCGAGCGCATGTGTGTGTGTAAATGCATCTTTTATAGTCATTAAGTAATCCTGTTATCCAGTTTTTCCCCAAATCATTTACATTTAATCATTAACATTAAAGGCACACTCTTTTTATGACTAAAATAACAGTAAAGGGTAAAAAATTTAATTGCCAAAAATTAAAACGGATAAAACGGAATTTGCAAAAATTAAAACGGAGAAAACGGAATTTGGGAAAAAATAAAACGGAATTTGGAAAAAAATAAAAAGGATTTTATAGGGCCCTAATGTCACACATTTCAGAGAAAGAAAAAAACACACACAAGGTGAGTCTGGATTTCCAAATGGTCAAATGGTTTGGGCTCAGTTACAGTTTAAAGTTGTGTAGGCCTACTTAAAGTCCCTATGAAATCAAAACTGACTATTCTTATCTTTTAATGCAATATTGTAGCGTTTATTATAAACAGTTTATCTGTGTGGGTCATTACTGTTGAATAAATTCATTTGCCATCATAAAATGTCATCAAAATCTGAAAATGTACTTCCGCCCCCTTGTGGTGAACTTTCTCTGATGATGTCAGCTTGGGCAGGGCATCCATTAATCCCGCCCCCTCCAACTATTATGGTGCGTCCGAATTTGCCTACTTACTTACTATATAATAGGCGAAAACAGCAGCCGATAGGGTTGTGCCGATAGACGATAGTATCGTGTATCGAAGATTGTCTTACATATCGTAATAGCGGATTTTCATGACAATAGCTGTTGATGGTTATTATTATTATCATCATATTTTCACATTAACATCGGTATGCATGCTTTTCCTCGCATAAGAGGGTTTGTGGGCTTCACTTTGCGCGAGAAAGCTTGTAATGCACACAGATTACTTATCACACGCACGTGGATTCAATGTGCGCATTGAATTCCTGAATGCGCGGACCATGGACTCCTCCTAGCACCTGAACTTGTAATACGCGCAGCTCTGACATTTTCTTGCCCTAGAGAGGTTGTTAGGCGCGCAGAGGGTTAAAACCAGCGAGTTTGTTGTTCCCACTCACTGGCACACAGGAAATTCTACAGTGCCTGGACTTAATGACGCGCTCGGATTAATGGCATCAGTTTTAAGAAGGTTGCGGTCATGACAGTGTTGCCCTTGCTTCTTTTTTGTATACCAATTAAGTGACTTGTCATAAATAAGTAAAAATGAACAAATAAATAAATGAGTAAACTACTGCCCCACCCCCCGATACTATCGTCTATCATCGATCTTACAGGCTGACGATTGTATTTTCGCACTTATAATATTCTAAAAACAGTAGGCGAAAACTACTTCTGGCAAGATTTTGGAGTGTGCATTTCGTGGACACTTTACTATCCCATGAGCCCCAAGTAGAGGACTGATAGCAGTAACGCGGGTCTATCCTTGTGGTTAAATTGCGCTTGTTTACATCATCCACGTTAACAAGTCACTTATTGTTATGATGCCGTATGTCATGTAATGTCTGAATTTCATTCAAATTACCCATACTATACTGAATGCACTGTTTTAACAGTCAATACTTCATCTCCGCTACTTCAGTCAGCTCCTTCATCTAATTCAGTACATACTGTCATCGTATGCGATTACTGATGAAAGGGTTAATCTGCTGCGAGTTCCATTTCTGAATAAAAGCCTACTTTTCTAGATCCAGTCGATCCATAATGCAAAACACATTTTCCACGTGTGATATTCTGTTTAACTTGGAAATACTTGATTGCGGCTTCCTGTTCATGGGGACTTTACGGTTATAGGTTTGCTTATAACCCTAACCCTTTTATATGCAAAATTAATAATCATTTAAAATATTTATTAACAAATTTATGCTTAAAAACACAAGGCAATGTCATAGCAAACCGTGCCTATACAACGTGTAAATAATTAGCTAAAACTCCTCGGACACAAAGACACAGAAACATAAGAAACAGCCAGGACTTTTCTTACAGGGTCTGGAAAATACAATGCAGTCAGACAGATAATGACAGATATTCAGTCAATGACAGAAAAGTGCATTTCTGCAGTAACACAGCCAGCAGACAATGTCGCCAATAATAAAGTCTATTGATAGCATATTTAAGACTGCAAATGATGCATCTTCAGTGATTCCCATACTAAGTTTCATCCAGAACATAATATTCTCAGTACTATTCTATTAGAAAATGGCGCTCTATGATATCCAATCCTGTTTTCAAAAGAACAACATGGTCTCGCTAAAAACTCTTGTAAAAGGACACAATGGCCCTCTTTTAGTGGGGCAGACGACATTGAAAGCTCTTTCCCTGTGCTCTCAAAAAGCTCGGTAGTCTTTCAGATGCTCCGTGGGTCTGTACATTTCCGTTAGGGGTGACGTAGTTATTATATCTAAATTCATATCAAGTCAAAATGTATAGTGTGTGCTTTAAGCATTATTCTGTGTTGCATGCACTGGAAAAATGCAGCATTTTTATCAAATCAACATTTTTTATGTTGCTTTAACTTAACAAATTAAGTTAAACAATTTTAACTTGTTTTATAAGTTATGTCAACTAATCACAGGTTGAATTGACTTCCAAACCAAGTTGTTTTGACTTCATGCAGCATTTTTTTACAGTGTGGGTGACTTGCTGAAGCACATGTTGCGCTGCGTCCCAAACCGCCTACTTCCTATATAGTAGGCGAAGTAGTGCTTTTACATGCTATATAGTATGGAAGTAGGCGATTTGGGACCCAGCTTTGGTCTTATCTGAATGAGTGAGTGGATATAATTTTTACTTTTTTCTCCAACGCAGTCTGTACCATGCCCCGGAGGGTAAAACTCCAGCATGTTTTCTGACACGAAAATGGAGGGTCTTGAAAGCAAAATATATGTCATACAGCGTTTGACTGATTGTAATGTATTTTCCTACCAAACTCCAAAAAAAATAATAATAATATTACTTGTGCTTGAGGACACATTGCATTAGAAGTAGTGGTTTATTAAATCGGAATTCAGTGAGGAATATTGGGGGCAATGTAAGTGGAAAAGAAATGGACTCTGGCTTAATATGATTCCACACACTATCATTAAAATATCATATGCACTTTGGTGATAAAAATGACCTATCATTTGTCTGGAAAGAGAAATGAAGCACCCAAATGGAGAAAAATGGCGATAATAAGATCATTTTAAAACATGAATAATGATAAATTGAACACTTAAAATGCTGAATCACTTTCAACCCAGCGCTGGGTCAAAAATGAATAAACCTACCCTATGCAGTCCGGTCAAATATAAACATTTTTTGGGCTAATTTGATTCAACGGTTAAGTTTGTCAATTTTTTATAAAAATAACCCAGCATTTTTATAGGCTAGTAAAGTAAGAGTCAAGAATGCCAACCCAGAAGGTGATTAACTGTAGAGTCTGCATGCCACACAATTTCCACTACAGTTTAATTTCCATAAACATACCAATATTGGAGAAACAAATTTATAATTAATCAGACTGAACTTCTTATGAGAATGCAATGCGTTCTGGGATTGCTTCCTCACATACACGCATTACAATTTGGCAATAAGGGTGCTGATACCTTTTTGAGGCTCCAGGATTGTGCCTTTGTAGGAAACTTACTGTGCTTTTGAACGGAGCATGTGTCTCGTAATATGATTTGATGGCTAGACTACCTGTGCATCAAAGCAATAAAATATGTTTTGAACACATCCTCAACATAAGCCAGCTGACACCACCTTAACGTCATTTAAATGTGTAAATGACAGCTGTTTCCACAGATGTCCGGAAAAAAGAAGTGTGAATGCTGGATCCAACACATCCACACTACAGGATGGAGAAACTCATGACGTAAGAAGCACAGAAAAAGCCACAGGGATAAATATCCTTATAAGTACCGTATGGTTGCTCTTTAAATAGGTTTACATCTTAATTAAGTTTTGTCAAACACGCCTAAAATGGTGTACGGACATAACTAATATCATTGACCTATGTATAAAAATGCCTTTATGTACATTATGTATATTTCCCCTCATGATCTGTTGTATGCACCTGTTGTATTTGTTAGATTTTTCATCTTCTAGTTGAAAGTTTATAGCAACCAGAACGAATTGATTTGGGAAAGTCTGGAATCAATTTTAAAGTTTCCTTCTCAAACCCTCCAGCACCAACAGCAATACAAATGGTCTCAGATCAGATTAAGACCAAGCCCCACACACCATCTTCAGGAAAGCCATATTGATTCCAAACTTTCTAAAATTGACAAACAGGCAACATGATATCCCATAAAATCGGATGCAGTGCAAAATGTTATAAAGTTGTAAATATATTCATAGCGTTTGAACTACTTTTCATGAATTCATCACCGAGGTGCTGTGACAGAACACATCTGCTCATTTTCACAGTTTGCCATTGATGCTCTCAGCCCTGTAATTGGTGCACGCAGCTCCATTTTTCATTTCCTTTTTTACTCGACAAGACTAAATACTTTTAAAAAATCTGTTCACTGAACCAAACCAACACTGACTACTTATGCTATTACAAATGGGGAAATACACAGAATCCCTGCTGCATCAAACAAATAATAAAAAGACAAATTAACTTAAATGATCCCAGAGGACGCTACATGCCGGATGAGAGGTCATAAAATAATGCAATAATATTTTCCTGGGTGTTGCTTTGTGATGTCTAATGCAGGAAGACTGTGATAGATTATTTGATTTCCAATTCTATACAATAATTGCACAAGAGGCTGGTATTGGATATGGGGAAAATTCGATGGCACACAGGAATGTAATTCATACAGAGATGCACAATAGCATTAGTAACCGTAAAAGTAAAAGTTTAAATAAATAAAAACAACTACAAGAGCTGTGAGTCACTTTAGTACACCTACCTCCGACTATATGTGATTCAGCTTTATTCAAACCTCAATGGCAAACAATCAGTGCTTGCGGGCCATACGCTGCCTTACCATCAGCTATTTTTATATAACATCTCACGGCCATCTCATTGTGCACAACTTGCACTTGTGTTTTAAGAAAGCGCTTGTGTGGGTGACTGGTGAAGAAAGATACAGGGCTTTACATTAAATGCACTGTTTGTGTGTTGCTTAAAAACTTGTACAGTGGATGTATGGCCATTCTGGCTTCATTTAGGATGTTTTTCAGATAAAATTCATATAATATATTTTGACACAAATAAAGAAATAATCTACCTTAACCTTGCCTTTGTAAAAAAAAATTATTTGTCCCGAAATTGTTTCAGTTAAATGTCAGAATATACAGTAGTTGTACTTGTCTTAATCCACTGTATCATATTTAATTGTGATGTTAAAAAAGACTATTATAAAATATTATAAACTTAGTTTGAATGCTGGAAATCTTTAAACATATCCCAATTTTCGACACTTTAAATTAGCAATTTATGCATTTGGTAGATCCAAAGCAGCTTAATGCGTTACATTTTTATCAGTATGTGCATTATCTGGAGGATTCGTACCCACAACCTTATGGGCTTTAAAACACAATGCACATGCAGCACACCTAACGTGCAACTATATCATGCGAGAGAAAACTATCATTTTTGCAGTTGTACAACTAGCCCAGGATCCCACGTTTGCATCAATATCTGATACCAATTTAAAGTAAGATGTACCGCTTATGAAAAGACGATGGCCAGGACATGCGTGGCTTCCTAAGACCCGGTCGGTTTTTCTCCGTGGCTCTGTTACAGCACAGGTATCTCTCGTTGTCGGAGTGGTACCGGTGTTGGATCCGGATGTGGGTTCGGGGTTGCCTCCACAGATGCTTGGGCGGTTTGGCCAAACCTGCTCCCTCTCTGCTCAATGCCGAGCACTCCATCATAAAACTCGAGCTTTGTCTTTTCTGTCCAATGTCAATGAGGTAAACTTTACAGTCAGGTATCCTCTGTCCACCGTTTACTGGTGCTGAAACCAGTGCGCTCAACTTCACATACTGAAGAATCAAAACTGCTCGATTAAAGTTATACAGAGCAGATGAAAACCGAGAGATTTCTGAAAAATAAGCAGTAATGTCGAGCAAAATAAAGACGAAACGTGCAGGGCAGCGTCGCGTCTTGTATCCTGTTGAAGTAAAGCGCGCGCTCTATAAAGATCCAGGCGAACGACGTGATGACGTGACGTCACCAGGCACTTCACTCCCCTATCTTATACGCTTCAAACATTAAACAAAGGTTTGAAATTAAATATTTGCATATACCAATGTAGCTCATGTAGCTCATCTGGTTTATCTCGTCCAGCATTGAGTTAGCAAAACAAAGTCTTGGGTTCAAGCCCTTAAAGGGATAGTGCACCCAAAAATGAAAATTCTGTCATCATCTACTCACTCTTATGTTGTTACAAACCTGTATTAATTTCTTTGTTCTGATGAACACAAAGGAAGATATTTTGAAGAATGTTTGAAAACAAACCAATCATGAGCCCCATTGACTTCAATAGTAGCCTAGTAAAAATGATACTATGGAAGTGAATAGGGCTCATGATTGGTTTGGTTTGAAGTATTCCTCAAAATATCTTTCTTTGTGGTCATCAAAACCAAGAAATTTACATAAATAATTTAGGTTGCAACTTTGTATTTATATACTTGATGGTCATGGACATTTAAAGTTACAACATTTTAATTTGACCATATATTATCCAACCTTATTTATATATAATTTATAACCTTATTGGTTATTTTCTAAGATAATTTAAACCAACAGTTGGGTTTGTCCAAATTTTACCCAACAATGGATTGAAAATAACCCCATTTTCTTTATAGTGTAGGCAACAGAGACATACTTATCAAACAATGTAAAGTATATTAAAGGGGAAATATCATGAAAATCAGATTTTTTTTCATGTTTAAGTGTTATAATTGGGTCCCCAGTGCATTTATTAACCTAGAAAATGTGTAAAATATCAACCCAGTAACTTAGTTTTGGTAAACCATACTCTGCAAGCATGTGAAAAAATATCTCATTGAAATTTGGCTCCCCCTGTGATGTCAGAAGGGGATAATACTGCACCTTAATCTGCACTATCCAACCACAGCACTGCCATTTAGTGCAGAGATCAGCTCATTTGCATTTTAAATGACACACCCAAAACAGGACATTTTTGCACACAACTACAAAATGGCAATTATGACATGTTATAATAAATTATCTGATATTTTGAGCTAAAACTTCACATACGTATTCTGAAGGCACCAAAGATTTATTTTACATCTTGAAAAAGTGTTGCCGTTAAATGTTGTACCATGCGCTACAAATTTATGCTATATATTTACTTATTTAGTTATTTTATAATCACTGAACTTTGTCTTTTGGTTGTTTTACATTTTTTGTTGCAATGTATGCCTCTATCCGTGTGTGCAACAGCCCCCGTAGGCCTAGCTCTATTTTTCACCAAGGTGATGAACGGATATGCAAACTTGTTAACTATTAATAAGTGTTAATGCTTATTGTTTTCATGCTCACCTAAATAAAACAGGACATGTAGGGGGTTCATAATGTTTGTGTTAAATTAAATGGCTGCAGGCGATCATTCTGTTTTTCTTTTCATATGATCTCATTTCGAGTCATTGTGCCCTTTTACCGTCTCAGTTAACACAGCACGTTGAAAGAAAAGCACCAGGGAGCCGCTCCCACCCTCTGCTCAAATCTCTATGACCTTTCCATCACTTGCTTTCCCAGGTCGGTTTAACTGAGTTCACTGGATTCTGATCCTTGTACCGTACCATTACAGAAGACAGTTAGCACCGGTTACATCGGTTACTGACTCAGCGTGTTTCAGTGCACGCTCAGTGGACATACACACGTGACCGAATCAATCTGTCGCTAATGCTGCATGTGCTTTAATCAACAGAGTAAGCTCTGAACACATCAGTTCTGATGTCGTATTCTAAAACTACTTGACAGGTATCGCAGTACTTACTTGATTTCCTTATGGATCTCAATACTGGCTAGGGCTGATTTGTACAAAGCTTCCAGGTCCAGTAACTTCTTGGCATCCAGGGAAGACTGTCTGTGGGCCAAAGGCGGAAGCAGGATTGTCCCGGAAAACCTGCGGCGCACAGCATTGCTGGGCAGAGGATCATTTATGTTGGCGAGGGATAACCTTCTTGTCTAAATGAAGAATTTGATAGTCATTGGTCAACCAAGCAAAATTTATGTTGTCAAACAAAAACAAATAATTTACAAGATGATAATTTAATATGATAGTAATTATCCTTTTTTAACTGTGCTTATTATGAACCTAAAGGTGAAATATCAATTTCTATCATAAACTCAGAAATATATACTGTGCAAAACATTGCAAAAAAAAAAAAATGAAGGAGTCCCAAACAATCTGGCATTGGTCAGATAAATCGATAACTACATCCCAAACCCACGCCATTTGTTAATGTCATGTTGAGGTGTGGGGCTATAGACCATTTTGCAAGATGTAAACAACACTGGTCCAGAAACACTTATTTTCTCAGTTTGAAACGGTTTTCTTTATTTTACATATATCTTAAAGATGTTTGTTTAACTTTTTGATTCAGTTCTGTATGTTGTATTTCATCCCAACGTTTATGTAGTGAAACAGGAAGTGCTTTTGGACCAGTGTTGTTTACATTTTGCAAAATGGTCTATTCAGGATCCTCAAACAAACAGCAATGTTTTGATAGCACCACACCACGGAGTTTGTGTTTATACACTCACCTAAAGGATTATTAGGAACACCATACTTATACTGTGTTTGACCCCCTTTCGCCTTCAGAACTGCGTTAATTCTACATGGCATTGATTCAACAAGGTGCTGAAAGCATTATTTAGAAATGTTGGCCCATATTGAAAGGATAGCATCTTGCAGTTGATGGAGATTTGTGGGATGCACATCCAGGACACGAAGCTCCCGTTCCACCACATCCCAAAGATGCTCTATTGGGTTGAGATCTGGTGACTGTGGGGGCCATTTTAGTACAGTGAACTCATTGTCATGTTCAAGAAACCAATTTGAAATGATTCGAGCTTTGTGACATTATCCTGCTGGAAGTAGCCATCAGAGGATGGGTACATGGTGGTCATAAAGGGATGGACATGGTCAGAAACAATGCTCAGGTAGGCCATGGCATTTAAACAATGCCCAGTAGGCACTAAGTGGCCTAAAGTTTGCCAAGAAAACATCCCCCTCACCATTACACCATCAGCACCAGCCTGCACAGTGGAAACAAGGCATGATGGATCCATGTTCTCATTCTGTTTAC
The DNA here is from genome assembly GCF_027580225.2 of Misgurnus anguillicaudatus. Classification (NCBI taxonomy): domain Eukaryota; kingdom Metazoa; phylum Chordata; class Actinopteri; order Cypriniformes; family Cobitidae; genus Misgurnus; species Misgurnus anguillicaudatus. The sequence continues at coordinate 9,296,451 of NC_073350.2, forward strand.
GCCAAATTCTGAATCAACCATCTGAATGTCTCAACAGAAATTGAGACTCATCAGACCAGGCAACATTTTTCCAGTCTTCAACTGTCCAATTTTGGTGAGCTTGTGCAAATTGTAGCACCTGTTTCCTCGTTGTAGTGGAGATGAGTGGTACATGTTGGGGTCTTCTGCTGTTGTAGCCCATCCGCCTCAATGTTGTGCGTGTTGTGGCTTCACAAATGCTTTGCTGCATACTTCGGTTGTAACGAGTGGTTATTTCAGTCAAAGTTGCTCTTCTATTAGCTTGAATCAGTCGGCTCATTCTTCTCTGACCTCTAGCATCAACAAGGCATTTTCGCCCACAGGACTGCCGCATACTGGATGTTTTTCCCTTTACACATCATTCTTTGTAAACCCTAAAAATGGTTGTGCGTGAAAATCCCAGTAACTGAGTAGATTGTGAAATACTGTCTGGCACCAACAACCATGCCACGCTCAAAATTGCTTAAATCACCTTTCTTTCCCATTCTGACATTCAGTTTGGAGTTCAGAGGATTGTCTTGACCAGGACCACACCCCAAATGCATTGAAGCAACTGCCATGTGATTGGTTGATTATATAATTGCATTAATGAGAAATTGAACAGGTGTTTCTAATAATCCTTTAGGTGAGTGTATTTTACAGAAAATCTACTAATAGTTGTATTTGGGATATGTGAATAGGAAGTCACGTTTCCAAGTAAAACAAACAAGAAAATTTGTTTTGATTTCATATTGACTTAAACAATTGTTACATCTGTCACACTTAACAGTAATAGTTTTATCAAGCCAAAAACATACCGCATATTCCATCTCTACAGCTCACGGTTTCATTACTTCAGAACCACATCTTGATGCTTTTTCATTCTCTATGAGAAACCTGTCACAAAATAACCAAAAAATACATGTGTTTCACATCCCTTACAAAAATTAGCCATGTTTTTTGTGAAAAAATTGTAGTAACCATGTTTTTTGGTGAACTGATTACAATTAGCAAAACCATGTCTTTTAACTTCATGTTAAGGGATGAAGTGATATCATATAGACCTACATCAAAGATATGCAACTACTGCCATTGTATTGCTATACAGTTGCTAAGATGTTATGGTTGGTTGTTGCTTTGTCATTGCAAGGGTGTTCTTCGTGGTTGCTTCTGGCCTACAAGTTAAAAAACCCACACCCAAGTCTCGATGACTCGCTCTCATTCTTTATCTGTCATTTATCCTCCAGGCAAAAATCATTCACTTGATTTGTTCATTTGCTCAACAAGCCACAGATTTCAAGGTATCATTCATCAGTCTGTAGCACAAATGGCGTAGGAAAAATTACGCATCGAAAAGTAACATGCAGGGTTAGGGGTTCCTGATGAGCAATTATATGAGCAACATGAAAAGGGATTTACCCTTTTTGGTTACACTTTATAATAAGGGTACGTGAATCAAAATGAACTTATTTTTACTGAATTAATGCATGAACTAATCATTAACTAATAAAGAGTCATCATTCAGTACAACATGACATGTTTTATAGATAATGTATTAATTAACAACGATTTCATGTGTTGAGTCATGTTAATGATGACTCTTAATTAGTATATGATTAGTACATGACTGAACTCAGCATTACTTCATATTTACATACAAGTAAGAATTAATTTAGGTATTAGTTCATTATGATTCATAAACCCTTATTATAAAGTGTTAGCGTCTTTTCTAATGCTTTGTGTGTTTGGTTGACCGTGTATGACTGAGGTGCGAGACCATTACAAAAGTGTGAAAAACACTTCAGCTCACTTCTGACGAGTAAACAACACAACATCTCGGAGTCTCACGTGGTGGACAACGAGACGAAGATCAAGGAGCCATCGATTAGCGAGTTTAGGCGAAGAGTACAAACAAAGCGTGATATCGATCCAATAGTCTCTTCCCTAATGCTCGGGTCGAGCTTTCCGCTACAATCGGTTTTATTCCTGTGAATCTGTCACACTGTTGATAAACAGTAAGAAGCCACAGTGGTGACTAATATGAAGAGCAGAACGCCGCAGGGCATTAAAACACAAACTGTGTGGTTAGTGTGCTAATTGCCTCAAGCAAGCTGTGAATCTGTCGTAGCTACAATGACTCAGAACTACAGGAAAACTCCGAAATCAAGACTGTTTAACATGTCTCATGGCAATTTGTACATACTTCACTATTTTGTACGACCAAAATTGGTGACACTGGGATTAGAGGCGGGGTTGGGGATGAGCTATCATTATTAGTTTTTTTTTAAATAATTATTCGCTTTTATATTCAATTAAATTTTTTATATAGCGCTTTTTACAATTGTTTGAATTGTTTCAAAGCAGCTTTACATTAATAGATGCAGGAGAAAACATGGAAAAATTGTAAACATAAGCAGCAGAATACAGCGGTTAAGATTAACCCAACATGATCTCACAAAGTTCTGTGGTATAGTCACGGAATATTTTGCTCATTTATCCGTGTCATTGTCACGGATCTCCGCATTTTTCTGTGTCTGTACCACAAACGTTCTTTTTCGTGTCAGTTTTACGTATTCATTCATTCATTTATTCATTCATTTTTTATTTATAATGGGACCATGCACAATTTTTAACATAAAATTTTCATCTCATGTATTGTACCGGATTTAGCCGAGGGCTAATTTTCATCCGTAGTCCCCCAGGCAGGTCAACACTAACTTCGCTTTTGATGCGAAAGATGATAGTCCAAATGCGGAACGACGAAAAGGAACCAGACAATCACTCATAAGTGATAGTCTGGTAGATCTCACCGAGGTTTCACAGCGAAGATGAAAAAAGTCACGTAATACAGAAGGAGCCAGACCATTGAGGATTTTATGAACCATACACAAACTTGAATAAAGTCTAAAATTATCAAAATTTAAAAAATTATGTTTCTCTGTGATCCTACAGGAATGAAAATTATTAGTTTTTTTATCTACAATTTTTAATTTCTGTTTATATAAGGACTTCAAAGGTTTAATAACAGTTTCTCCGGCTTGACCCCAACATGTCATACAGTAGGACATATGAGAAAAAAATTGTAGCATGCATAAGAGCCTTAGCTACAGTACATCAAAAGACAGACATTGTCTAATTTGTCTAAAATTTGCCATATTGTGTTTAATAGTCCTCACCACTTTCTTTATATGTTTTTTTAAAATTGAGATTCGAGTCCAGTATAATATCAAGATAATTGAACTCATTTACTATTTCTATCTTTTCACCATTGATAGATATTTTTTGAGAAAAAAATTCCTTTTGTTTTACTGATATTTAAGCCAAGACATGACTGTTCCAGCCACTGTGTAATCCTTTCAATAGCAACTTTGAACTTCTCAGCTGCTAATTCTACTGTTTTTGCGTGTGTAAAAATAACAGTGTCATCAGCATACATTTGTACTTGTATCCCTTCACACTGTTGAGGGAGATCAATAGTAAGGGACCAAGTACTGATCCTTGGGGTACACCCATTGTATAATGCAAATTACAGGACTGAACCCCTTTAATTTTTACACATTGTTCTCTATTTGATAAGTATGAGGATATCCATGCTAAAGCTTCAGGTGAAAATTGAAATGTAGACAATTTAGAAAGGAGAACCGCATGATTAACGGTATCGAAGGCTTTACGTAAATCTAAAAATATAGCTCCAACAAATCCTCCTTTGTCAATTTTAGATTTTATTTGCTCTATTAAATGTAAAGTAGCTGTTTCAGTAGAATGGTTTACTCTGAAGCCAAATTGCATACAATGTAAGCCAGACTCAATGGTGTAAAGATAGGATGTCATCTGTTCAAATACGATCTTCTCTGCAACCTTTGAGAGTACTGGCAATATGCTTATGGGTCTGTAATTACTAACTTAGTAATGATCTCCAGATTTAAAAATAGGAGTTACAATGGCTTTTTTCCACGCAGTAGGAAAAACACTACCTTCAAATGACAAATTGAGTATTAGAGCGTAAAAGCGGTAGTTTCACGTGCGCACATAATAGTTTCACGTGAGCACGCGATAGTTTCATGTGAGCATGCGAAAGTTTCACGTGAGCACGCAAAAGTTTCATGTGAGCACGCGAAAGTTTCAAGTGAGCATGCAATAGTTTCATGTGCGCACGCAAAAGTTTCACGTGAGTACCCAATAGTTTCCTGTGCGCACGCAAAACTAAACTTTATTTAATTTTTGCTCCATGTCCCCTTAGGGGCTCCGTAATAAGTGAAACTGACACGGAAAAGAAAGTCCTTGGTACGGCCACGGAAAAATGACAATGACACGGATAAATGAGCAAAATATTCCGTGACTATAACATGGAACATCATGAGATCAGGTTGGATTAACCGTACTAGCAAGCGTAGTAATAATGTAACGTATATAAGAGGGTGCTAAGTTAAGCTAACGTCAGCAGACGCCCAAGGGGTTGAAAAAAAAGTACATTTTATATGATTAACTTTGTACCAATTCATACAAAACGTAAAAACAGTGGTGCACATATCGGAGTGCTGCCTACTACACCATCGGATCTGACTAGCTGTTGTAAGTTAATGTATTAAAGGGGCCCTTCCACATAAAACCGTTTTACTTGTATTTTTTATATGTGTTAGGTCCATATGTGTTTGCGTTGTGTCATGAATGTGAAAATTTACTTCTACCTCCTCTGTCAGAAATCAGGCCAGTTAGAAAAGCTGATCAGTGTGACGTGGAATTGATCGAGGTCATTACTATTCATGAGCTCTCCAACTTGAGACCGTGCCCACATAATACGTCTAGTTCAGTGAGTTTTCCTAATTTACAGCAAGGATGGCTGAACGTTCGGGAATTCGGGCCATTCGGGCCATTGTTTTTATCAAGAGAAATCATTCCTATCAAACGAGGAAAGCATAACATTTGCTCTGGGTTTGGATGTTCAGAAAAACGCTGGATTAAAGAGAGACTGCGATTAAAAAGTAATCCTACTCCATCAATATTGGATCCAGACAGAATGGCGCAGCTTATGTGAGTAAAACACTTTAGTACTATGTGTCACTATCAGTGACGGCCGGTGACTTCTCTTCCGAGGGACGCAAATTCATGCAACACACGCGTCGAAAGGGTTTATGATAAAAGACACACACGTCACGTGTGTGTGTGTGAGTAAAACACTTTAGTACTGTGTATCACTATCAGGCCGAGACTTGTCTTACGAGGGACGCGAATTCACACAAATTCACGCGAATTCATGCTGCACACGCGTCAAAAGGGTTTATGATAAAAGACACACGTGTGTGTATGTGTGTGTGTGTGTGTGTGTGTGTAAGTGTGTGTGTGTATGTGTCGAAAGACACTGTGTCTTAAGACACTCACTTAAAGGATAATTCCGGTATTTAACACTTTGAGTCTCATTTCTGGTTTGTTTTGGATGAACTACAGTGATGGACACAGAAATTTTGACAATGGGTCGTGTCTTGAGTTTTTGACTCGTTTAGAAGCGTCTCTTGACTGCTTCAGAATGGAAGTCAATGGCCATGCACAAACATTTTATTAAAACAACACTTAATGTTCAATTTTAAAACTGTGCTACTCACCGAGTGGTTCGTGGTGTTCGTTGATGATTAAAAACAAGTTGTGTAGCGAAATACAGTTTCTGTCGTGTTTTATTTGGCATTTTGTAAAATTCCATTGACTTCTCTTGGAAGACTGTTTGCTCGCTGATATATCACTCCGCCGCCGGGAAACAGAAAAGGGTCTGTTTGTTTTTACATGTGGTTGTAGTTTTTCGCTCGGTTTCTCTCAGAAGAAATTTTTCCCATATTTGTAGGTAGGGCTGGACCAGAATATTCGAATATTTGTTCCGTGGGTTGACATTCGATTTTCAGTTTTGAGATTCGAATATATATATATAAATATTTTACAGCGTTAATGCAGAGCTTTTGCCAAGCAGGAAGTGCGCTTCAGGCTCCCGCTCTATAGGTGGCGCAGACAGACCAACATCCATAGCCAACAGCCACCAAACGGCACCAGTGTGGAAGAGATCGCCTTGAACGTAAAGCGCGCTTCCTGCTTTGGCATTTACGCTAATAGTGTTGTAAATAACGTTCAGTTTCTTGCAAAAACTGATTGATTTGCTTCACAAGATGTCAATATGTCACACGGAGTTATGGGGAATTACTGTTGTATTGGATATATATGCTTTAGCTCTTAAAGTGTTGACTTGCATGACGGAGCACTGGGGTTTCTGCAAAATATCTTCTTTATTGTTCTGCCGATGAAAAAAACATATTGGATGGTGTAACTGTTATAAATAAACTTGATTTTGAAAGTATGCTACTGTTTTATTACAGTTTGTTGGACTACGTTCATTCATGCTTCAGACTCAAATATAGAGCGGAAGTATATACGCGGTTGTGAGGTATCTGAAAAAATAGTTCCACTATAGCAAATAACACGGATTGAAATCATACATTGCGCCAATATATTTGTTTTTAATCATCAACGAACACCACGAACCACTCGGTGAGTAGTACAGTTTTGAAAATGAACGTTAAGTGTTGTTTTAATGACATGTTTGTGCATGGCCATTGACTTCCATTCTGAAGCAGTCAAGAGACGCTTCTAAATGAGTCGAAAAGTCAAGACTCGACCCATTGTCAAAATTTCTGTGTCCATCACTGTAGTTCATCCAAAACAAACCAGAAATGAGACTCAAAATGTTAAATACCGGAATTATCCTTTAAAGGTTTATTTAGCCTACTGCAGCAAAGCTGGCTCTGATTGGATTGTAGGTCTGCTGTAAAGCAAGTTTTTGTAGTTTTCACTCGAACTACAGGACCGCGACCCGACGGTTGAAAACCTCTTAAGTGCGGTTTTGGCCGATAGAGGGCTGCAAAGCGAATGTGAAAGTGCCGTTCACCCCGTTTCGAGTGGATGAACGACTGAAACTTTTTTGGAAACGTTATTTTAAGGTAAAAAACCTCTTGTTGCTTTAACAGTAAACTGATTACACATGAGATTAAATAAGTATTGAAAGTTAGTTTGACTACAAAAAAACTGTTAGCAGTGGGCGTCCCGCCCATCAAAACGGATCATTTCTCGAGCCAGCCTTAAAACCAGGGTACAAAATGCCCTATTACTTATTGCTTTTGATGTTTTTGGATGTAAAAACGACGCGAACGTCATGAGTAGACCTCAGACAACAGTATAAAACCATAAAAACGACAAAGGAAGGGCACCTTTAAGTAACAATGAATACATGTGTTATGTTGTAGTTAATGATGACAAGTACATAACTCAGCATTACTTCGTATTTACATAAGTAAGAATTGATCGCACTTTCTGCGACCCAAGTTCAATTCCTGGCTTGTGTTATTTGCCGATCCCATATCTCTTCTCCATGTACTTTCCTGTCCTCTCCTAAAACTCACTGTTAAATAAAGACAAAAACTGGTTTAAAAAAATATTTTTAAAAAACAGTGGCGGCTGGTGCCTCCCTCATCAGGGGGCAACAAAAAAAAATTTATTCAGAGTGTGGTTCGTTTTGTTAAAATATAAGAATAAGAATTCCAGTGAGATTCAGGTTGTGATATTAAAACATTGGGTTATTTTGAACATTTTGACATTGATTTATCTGTCACGGCCAAAGATTGAATTTAATACTTATTGTGTTAGTATGAATAATGTTTTCAATGTATATATAGGCTGTTTATATTGAGGGCTCGCATTTACTGTTGGCCCCCTCATAGCAGCCTGCACCCTCAGCACACGCATACGACCAACTACTGCTGACCATCTGCCCAAAAAAACATCACAGATAGAGATGTAAAATAGTGACACGTTTCAACAGGTGATATAATGAATATGCAAAAGTAATCCAAATGGGCCAATCTAGCGGGAGTGATGCCCTTAGGGCACCAGCAGGGTTTTTCTTCATTAAATGCCAACAGCAAAGCTGCAGTTTGTATCACGACAGTATGAATCACATCACGAATATAATACGGCCGAACAGTGGAGTTCAATCAGCTGTAAGATCCAGTAAAATATTCATGCAGACCGAATGAGACCCTTAATTAAAGGAATCGTTCACAGTAAAATAAACATCTTGTCATTTATTCACCCATGTGTGCTTTCAATCTCTTATGCTGTTTTTTACATGGAGCACAGAAGGTGAGTTTTTAAAAAATCTTTACAAAGCACTCCATGATGAAATGCTCATAGTGAACACATGCCAGATATTGATATTAAATAGAAAGTCTGTGACAGATTTGTGTAAAGAGTTCTTCTTTATTTACTTCTGGGGCTTTTTGCAGATTTGTAGATTTTGTTTGTTTCAAAAGTGCTGAACAAAATGTTCAAGGAAAGCAGAAGAGTTCAAGATTTCTCCAGAAACAGTGGATGGGATTATAGTGAGATAAACAATTGGTGTAATATAAAATATTTTTATTTGTTGTTTTTGAACATTTTCTTTTCTTTACGCTAGATAGTTATAGGTATTTAAAGTGTTCATTATCTGCATCTGCATATACCACAGGGCTGATGAATGCTTTAATCTAAATGGTTTAAAATGGGTATGCATTCTTTTTCGATAAACTCAGACCTGACCTGTCAATTGTCTAAGCAATGTCTGTGGTAATATCCGTATTATTAGTGGAATAATTGACTCTGGTCCTTTGAATTATTGGAAAATAACGGCACTGTAAAAAGTAAAAAGTTGGATCAACTTTAAAAAAATACTTTAGTTGGTAAAAATGTAAGCATATTCAACTGAAAAAAATTACTTTAGTTTTACTTTAGGTGAAAAACAGCATTTTTTTAAACACTGGTACATACTTAATACAAACACAACAAAATCAAGTTGCGTTAACTAATAGTAAAGAGCCCAGTCTCCTAAAGATGCGTATAAATAGCACGAAGTGTAAAACTCGTGCAATACATACGCCAAATTCCACTTTGGCGTGCATGATATGCAAGTCTTTCCCATTCACTTAAACGGTGCATCTTTTTTTGTCGTTTTATTTATTGGTTTCTCAATTTTTTTGCAATTTTTTTTACCATTTTCGCTTGGGTTTAGGGTTAGAACAACTTTTTGTTATATAAAAATGACATCCTAACCCAAACCCCAACTCTAACCCCAACTCCAAGGGAGCATGGCTTAAATATGGACAAAAACATGGAGAAACCTGTATATTAAATAACCTCAGTAAGCAAATCTAAAATCTAACCATAAACCCAAGCGAAAATGGTTTAAAAAAACTGAAAAAAATTGAGAAACCAATAAATAAAACGACAAAAAAAGATGCACCGTTTAAGTGAATGGGAAGGACTTGCGTATCATATGCACGCCAAAGTGGAATTTGGCGTATGTATTGCACGAGTTTTACACTTCGTGCTATTTATAAGCATCCTCAGGAGACTGGGTAGAATAGTACTAGTATTGCACAGTTAGTTTAACTTACTTTTCTTGATACATATATTTTTTATGGTTTGTTGTTGTTTCCATAAACATTGATTTATACTTCATCTTTCTGTGAGATGAGTGCACGAAACGTTTATTCAATCAACGCGCCCATCCTGTTTCGTTTTGGGCAGCTGTAAAGCACAATATACGTCAGTATGCAGTCTATGCACAAGCACCACTCTTCTGAACAATGTTAACTACAAAAACTTTTCTAAATTTCGAAGAAAAATGAACATTAAACACTAACAAGTATTTTTTTTTTGTTAAAAATATATAAAATAATGTTTAAATAAAAATTTTACTCTCCAAATGCAGTCCCATGCAAATCATGCTGGTAACTATGAGTCCACTGCCTAGTAAGGGGCCAATCACACCGCCAGCCGCAGCATGAACTTTTGAAGGAGCGCTGAGAGCGGAGAAGCGCCCAACATCATTCTTGTCTTTCCATAGTCCAATCGAATGAGGGGAGAGGCGGGCCTTACGTTGTGGTGAGGGAAGTTTACAGTTGCTTTGAAGAACCGGACTCCACTCGCTCACTCTCTCCTGCGTGTTTGTGCACCTCTCACCCTCAAACAAGGTCAGAGCAAGCGTCCTCTTTTTAAAGTTTCTGCTAATATGACAGTTAACAGCAAAAGAGTGCTCACGCTTTAATATTTGATTGACAAGACAGCTGACTCTGTGTTTGCTTAGCAATATGAAAAGCTGCATCGCACTGCTCCTTTTTAAAAAAAAACGTCTTGCGTTTCCAAGTGTTTAAAGCGCTTTTGGTGTGATTAGCCCCTAAGTTATGTTTACTAAAATCATTCATGTAGTTTCAACACAAAATTATTAAGTTTCCTTCTTACAAATTTAAGTGGATTGTACATGATAAAATGAAGTTGAATTTACTCAATAATGTTTTAATTTAGAATGACTCAAATTATTTTAACTCATATTTTCATTAAAAAAACAAAAATTCAAAATTTGAATACAGATAACTCATTATATTTTTGTTAAATCTACTAAGGCACAGAAACACTTTTTACAGTGTAATTCAATGACCCGGTGTCAATTATTTCTCTTTTGCACAACACTATAGACGGTTTCAGCAGTAACAACATAAACAAACGGCTTTCGTGGAACAAACGTAACTTCCGGTAAACTCCGCTAAGAATAACAACAAAGTCCTTTAAGAGTAGTTTATTTCTGATAACAAGCAAAATAAACAAAAAGTACCTTAGTTCATATTTCATAAAGCGTATAAAAACGACACTAAACGAACATTGCTATGTAAAATGTGTACTATATAATGTATACAATATTAACTACAAACTGACTGCCAAACATTCCTTCACATAGTGGTGATTCATGATCGCCGTCTCCCCTCGTCTTTAGGAAACCAAAACATTTGTTTTTTTTTCAACAAGGTATTTGTTCCAGGGTTCATTTTAGTCTCTAGTCAGACCATTGAACAAACAGAAACCGAAAAGTTCCGACAAGACGCGTGTTTTAGGATGCAAACATAATCTTTTTTTTCATTGAATGTGTTATCACTGCCTGTCGTGGTGCTAAAAGCGTATAATCATAGGAGGAACCATTTTTAGTGCTATTTAGTACTTTAGAGTATATAAATAATGTCATATTCTCTCATATAAAACATATGTGACCCTTTCTGTAAAATTCAAGCTAAAGTTTCATAATCTAATAATTAAAATTTTTCATAATTTAAACATTTCATATTTATATATGGGCCATTCTACCGAATTGGTGCAAATTGACACTTCAAAACTTCTTGAAAAAAGGGTGTTTTTTCCTTCAAGCTTTGTAGTCATAAACATAGTAGAACATCTAAGGAACACTAATCTACTGATTGGACACTTTAGTTTCCTAGCATGTTTTTATAAATTTTTCGAAATGTTTTCTGTCTCCCAAAATTTGTCACTACCGAAACACAACAGAATTTGATATAAAAATTAGGTTTTTAATAGCCTATTCTGATTTTCTTTACATTAACCTTCTAAATATATTTTTTACATTTTTTTAAAGACAGTGTCATGGTTATATTGATTAGAAATATTATTTTAACAAAACTATAAAAGTGGTTCATCAAATTAAATGCATTTTGAAAGCAATATTTCTCTGTAAATGCCATACATGCACTGATACAGTTTTCAAATTTAAGGATTCATTAGTTTAAATTTTTATCTAACTAAATAAAATTATGTCATCTTTTCTGATAACAAAACCTATTTTATTTTTTCAGAACATTATTTGTTTCGGTCGTGACATCAAATGTTCGGTAGTGACGACCATATTGGATTGTCCATATTTTGTGTAAAAAAAGTAATTAGTTAGTCAAAAATGGTTGGCATTATGCAGTCAAAACATACAGCACAAAGAATATCTAACGCAACACCACATAAAAGGACTTTGCACTGAAATTACGCTGAAGAGATAGCGGATAGTTCAGACCTTGAAGGGATGCAAGATGCTGTGTTGATTTTCACATCTCTTGAGAAAAAGATGACAATGTATGTCCATATAAAACTTCAGGCCCACAGTATAAACTACAGAATTTGGTGTGTGTGCACCCATGTCCATCTGTAATGTTGGTGTACACATGTGTGCCTGTTTTTCCATTACACATTCTAACTTCTCTAAACCTCCTTAACTGATTCTCTTGTTGCTGAGTTTGACTTTTTGGAGTTTGAAGTAAACTTAATTATTTATTTGATTTGAGGTAGGTTGAATACATTTTCATATAAAAGAACTAGTGATAGACCGATATATCAGCCGATTTTTGCGAGTTTTATGTGTATTGGCATTGGCTGATTTGTGGCTGCTGTGTTCACAGAGTTTTTCCGGCATTATTTACAGACAGAAATATAGTTTTTTAAGTTCAATAAATGTTACTTGTTTAAATTGAGACTTATAAAAATTACACGAAGATGCCAAATGTTACAAGTAAACTAAGTGAGCAAAATAAGTATCGTCTCAAGTAAATAGGCTCTCTCAGTTTGTCCGCTTTACTTTCATCTTTCCGTCTATGCATGTTGGTGATTCCTCTCTCTCTGTAGCTATCTCTACAAATGAACCAAAGATATTTACATTTACATTATTAGTGTGAGCCTGCCCTGTCTACACTTAACAATAACATGTCAATTTACAATGATACTGATAAGTGCTATCTGTTATGTCATTTATATAAAACACTCAGTCAAAGTCCCGCTAAATTAGCGCAGAAAGTTTTCCTAGAGACCAGAGGTAGAATCATATAGCCTTCATTTATATCAATAATGAGTCAAACTACTACTGTATGAATTAATTAAATTAATCTGGCCTAGTTCATTTTATCTTAATCAAATCACGTACAACATTACAGAAATATGACTAACAAATTATTTGTACTGAAAAATAATATATGTGCACTTGAAAGTTTCTATTTATTTATTAAAATAAAGAAATAAGTGTCATTTTGTCACTACCGAAACAATCACGTCACAACCGAAATGTCAACAAATGTTTCGGTTGTGACTGTTTCGGTAGTGACGATTTAAGCTAACTTTGATCCTACTGCTAAGATGCTAATCAGTACGTAGTTAGCTAGCACAGTTCTCAACATTGAAACATGAGTAAAACCTAAATGACCAGTAGAAAAAATCAAAAAAACTAAATTAATCATTGAAAACCAGTGATCGGTAGTGACATTCATAAATGTCACACACTGATTTCCAAACTTTTGATCACATTTACTTCAAAACCATGGGACTGATCTAATCACCATGTCACCACAAGGGAGAGAGACACAGACAAAGTTTTTGGTTCAAAATGGAGGGAAGTGGCTTTAAGCATTATTATATTATTGACCAAACTATGCAATGTTTCGGTAGTGACGTGAAAATGCGGGACAGTGTTTTTTTTACATGATTTTACATGATTTTTACTGAAAATATCCAATAAATATATTTTTGGTTTTAATTAACAAAAGTATTCAAAATGATACTTCTTAAAACAATGATAAAAAAAATTACAAAAATTATTTCATATTTTTTTTCCTATGGTGAAATTCAGACCTTGGGGTTTGGGACAACCACCTCTCAATTGAAAGCACCATATAAACGATGATATTTTATATATAAAGCCTGCCGCTACCTCAAATATTACTTTGGGTTTTGATTGCTATTTGCTTATATTTTTTTATTATCAAACATTTTCCTACATTAATGCTTTTTAAATTAGTTTTTTGGTTCCGGGACAGCAATTTGCACGAATTCGGTAGAATGGCCCATATAGTTGACTATAAAAATTTAAAAATTTCACCTAAGAAAGGATGTGTTCATTTTTTACATATTTGATGTTATGCTTTAACACATTATTTGTCATTTAAAGACATTATCTGTAATTTTTTGTTGATGTTGTGTTAAAATAAAACAAAAGTTGTGTTAAGTAACACAAAATGTGTTGTTCCAATAATAACACAGAGAAACTTAATATTTTAAGTGGATCCAACTTTTTACAGTGTATGTTTATTCAGGGTCAGAACAGAACAAGCTAGGGATTGACAAACAATAAAAATAAATTCAAATTAATTGATACATTTATCTTATGAACATTCTTGTGGAAATTAGCTATTTGATATTTACAATTCTAATTGCAGGTAAATTAATGGGTCATATTGTCTCAAGTACAGTTCAAATGAATCATCAATAAATGATTTTCAAATTGTTTCTGATGAAATGTGATTAAGGATGATTCATTCTGACAGCAGTCCTTTAATAACTGAATGTGTAGTTATGACTAATCTCTATAGCAAATATCTGACATATTAAAACCTGCTCTTCAGTTCCCTTACACTTTGTTTTAATCGAATCTCCTCTGATTCTCACCTCTGTGATTATTCAGCGACAGATCCTCTTTATTTACACCTCCACAAATACAGTAGTGTGATCTTCCTAAAGTGTTAATTTAACTGTGTTCAGTATGAATGTGTTAGTCTATAGTGTATTTATATTGCATTTATAGGAAACTGCATTTATTATGACTGTAGTATTTTTATGAGGTTTGTAATCGGCTGTCTCAAAATAAGCCAAGTCGACACAAATATCTCAATTCGTATAGGCCTACGGTATGTGCATGACTTCGAGAGTATGAAAAGATGAAACAAAGTGATTTATTAATGCAAACAGCAACATTTGGTTGTTTTAATATGTATATCACATCACAAGTGTTTGCTATTAATTTTAGCTCTGTTTCTCTGCCGTGGGCATTTGTTTGTGTGGTGGAGAGAAGCCGCAGCACGTTGATAAGCTGTGAATATGACCCATAGCTCAAAGCTCATGAATATTTGAGGCAATAAGATCATTTCTTATTATACACCATTCTCAGCTGGTTACTGTTCTCTTATATAAATTACCCACAAATGAAAATCAAATATCCATCCATCATTCAATCATATTATTTAAATGGAAATCAAAGCAGGATTTAAAAGGATGACTGAAATTTCATCACACAAGGCTCTATGACTATGACTAAAACTATATGCATGCTTTGAGAGTGAGCAAATAATAAAGCACGATGATTTTTTTTTAACACTATTCACGTTACAATAAGGTTGTATTTGTTAATATTAATTATTACAAACCTAATTGGAATGGTTAATTTTGATTGGCCAGTCATTGGCTCAGTTGCAACTTGCAACTTATAACACACGGTAACCTGAATGCTGCAAATACTTTTAACAGGTACAATAATATTATACGACAATGAATATTACATGAAAATAATATTACACAAATAAGAGCAGCGGGTTAGTATTGCAAAATAAGCCCCTTTAGTGTTATACCTGATCCCACTGTCTGGCTTATTTTTACGATAATATCCCGCTGCCTCTAAATGATCTCTTACTTAAAGGAAGACACCACCGTTTTTCAATATTTTACTATGTTCTAACCTTAACTTAGATGAGTTAATACATGCATATCTTTTTTCAATGCATGCACTTAATCTTTGTACAGCGCATCGTGAATGTGTTAGCATTTAGCCTAGCTCCATTCATTCCTTAGGATCCAACCAGGGATGAATTTATAAGCCACCAAACACTTCCATGTTTTCCCTATTTAAAGACTGTTACATGAGTAGTTACACGAGTAAGTATGGTGGCAAAAAATAAAACTTTTGTTTGGAGCCATAGGAATGAATGGGGCTAGGCTAAATGCTAACACATTCAAGAAGCGCTGTACAAAGATTAAAAGTGCACGTATTGAAAAAAAGGGTATCTATTAATTATCTAAGTGAATGTAAAACATAGTAAAATATTGAAAAAAACGGTGGTGTTTTCCTTTAAAGGAGCGGTAAATTCATACAGTAGGCGTTTACTTCCAAGTCTTCAATGCGGCCGCCCATCAAAACCAGTAATAGCCTATTACTTATTGCTTTGAACTGCTTTTTGAATCTAAAAACCATGCAAACGTCATAAATAGACCTCAGACAACAGTATACTATAAAACAATAAAACCGCCCAATTCATTGCACCTTTAATGCATTAACTAACATGAACAAACAATGATCAAAACGTCTAGCATTTATTCATTTTAATTCATGTTAATTTACTAAAACTTTTTTTTAAATCATCAAAAGTTGTAACAGTTAGTTAATGCATAATGAACTACTATGGACATTTGTGTTTGGCATTAACTGCAAAGATTAATAAATGCTGAACACAAGCCCCTGGTTTCACAGAGAACGCTTAGACTAAAACACATGTTTGAGGTGTTTCAACTGAAAATAACTTGCACTGACAGATCTTAAAATATACCTGTGCCATTGATTTGTCTCAAGATACACACCAGTAAAATCTTTTTCTAAAGTATGTTTATTAAAGATGCATCTTAATTTAACTAAAGCATTGTTTTGTCTTTTGTCTGTGAAACTAGGCCTATACCTGTATTGCTCATTGTTAGTTCATGTCATATTAACAAATACAATCTTATTAGTGTTAGCAACTATTTATTTTTTTGGTGGGGAGTGCCAATTATTCATGTAAGTACAGATAAGGGAAGGGATTGGAATGTGACCCAAGCTCTGACGTTATTTTATTAATGATTATTAACTGTTAGGTGAGTCAAAGTGTACGATATATAATCTATACTGTGCTTTACTCTTAGAAAAGCCCCAATTTTGCAAGCTCTTAATCATTAAACCTTAATTCCTTAACAGCATACTTGTGTCTTATCAAATCTCAAGTGTTATAAAACAGCTTCATGTAGACTGACGCAGGCTAATGAATGTCTTGTGTGATAAAAGCGTTGGACCTTAACAAAGTTGAATAAGATATCGGTTTCAACGACAGGCCTAATGTACAGTACAGATCAGTTTTTTTGTTAATATGATTTAAGTTTATCTGAATGGCAATGCAATTGGAGATGCATTTGAAACAGAGCAGGTGGCTTTTCAGCACCATCACATGAGAGACAATCAGATGGCAAAATGCAGTCACTGAAATATGACTGATGACAAACATATCATCACAGCTCAGATCTGACAAATCGTATCATTTCTGTGTGGAACACAGAGAAAAAAAAACATTTTATAAGTTTTGTGATAGATCGGTTTAAATCATTTTCGATAAATCTTAGTCCCAAATTAACATTTAATGGACAAGAACATCTAAATGAGTTTCATTCATTTCGTTCATTATATTCACCCTGTCTAAGAAACTAAAATGTCTCTAATGTCACATTATGTAATAATTTCTTAGTTAGCCATTCAAATCCAATCCGAGGTCATCTGAACTGTTAAAAACAAATCAAGGTTTCAATCCCATATAAAGAACACAAAAAAGTGCAAAAAAGTGCAAAAGTGCAAAAAATTGCAGAACAACAGAAAAAAAAATAATATATATATATATATATATATATATATATATATATATATATATATATATATATATATATTTAAGAGAGCTCAACATCTCTGGAAAGTATCACTGCGATATTTCTTTTGTGTTCCCATCAACATGTGTTTCGGAATGACTAGAGGGTGAGAAATTGATGACAGAATTTGCATTTTTGCGAGAGCAATTCCTGTAATAATAGTCTTGATCCATTGCATCGTACCTCAGGCTGCTTTTCTGATGGGAGCATTTTGTTTCGTTGGATAAAAGTGTGTGCCAAAGGCAAATCAATCAACCATGACATTGTGCTGGGGCACAACAGAAAGTGAAGGATTTCACTTGAACACAGAAATAAACAGAAATGTACTATGCACTCAAAAACAGAAAATCAGACCACAAACCAAACCAAAATCTTTAGTTTAAAAGTGCCAAAGAATGCACTGAAATAATCTGCTAAATTGTTCTCTAATATTTACATAGTTGTAACATTATTAAGTGCAAAAATTATCCTGAAATGTCCATTTACAACCCTAATGCTGGGTTTACACCAACCGTGGTAGAGGCGTGAAGCGCGAGTGATTTCAATGGAAAGTCAATGTGAAGACGCGTTGACGCGCGTCTGGAGGTCCCGCGGCGTGGAAGAGGCGTTTGGTGTGGCGTGGAAGACTCGTTTCCGCCTCATTCGCACATCTAGCTCGCGCGAAAGGCGCGAATTGAGCGTTGTGTGCGGTACGAGCGAATGGTGCTTTTTGTGCATTTTGCATTCACGCGAATTTGCGGCTAACGGCCGTGTTGAAAAAATGTGAACTTTGGCGGAATTTCACGCCGCGATAACCAATCAGGAGCCTGCTTGCTGCTGTGGTGGCAGCCCCGCCCGGAGTCACTCATTCAACAACGCTTGATTTTAGCCGTTTCTCAATACCAAGTACACCAAACTCGGACTTGTGTCCTTCGTAGTTCGAACTTGCAAGTTCAGACTCGGAAGAACGAACTCCTGACGCGAAATGCATTATGGGAAACTTCGCTGTCATAAGTCCACACAAGTCTCCTCTGGCCCTGTCCCAAATCGCGCACTTCATGTGGACTTTCGGTCTTGTGGCCTTAAATTGCGCGTTCTCGCTTAGTCTACGAGTCCGTAGAGTGTCCCATCTGTCATTTTTACGCTTTAAAGTGTGCTCATCAGCGCCTCCTTTGCCCCCTTGATGCGGTCTTCAGCGAAGCCCGCACTGCAGCAGGCTTCGCGCACTTTGCCAACCCAGAAGTCCTTGCGAAAGGGCAATCAGACCAATCAGGCGACGGAAGGGAGGAGTTCACACTGATGGACAACTTCTCTACCTATTTCCGGTGTGATGCTCGAGTCTGTCCCAAAATACAACTCCGGTGCACCCACGTGGACTCGCATCAAGGGTCCCTATAGTCTGGACTACGTGATGTCATCAAAGTGTGGACTCTGAGGAGGACCACAAGTCCGGAGTGTGCCATTTGGGACAGGGCCCATGATGCATCCTCGATAAAATGGGCGGATCAAGAACACATCCGGGGATTTTATGTGAACTTGGGCTTGATGCGAACTTTGAATTGGAACAGTACTTGGGCCGCGACTGATGACGTTTTACAAGTCCACAAGAAGGCAAGTACAGACAAGAACGCATATTGAGAAACGGCTATTGTCTGTGAGGAGTCACCCGGATCTATACGACACAATTTCTTATTTTTATAGAGGAGAAAGGAATAAAAAGGACCTCGCTTGGAAGAGTGTCAGTGAGAACATTGGGCAACCTGGTAAGTTGTAATACACATTTCACTTTTAAGTCACGTGACATTTATCAACCCGCGCCGTTTATTTCCCCCCTATAGTAGGGTGACTAAATACAAACTGGTAACTCTCTTGACAAATGCACAATCAACATCAGTCATCTTGCAAACAGACAACCGCATAGCACTTGCCCCTCCCACAAGAAGCGGAGTTTGCATTCAAACTGTTCAAGCGGCAAACTAGGCGCGGTAGATGCGATTTTGACGCCTGAAACACGGTTGGTGTAAACTCAGCATAAGATTTTTTTACATATGGACCTGCAAAACGTAATTGTAATGTCAATAGTAGAACTTCAGCGTAGCGGCCGGTGACTTTTTTTTTGAGGGCGCTCGATGCGAAGTTCGTCACAACATGTATGTAGCCCATCATGTGTGTGGTTCCTTTTTTCAAAATATGTGTTCTGTGCATCGAGAGATCCTTTGTGCATCACGTGTCTTGTCAAAATAAGTGCCTGCTGCAAACGCGTCTAGAGGGTTTGTGATAAAAAGGGACGATCGAGTTTGCCAGAAACTCGAATAATTTCATGTTTAATCAGAGTTTACTGTTAAGGGAGTGTCTTGCGTGTATTTTGTGAATGTGAGCTTCTCTTTTATCATAAACCTTTTACGCGTGTGCACATGGCCGCGGGAAGTGGGGGTGCTGCGGGTGCTGCAGCACCCCCTGTTGGCGAGAGGGAGAATTTTTTTTAAGTAAAAATATTTTTGCACAATTTATATATTACTTATGAATATATTAGGAAATTATTATATTATTATTATTATTATTATTATTATTATATTATTTTTGACACACAGGTTGTTACGTGTATTTTGGATTTTAATTTCATTACTGTCTGTGCCTACCCATCTCCGTGGCCTCATCTGAGCGCACTTTCTCCGCCTTGCGTCTTTTGAGGACATGGCTCCACCCTATATCACGCAATTACGTGACTATGGGTACGCAGCACCATGACCCAGAAAAGACTCACACACCTTTCGCTGATGCATTCCCACACATAAATTCTGAACTCCCTGGGCATTCGTCCCCTAGCTCACAAGAGACTTTGGACTCTATTATACAACCGGCACAATGCGCGACGCGAGTGTCTTTTGCTAAAGTAGGAGAGCGCGTTGATAAAATGCGCATACAGTATTAACGGGATGACAACCTGGGTTTGCTTATTATCACATACATTGAGGCGCAGCAGCACAAAAACGCCTTTTAATATGAAAAATTAAAGGATTAAAATGTAAAAGATTATTATTGAGTCATTGGACATAAATGATGACCGATTAGAAGGAGTAAAGAGCTGCTTCATCTGTAGCTAAGTAAATAAATGTATTGCTTTAAACAAATGCATCTATTTTTAAATGTTTTTTAAATGCTACCCCACGGATTTATTGTATATAATGACTCTGTACCTGTGGATATGGTGATATGAGAACGTTTGTAAATTCTTTATCTCTTGTTTGTAACAAAAAAAGTATTTTTAGAGTACAAACCTTATATAAAACCTAATATATTCTAAAAATGTAATTATACACCATATATTTCTTTATAAAATAGTCTACAATATCAGAACTCAACCCATTATTATTTTTGTTCAAATTATGAATTATTTATAAGTTTAAAAAATAAATAGTACTATTTAGTAAAAAAATGATCTATGTAAAAATATACTGTATGTTACTGTGAGAATATTTTACCACTGTTAATCGACGTGTGATCCTATCTTAAAAACGAAAGTAAAATGTTCATCCGCATGGCAAGCGCGGAGCTACAGCTTGCCCGCCCAATCAGAAAAAAAAATACTACTCTGTATAGTTAGACATGGATACTACTTTATGTGGTGTATTTGATCTATAGCATGTTATGTTAAAACAGTAAAATTATAAGTAAGCCTGATAACTATTTAAAAACTATTATAAAGCAGTTGAATGTTGCGTTACAGTATGGTTCTAATGAGGGCGCACTCATCCAAACCAAACCAAACCATGCCCCAGCGCGATTGTCACCCCTCCCTACTCCCCCAGGTGCACGCACTCACACTGTACTTTTTATCGATCCGAGTCCGGGCGCGCTTTCGTCATTAAAATGCGATTGTTTTGAAAAAAGCAGGAAGTAAAGCTCTCTCTTAACACTGGAACCCACCGTAATGATAAGTCTGTGTTTTTTATTCGGAGTCGTTTGGTGCGCGATTACAGACAGCCTTCTCACATGTCATCATATTGCTTAGTTGATCTGTCACGTACGCAGCTCGGACATTCACGTAACCCCGCTGCGCGCATCAAAAGGTTTTTACGGAGACAGATGAAGGTGAGTGGTCGCGCAGCTGACGTCTTCACCTATTGAATCGCGATCAGGCGCGAATGCGCTCACACCACAGCCTTCCGCGCCTGAGCCCAAGTGAACCGCGCTCCGGCCCACCTCTGCAACCCGGCCGTGGCGCGATTAACCAATCCGCGCCCGGGCGCGGAACAGAGCGATCACACTTGTCAAACAAACCAGGCTTTGGGGGTCAAACGCGCCCGAGCGCGGTTTGGTTTGGATAGTGTGAGTGCGCCCTCAGAGAAAAATATTCCCGAGCAGCTTTCAGCCATGATCACTTTGAGAAGCAAGTGGAAAACGTATTTTGAATAACAACATGTTATAAATATGTGCTGCACGCTTTCCTCTCAATAACATAAACACACAACATGACAGCGGGGTAAAAAATAGAAAGAAAGCATCTCTGATTACAGTGATGTTGTTTGATATAGCAGCCTACCAGCTCTGTAACTCAGCACTATAAGTCACGCCACGTTTATTGATACACTTTATACAATATAGCCTATTGCTTTTAAGCAATAAATAGCCTATCATAACTTTCTATAAGCCTACTGTGTAATTGAGACATTAATTTAAGAAATGCATTAAAAGCAGAAAGACGTAGGCTGCGGAAATAGTTGGTTCACTTAATCCACACCACACCCGAAGTTCTTGGTTTGCCTCTTATTTATTAAATCGAGGCAATTGTTTGATTAAACATTGATTAATATTAAGATACAATTTATACAAAACGAAATTCACTTTAAAGAAAGTCTTTCTAAAAAAAAAAAACTATGCGCTCGCAAAATCGCTAGCCCGACGTCCCGGGGCTATGGCGAATTCCTGTCGGGCTACAAAAATGTATCTGCGCCCTGTCCGTCGGGCAGAGGAAAAAATATTGTAATGTGTTTGCATTCTCTCAGATTTAGTAAGGTAATAATATTGTATGTAATTCGGCGTCATCTTGTCATTACTATCCTCCTTATCAAGTGAAACTGCCAGAAAATGAAGTGAAAGCATAATTAAACCCACTATTATTTCGTGTTCACGTCTGATATGCGCGCTCCTTGTCTCCGCTCTTCACGAGTAGGCTACCCGCATGCTCTTGTGCTCATCAAAAAGTGAATTAAATGTTTATTTATTTGTCATTTCGTTTAACCCCAGAGTCTAACATTATTCTAGCAATTCCCTTTTTCTTTCTTTCTTTATTTAGTAAGTTAACTTAAATATGTGAGAACGGAAATATATTTTTAGTTATTTGCATGAAGAGAATATGATGTTAGAAGCTTAATTTTAAGCATTTAGTAGCCTAATTTATTTGTAATAAACACTTTAAGTATGACATCCTAACCCAAACCCCAACTCTAACCCCAACTCCAAGCGACCATGGCTTAAATATGGATAAAAACATGGAGAAACCTGTATATTAAATAACCTCATTAAGCAAATCTAAAATCTAACCCTAAACCCAAGCGAAAATGGTTTAAAAAAAAAAACAGAAAAAAATTGAGAAACCAATAAATAAAACGACAAAAAAGATGCACCGTTTAAGTGAATGGGAAGGACTTGCGTATAATATGCACGCCAAAGTGGAATTTGGCGTATGTATTGCACGAGTTTTACACCTCGTGCTATTTATACGCATTTTCAGTATGTTAATATATGAATATCTGAAGTTGTAACGAAAGTAATTCCCCCTGGGATTATTAAAAGTATTTCTGCTTCTGATTAATAGCGCATATATTCATCTGAGAACTGATGATGTCTGTGTGTTTCAGACCCTGGCTGTGTGCACTGAAGTGTATATGACAATAAAGTAGTGAAACTCAATGTATTTATTTTTTAAAAATGTATTTTAAATAGGCCTATAGGCTCATAGGTTTTTTGTTAAAAAAAATCACAGCACCCCCTGTTCAAAATGACTTCCAGCGGCCCTGCGTGTGCAGCAGGCACTTATTTTGACAAAACACGTGATGCACATGGTTCACATGATGATATTTTGAAAACACGAGCAACACACATGACACTCCGAACAGATATTTTGAATCAGCGCCCCTCGGATGAGCAGTCACTGACGTAAACGCTAGCATATAGCATTAACTAGCATATAGCATTAACTAGCATAAAGCGCTAACTCAGCATTCACAACTTTGTTTTCAGCAGATAAATTATCAGCATAGTGATGGCCTCATAGCTAACGGACATACTGTAACACAGTGTCAGGGTTTTTAAAAAGCAAAAATAAATCATTATTATTATTATTATTATTTTGTTTATATCATGATAACATTTTTAATTGTTGTTTATAAATCAATTGTATTAAAGCAACACCGAAGAGTTTTTTTACCTCAAAATAACGTTTCCAAAAAAGTTTCAGTCGTTCATCCACTCGAAACAGGGTGAACGGCACTTTCACATTGGCTTTGCAGCCCTCTATCGGCCAAAACCGCACTCAATGAGTTTCCAACCGTCGGGTCGCGGTCCTGTAGTTCGAGTGAAAACTACAAAAACTTGCTTTACGGCAGACCTACAATCCAATCAGAGCCAGCTTTGTTGCGGTAGGCTAAATTATTTACGACAGTGGTAATGGACAATTCCACTTCCAACCTGTAGGGGGAGCAAAAAGCAAAAACTCTTTAGTGTTGCTTTAATGAGATATAAATGTATTAATTTTTGTTACTTTAAAAAATATTTAGCCTAATTAATAAGATTTATGTATTTTAATGTAAAATTTCCATGAAAAATTTCCATCATTTGGTCAGTTATATAAAACCATTATAAATAAAATGTATGTTATAGTATGCTATTACTAAATTCAATTTGTTTTAAAATTTAAATGAATAAGAAACTTCCACTTTGACTTTAATTCGGTCAGATGTTGATGTTTTATTGAAAATGTTTGGTTACAATTATGGTGAACAGTGTTTACTTCGGTTGGGCTACCTTTGATTTCTAGTTTATTTTGCTGTTGTAATGTATAACATATTGATAAATATATTTTTAAGTATTAACAATACTTTAAGTTCATCATGCCTTCTACTAATCACCATTTCTAGTAAGTCAGCACTGATAAACTTTTGGCCATTAATGGCGGGGTGCCTGATCTCTGAAAGCCAATGTTGACATTTGAAATAGTTTAAACAAACACGGCCCTACCCCATTAGAACCTGGACCTTCTTTTGATAGACACATACGCAACCCAGGCAATGATTTCGGTTAGTAGACACGCCCCTTACTGCTGATTCGCTACAAGTGTGTTTTAGTACTCAGCGGACTCCCTTTTCCAAAGTGTTTTTTGAAAATCACCCCGCCTTTAATTAGCAGTTAATATAACAAAAAGGCAATAAAATAGCTGTAAAGTTCGACTGACAATAAAAGCTTACATACGTCATTCATGACGTATCTGAGACATCAAGATTCTTTAAGTGCATGTGTACCATGGGTGGGTTCATGTGCCAATGACCGTTAAATATGTAGCCCCATCTGTGTGCACACAACCACTTTGAACAACACCTTAGCAACCAATCTGAACACAAACTATGTAATTACAAAGACTGGGAGCTAAACACTGTTAATAATGTCAAGATTTTTAAAGAAAAAATGTAAAAATGCAACAGTAAAAACATGTTAATTGGTTGAATCTTAAAACTTTAACATGTACAGGTCAAAACTGAAATAATTAAACAAATACGAGTACAATAGGTTGTAGGAATGGAAACACTCAATAATCAAAACTGAAAATGAAATATTTTCATGATGTTATTGTTTTGTGTGATTAGTCACATATCATGTATATCTGGCCATAAACAAAACATGACAGATTTAAAATCATATCATTCTGGGTGTTTCGAGTATTAACTGGAACGCACCTGCCAGTACATGAAAAGCTGATAAACTTCTTTGTTATTAGCACACACTTCATTTCATTGGATAATGTTTATGACTCAGATTTCCCTGCACTTTGTGCCAGTTTATTATAATATAAAGGTTAAACGGTCAAACTCTTCGGTGTGTTTTGATCTCTCTTGTATAAGGAATAGTCGCCTGTAATTAAACTGCTTTTATAAAAACAAGTCATCAAGTGATCACCTTCAGTAAAAACATATGACATCAGCTTTCTTTGGATTAACTTATTACTATATTGCTGTATTTTATTATATCCTACACTGTAAAACATTGTGTAGAAATTACAGTATTACTGGCAGCTAGTTGCCAGTAACTTATTTTACATTGATGTTATTTACGGTTTGTTCAAAGTTAAATGAACATGAAACATTTTCAGTCTTTATCTTCTACAGTAAGTTACTGGAAACCAGCTGCATAATTACAGCTATTTTTTACAGTGTTACTCCAGTATCAACGTGATCTCATAAGAATCTGTGTGTGTTTTACGTATAATATCGATGTGTTGACAGGACTAATACATTAATAAGTTACGCATGTGGCGTTTTCTCCTATGAAACAATAATTACACCAAAACACAACATAAGTTAACAAAAGAAGTTAATTTGATTCACTAGCCAGAACCCACATTTTAAAATGAAGGCAGCTCTGGGAAACGCATTCGGACAGTCTTCATAAGGAATTCTGTTTGAATTATAAACAGAGAGAGCTTTTTTGACAACTAACTGAAAACTACAAAACTAATGTCTCACTAGAAATGCAATTAAAAGTGCAAGTGTAAAATATAACTTTATTTACAAGAAATTTGTGCTCCAGCCGCTTTCTTGGCCATTATACTTTTTTGAAACTCGACCCGGCTCGACCAATCACATTTCTGTGCACACAGATGCATAGAATTGTGGGACAAAACAATAAAGATATCTCAGGAGACAGTAAGTAAACCAAACACTGAATTCAGACGGGCCTTGATGCCTTCCTTGGAGCTTTGGGATGCAGTCACAAAGGCAGTGATATCAAATGCTCATTGGCTCTTGCGTGCTATATCATAGATTTGTGACATTGCTGTCTTTCAGTCGATGTATGTTTGAAATATAAAATGCTTGCCTTCGAAGAGAGAAGCCGGATTAACATTATCGTGGATTAATAACTTTAATACTTCTCTGTTCTTCATAAACTCCAGAGAGGACTGCGGCTGCAGCACATTGTCATTTTAACCCTTGTGCATCCTTGAGGACATTTTTTGGCTTTTTCAGTTTTTTTTTTTTTTTGTATAACTTTGCCTGTGTTAATGCTAACTGCATAAAATTTGCCACAGGTGTGTATTTTTATTGGAATTTTATTATTTCACCTTCATTTCCTTAAAAAAATCTATTTTCTACTAGGTACACAAAATACTTCCTCTCAGGACCTTTTGGACAAAAATGTCCCCATTGAAACCCATTAAAACTGCAATTTTTAATCCCGGTGCCATTCAACTATACAATTATGCAATCTTTGTTAACAGGCTTTCATTCTGTTGGCAAGGCTTCAAAATTTAAATTTTTACTATTTTTTACCAGATGGTGCCATTTTTTCAGGTTTGGCATATAAAGCAAATTATCGCTTTATTGTTGTTTTCTGCTGTTTTTGGCTTATGCATATTATAGAGCCAATTAGATATATTATGAAGCTATAATTGTGTGGGTGTGTTGGTATGGATGTCAGAGTGTGTTTGTATGTGTGTACTGAATGTGTGTGTGTGTGTGTGTGTGTGTGTGTACCTGGTAATTATCACAATGTGGGGACCAATTGTCCCCACAAAGATAGGAATACCAGTATTTTTTTGACCTTGTGGGGACATTTTGAGGTCCCCAGGAGAAAACAAGCTTATAAATCAAACAGAATGATGTTTCTTGAAAATGTGAAGTAGTAGAAGGGTTTCTGTGATGGTTGGGGTTAGAGAATGGGGTAGGTAAGGGGAATAGAATATACAGTTTGTATGGTATAAAATGCATTACGTCTATTCTGTGTAATTAATAGCATTTAAAGGGTTAAAATTCTGAAAATTAATGAATGTTTGGTCATTGTGATAAGAGCTGATGCTGGTTAAAAAATGGCATCAGTGAAAGTGAATAATATTTTTATGACACTTTTTTGACATGGACATTTTTGTCCTTTATGGACCTGAGAGGTAGTTTTTTTTTTTATCTGATACTGCATAAAAATATGAATGCATACAAATTAGTGTTGTTGTTAATCATTGATATATCCAAGGGTCTAATAATCAAAGAAAAAAAATCTGCTTAGCATTTAGTAAATTGAAAATAATATTTTTTTTTCTTTTTTTCATAAAAAACAGCAGTGGCATTATGTAAACCAAACAGCATTTAAAGGGTTAAAATTCGGAAAATTAATGAATGTTTGGTCATTGTGATTAGAGCTGACAGAAAAAAATGGCATCAGTGAAAGTGGAAAAAAATATAAATCTATAATATTTTTGAGACACTTTTTGGACATGGACATTTTTGTCCCCTATGGTATTTTTTATGAAAATTTGCAATAAATTATTGTGCTTACACTTCTCTGTCTGTTATGCTTTTAATTTTTAACAGTTTTTAATAAACTGTTTTGTGTAGGACTGTATTATCACCTTAAAATATATTTTAAATGCCATTGTTACAAAAAAATGTCTTACACATTTCTGTCCACTACATTGCATAATTTTAAAAGATTAATAATATTAATACATAATATTTTAAATTTGTAGGTATAAAAGGTTTAGGGTTAGATTTGGGTTAGGGGGGTAACATTATCGATAAAATGATTAAAGGGAAATTAAACAGCAATCTTTATGATATGAAAGATTTGTAAATGTTTCACGTTTTGTAGCTGTAAAAACATAATAATGCTACGATTAAATCTTGCAAATATGTCTACATTGTACACTTTAGCATATATTTAAATGTACAAAAATATGTTTTGTGTTTTTGAAAGCTGCATATTATTACTGCATATTAACAGTAAGACCAGGCTGCCAGTAAACATGACGTTTTTTATGCAGTGCACTTGACTATAACATACTAAATTTCCAAAGATGTTTCTGATCTTATAATTTCACCTCAGTTGTTAGCATCCCTTTCTTAACATGTTGTAACAATGTAAGCATTGTTTGAAATGCTCATTGTGGGAAAATGGCTACTGTTTCACTTTCTCTTTTAAATTGTAGATCATATACAGCATACAGCAAGTTGCAAATAGTAATCCTTCCTGCCAAACGGTTCTAAATCAGGGGTTCTCAAACTTTTTGCGACCAGGGACCCCTTACAGGGTAGAAACCATTCAAAGGAACTCTTAAAATACTAACAGTTACTAAGCATATTTTAATGTTAAAACATATTTTACATTGAAAAAATGTCAGTGGTCGCAATCAATTTTTTAAGCTACATTTAAAAAAAATTGAAAAAAAAAACTTTTGTTTAAATGTAGCTTAAATAAATTGATTGTGACCACTTACCTTAAAAAATTGAGTAAATTGAATGAATTTACTAAAAAGAAATTCAGTGTACAATTGTTTCATAGTGTTTTTAGGAGGCTTTTTTGTTTATATTACATTTGAACTCAATAGTTCAGTACAGAAAAAGTCACATGATTCTTGGTTGTAAATACCCTTCTTAATAATTATAAAACACAATTATATAATTTATAACAAATATTTCACGCCCCTGGCTAACCATTTGAGAACCCCTGCTAAAAACAACTCAAAAATTTACTTTAATAGAAATGTATTCTTTGAATACTATAGTTTAATGAGACTGAAACCACACAAATGTTATACACTGTAAAAAACTAGAAGATGGATTAACTTTTAAGTTAAAAATTAAGTTTCAACTTCCATGTTTAAGTGAAAACACTTTAAATGAAGGTGTTTTAGGTGTTACCAATTAAAGTAATTTTTTAAGTTTATCCAACTTTTCACTTTTTACAGCATAGAGGACTAAACTAGACAATAACAATTACTATTGAATAACATAAACTACAATGAAGATTCAAAAACTGAGGAAAAAAGTGGTATTTGATCTTAGACAATATTTATCTAATAACACTTTTACACATGACACCTTACTGTGTCAACTACTCTTGATAATTTCAAATTAATAATCTTTCATTTAACCGGTTATATATTTTACCAAAACACTTGAAAATGATGTTTATATACTAAACATTTCTGGGAATGTCTATAAACGCAGCAGTGAAAAAGCAAAAAGGTCTTACATGTGTCAGTAGGAGGGGAGTGTCAAGCAGGTGTGACTGATACGTAGCTCAGCTCAAATACTTCAGCTTTTATTTGAGGTGGAAGATTTTAGACTTCAAACTCTGAACCGCACGCTGATTTCTCAGCAAATGACGACTATGCAGTCACATGATGGCTGGAAATGTCTTGATGTAAACAATGAGAGCATGCTGTCCAACACAGTTCAAGGGTAGCTGGCATGTCAGGCAGTGAGACATGTCTAAAACTCATTTAAATAGCATGTTAAGAATGATTAGGTTAAAAGCAGTTAAACTATAAACATAGAAACTACATGAAATATATTTTAAGAATTCACATGAGTTAAAAAAGCTAAAATTAGCAAAAAAGTGATTAAAAACTGTGAGCAGTAATAGCATTTAAAATACAAACTTTCACCTTCTTCAGTCAAAAGCAGTCAAAAAAGTTTGGATGCTCATCCTTTATTACCATTTCTTTTAAAACACAATTGGAATCTATTGAAATATACAGTACACTGGACACTTAAGCTTTATGCAAAAAAAAATGTTATAACAGTGGTCTCACAACATGGTGCCCACACGGAGTCTGTGAGTTGCCCAATGCCCACCAAAGCACATACTATCAATAGCATCAATTTTAAT
Organism: Misgurnus anguillicaudatus; assembly: GCF_027580225.2. Taxonomy (NCBI): domain Eukaryota; kingdom Metazoa; phylum Chordata; class Actinopteri; order Cypriniformes; family Cobitidae; genus Misgurnus; species Misgurnus anguillicaudatus. The sequence goes on from NC_073350.2 coordinate 9,326,679, forward strand.
ATTAATAATGTATTACACATTTTTTAATTAACTTGGCTTCTTTTATGTATGTTAACATTTTAAACCATGATGAAACATATCAACAAGTAAAATAAAATAAAATCAACAAGTAAAACAAAAACATTTTTAGTAGACTATTTAAAAAATGTAGCCATTCAGATTGTTTTATATATTGTGGTAGCCTTTGCTCACAAAAAGGTTTGAGACCCCTGGTATATAGCATAGTGTCATATTTGTCTATTTAAATCTTTCTAGCATGAAAAATAAAGACCACAAGAAATTCTGTCAAGTGTGGATGGATGTATTTCTATAAATTTTAACTGCTGGTTTTATTGCATCATTTAGGCTTATTTACTGGATCATTATATTTTAAAAAATCATTATATTGCTTGTGAACTATTTGATTGCCATCTAGAGGTTAAGATGAAAATGGCATGCTTCAGTGACACTATCTTATAAATATTTACTGTGTAAATCATCATTGCACCTAGTACACTGTATTGAGGCAAATGAGACATCATTCGATACTAAACCACTTTCAAAATTTGAATCTTGGCTGTGACATTTTGGGACAAAAATAAGGTGATCATAGGTCCTTAATACATTGGGTATTGCACATCATGTCTTAAGTCTATAAAAGTGCTTTAAATTTGTGCTTGAAAAAATTTTGAACAATTTTTTAACTATATACAAAACTTAATAAAAATGTAAATCATACAGAATGATCAAGTACCGTTAAATAGATGATGTGTATGTAATGACTGCTCCTCTAGTGGCACCAAATGGAACTGCAGCCCCTTTGTTTCAACCTAATAGCAGTAAAGGACAGCAAACTTTGTCCAAAAAATCTATTCCTGCCAATAAATAATCATTGTTGTAAACAGTAAATCTAAATTTTGTCGAAATCCCAGCTAAATCTGTTTTGTATTATTACACATTCCCTGCACCTGGAATCACCTAATTCAATAATATATAGTATGCAAAAATTAGTGACTAGTAGCCTATGTCCAAAATTTCTGTATGCATGAAGATGAAAAAATCCCTGATGGCCTACTGCTTCCACTTAGATTTCTTTGTGTTCTTACAGACACATTTCTGTCACATTGGGTCCCAGGATCTGAGGAAAAAACAAATAAAAAAATATAATAAAAAACTTTACTTAAAACTGTAAGCCTCTTTTTTTTAGTGTAAGGTAGCTACCCAGTCTCACGGAATTTCGTGATATAGTCACGCAACTCTTTGATTCTTTTTTCGTGATCGTATCACAAATTCCTGTTTATGTGTAATTGTCACGTATTGGTTACTCAACTGCTTTTTCCTATTTTCAAACCATTGTCGCTTCGGTTTAGGGTTAGATTTGGTGTTTGCGTTAGGATGTCACTTTAAGTAATGATTTATAAAAAAAAAAAAATCGGAATAATTTTTTATATTTTCTGATTTTTAAACCATTGTCGCCTGGCGTTGGGGTTAGAGTTGGTTTTGGGTAAGGATGTCATTTTATGTAAATCTAACCCTAAACCGAAGCAACAATGGCAAGAAAATAGGACAAAACAATTACTTGACAATTACTCGTAAACAGAAATTTGTAATACGATCACAAAAAAATTCGGAAATTTGTGAATATATCACGAAAAAATAATCAAAATGTTACATGACTATATCACAAAATTCCGTGAAATTGGACTAAAGTAATACATGCATTAACATGTATTGTACAACATCTAAGTAAATAATTTTCATGGGTGTTGTTAATAAGTTAAAAGTTGGACAAAGAATACATTTTTACTTTAGGTAAAACATTTCAGTTGAAAAAACTTTATTTTTTAAGCATTATTAATTGAAGTAAACTAATTGAAGTTTTGATCCAACTTTTCACTTTTTACAGTGAAGGTGACTGAACATATGACACATGATAATGAAAATGTGGTTAATGTTATATGTCTGGAATGCACTGTACATACTAGTATACCACAATATGTACTGTTTCAGTGGTCAAGAAATAGGTACTTAATTCAGCATGTAGGCCTACTGTCAGAGGGCATGATTTTGAATGCAGGGATGATGCTCCCTTGAAAGCCTTTCAAGTTTCCTTAGGAAGTAACTTCATAAAAAATGCTATCTGATAACTCATCGCCTGACTGTCAGGCAGCAAGGTAGCTGTCTTTGGGTTTGGACACTGAAAATGTTTAGAAAAATTTTGCAGTACTGTTTGGTGGCACAGAAACGACATCCTTCACCTTTGAGATAATCTATGTGTCTTCTTTATTTTGAACGGTAGCGGGCAAAGGGGGCATCCTCAGTTATTCCACCCTGACAAAAGAAAAGAGATTCATTAAAAGTTTATTTCATAAATAGTCCCATAACCCTTATTCAGTCCACCGCCATGTTGAGTCCAAACCAAGGCTGTGAGGGATGGGCGTCCAGAGCGTGCGCTTTAAACCTATTGTTTTGTGTCAGGATGTTGGTCATTCAGCCATTAAAACACAGAAAATACATCATTTTACAAATTTCCACATTACAAAGAACCTTAGAAGTCATGGATTGTTAAAATGAGAAGAGACATATGACCTAATTTGAGATGAGTATAGCGCATTGTGTACATAATATCTGTTTTGGATATTAGCCTGTTAGCTAATTGCTAATTTCTCATGTTGAAAACATGTTTACTTTTCTTTAAAACACTAATATAGTGCAACAATACTATATTTTATAACAATAACTACACTCTTAGAAAGGATGTGTTAATTTTTTACACATCTTTGTGCGTCAAGCTTTTCATAGAGATCCCATTCAGAGCGATCTTTAAAACAGACACGGACATGCAGCTGCTTGCCATAGGGCATTACTTCCGGGTTTAAAAAGTTGCGGAAGGGCGCCACCTGGTGGATAATAGAAAATCTCGTCATTGGCGGGGAAGTGTTTTCTCTTAATTGACGAGATATCTCGTCAATGGCGGTGAAAGAGTTAATGTTAAGTCAATGTGAAGATGCGTTGACGCTGCTGTGGCGGCAGCCCCGCCCGGAGTCACTCATTCAGCATGAAGGCTTGATATTGTCCATGAGCAGTCACCCAGAGCTATATGACACAAGTTCTTATTTCTATAGAGACAGGAATTAAAAGGACCTCGATTAGAAGAGTGTCAGTGAGGACATTGGGCAACCTGGTAAGTTGTAATACACATTTCACTTTTGAGTCACGTGACGTTTTTTGACATATAGTAAGGTTACCAAATACAAACCGGTAACTCTCTCGATAAATGCACGATCAACATCAGCCATCCTGCAAACAGACAACCGCATAGCACTTGCCCCTCCCACAAGAAGCGGATTTCGCCTCTGACCCGCGTCAAATGCTTGCTTTTTCTGCACGGCTAATTCGCTCTAGACGCGCGAATGCATTCAAACTGTTAAAGCTGCAAACTAGGTGCGGTAGACGCGATTTTGACCCCTGAAACGCGGTTGGTGTAAACGCAGCATAAGAGTGTAAGTATACATTTTCAGTTTGTATATATCATAAAAGTTTGTCTCATGTATTTTCTCTGTTATGTTTTTTCAAGACATAAACATTGACTTTATCTTTGACTTTTTTGACGTGATAGTTCGTTGTGTATTGTTAGAGGTAAAACCCTATAGCCTGGTCCAACCATTCATTTCATTTGTACAGAGAGTCTGGCCACGCTCCATTGCAAAGCGTTACTTCCGTTAAGGAGGGTCCACTGTTGAAGTTTAAAAGTATTGGATCTGCCCAGAGTCTCTCATGTGTGGTCGTGACGTATATCATGCGCCGAAACCGGCCGGAAACAAGTCAGAATGATCATGACTTATAATGATCAGAACAAAACTTAGCAAACATTGTTCTTGTTCCGGCTTTAACTTCTGTATATTCTGCAGTTTTGCAACAACGGACCGAATAGCTTTTCTTACGTCTTTCTCCACTGCAATTACTGAACTACAACTCAAACTGACGCACAACCTCAACATCGTCGTTCTTAGCCACCCCCCTTTGTTTGCAGATTGGACCTGCAGATTTTTGCCAGAGAAAACGAAACTCTACACAGCAGTCCCAGACGTTGTACTGAAGCGAAATGAAAATTAAGCGGAAGCACGTAGGAGGGCGGAGCCAGGTTAGTAAAACCCCATATGAACCCCCAAAGTTGTGTACAAATGTTATTTAGTTAGAAATGAACCCTGCTTCTGTTAATTCCAGTCAATGTGCTTAAAAAACGTACAAGAGAAAAGTTTTAAACGTATTCATGCCTTGTGTTTTTTGTAATCTGTACAAATTGGAGATATGTGCTTAGTTATAGGACTACATTTAAAGAAAAGTAAGCATGTTTACAACATAAGAAATTAATGATTAGCCAACAGGCTAATAACAAAACAGATTTTATGAACACACTGCGCAGCTCTTATCTCGGTTTGGAATCAACATGGCGGCAGACTGAATAAAGTGTATTCAGTAGCTGGATTATTGTATTGACAATGTAATATGGTTTTGATGTAATATGGTATAGAAGCATACGAGACCCACCATCGGTAAATCATCAAGCCTTTCAAACTGTGGTCTCCTGGCTTGAACCACCTTCACTATCACAATTACAAGAATCATGGCCAACGTACTGAAGAAAATACACAGCACTGCAATGAGCCCAGGATTTCCAACCACAAATTTCTCCCCTTTACCTTCCAGAGCTACAAAAGACAATTTATTACTGTATATCAGTGTATAAAACAGCACATATGCAGATTTAAATGGCAAGGAATCTATCTACAACAGATTCCAGGACAGCTGTAGAAACTTTAATTTATTTTTATCTTCCGAATGATCAAACCTATGATGGAGGTTGCATTGTTTTGTCCTGTAGGACGTGATGTTCCCGTTGATGGTTCTTGAACAGTAGAATTGTTGGGCTGCTGTGTAGATTGTGAGGTGGTTTGTGTGCTCTTGGTAAGTGGCAATTGTGTTGTTTGATTAATAGTGTTGCTATTAAATTCTTCTAGTGTTGTCTGAGATGGAGATGTTTGTTCAGAGACGGTCTTGTTTGTGGATGATTGGTCAGTTGTGGGCTGATCTGTCAAACGGTCAGTGGTTGACCAAACTGTCGATGTTAAACGGTTAACAGTTGACTGGGATCCCAGATGTTTAGTAGTTGACTGATCGCTTGGATTGACAGTAGTTGACTGATCTTTCAGATGTTCAGTGGTTAACTGGGCTGTCGAATGGTCAGTGGTTAACTGGGCTGCCGACTGAACAGTGGTTAACTGGGCCGTCGACTGAACTGTGGTTAACTGGGCTGTTGAATGGTCAGTGGTTAACTGGGCTGTCGACTGAACAGTGGTTGACTGATGTGTCGTATGGTCAGTTGTTAATGGGGCTGTTGTAGTGCTTGGGTTCTGTATCTCTGTAGTTTGTTTGGAGGTACTCAGTGTAGTTGAGGAGGCATCTGGAGCGACTTGAAAACTACCTGTAAACAGAAATGTTATGTTCAGAGGTTGCTCTTTTAGAAGATTTTCCCCGTACACACTGTAGCTAAAATCAGTCTCTCTTTTCTGTATGCATAGTCTAGAAAATCACGGGGAATGCGGTACAAGCAGATAATTGTGTTGCCAGATCTTGGAAAGAAAAAAACAGCAAACAAGAAGAAACTTTGAATAAATAAAATAAATTAAAATGCGTTAGAAATGAAAAATGAGACAGTGATAAAATGGCCCACACCTGCCCACAAGTAGGCCTATAGCTCTAAACTTGATTGTTTATGAGCCAAGCCCAAAAAACTGTTATAACACATTGACATGGCACAATGTCAGAGTGCACTCTGCAAAGCTTTACAAATATATACAAACATATACAACACATATACAATGCCTCTGTAGACAGTGGTTTCATTAAAATTGCTGAAGAAAATAATTGCTGTCATTTGGTCAAAAAGCGAATGCTAAATGCACTTGATGCTGCTATGTAATCTCTTTGTCAATTATCGCAGTTTCGGGAGTAAAGGGCGATTTATAGTCGTGCGTAGGTTCTACGGCATAGCTATCCGTAGCCTGTGCATAGCTCTGCGTAGCCTGACGCGCACCTCGCAAAATTTTTAACAGCGCGTCAATTCTACACGGACCGCAAACGCTGTGATTGGTCCACCAGAACCCCTCCCGTCAGGTAAAAAAAAGTCATAGGTATTTCCGTTTGAGATGTTGAAAACAAAGATGAGCCAATTAGAGGAGTGATTGAACTCAAACTGCAACAAAAGTCGCTGTTTATTTACATCCATCATTGCTGGTCTTCTCAAATTATACACAACAAGTTGCTGTTTCTTCTTCGTTTGTGGCTTAACTTGCAAAGCTTCTTCTTCTTCTTTGGCATTTGCGCTGCTACTTTGGTTACACGCGTGGTTCATGCCTACCAGCGGCCTGTGCGAGTGTTTGCAAGTCGACGCGAACGACGACGCAAAAGTATAAATGAAAACTGACGCGGAACCTACACCGTCGCGGCTACGCCGTAGGACCTACGCACGACTATAACGAGCCCTTAAGTCTTGATTTGTACACATGGATCCTCCATTTAGGGGATTCACTCCTGCATTTAAATGTCGTTGTCACCAGTGTTGGGGAAAGTTACTTTTAAAAGTAATGCATTACAATTTAAGTTACTCCCCAAAAAAGTAACTAATTGCGTTACTTAGTTACTTTTCATGGAAAGTAATGCTTACGTTACTTTTAAGTTACTTTTGCGTTACTTTTTCTTACTTTGCTTGATCTCTTTCACGCCTTGCAGGTGTTTTTATGATCGCAAAAATGTCTAGCTCTGGCCTACCATCTCCGTTTCCGACTCAAACTGTTCCCGCAGTTTAATTAGTACATTATTTTATTTTTAAATCAAATTAATTAAACTGAAAAGTAACTTGAATTACTTTTTTAAAAAAGTAACTCTAATATTAATGTGTACATTTAAAAAGTAATGCGTTACTTTACTTGTTACTTCTGAAAAGTAATATTATTATGTTTTGCACGTTACTTGTAATGCGTTACCCCCAACACTGGTTGTCACTTCTGAAACTTGAGGACTAGAGTGAAGTGTGTATGTGGCTTTTGAGTTCTAAAAAAAGATTTACTTTGTCTTAGATGTTTCTTAAATTGCTTCAAAGGGACATTTCACAAGACTTTTTTAGGATTTCAAATAAATCTTGGTGTCCCCAGATACATATGTGAAGTTTTAGCTTAAAATACCATACAGAAAATGTATTATAGCATGTTAAAATTGTCAAATTGTAGGTGCGAGCAAAAATTTGCCGTTTTGGGTATCCTTTTAAATGCAAATGAGCTGATCTCTGCACTAAATGGCAGTGGTGTGGTTGGATAGGGCAGATTAAGAGGTGGTATTACAATTATAAGATCCCCTTCTGACATCACAAGGGGAGCCCAATGTCAATGAGCTATTTTTTTTACATGCTTGCAGAGAACAGTTGACCAAGTATAAGCTCGGTTGATCTTTTTCAAATTTTCTAGGTTGATAGAAGCACCAGGGGCTCATTTATGGCACAAAAAAGATATGTCCCCTTTAAAATAAATAATTTTAATTTATTAATAAATATTTTTTTATATTATTAAAAATTTTATTATAAACAGTAAAAGAGTTACAATTATATTATAATTATACTTTATTGTGTCTTTACTGTGTAATCCAGTAAATTCAGACATCAGCACAATATATGATTTGCATTTATGATTAGAACTAAATTCGAGCATTAAAAGCAGCAATCCGTAAAACTTTCAGTAACAAAAATCAGTTATTGGATATCTAAAAAAAAATCAGTGTTGAAAACTGCTTCTTTAACTTGCCCTAATTCACAATGGTATGCTTATAATAATGATTTATAATTTGAGCAGATGGGTCGGTTTCCCGGGAAAAGTTTGAAAACCGTCATTCGTCTTTGGTAATGACATTACGTCTGTAAACAAAAAAGAGGAAGCGGCCGCTTCATCGCGTGTGCTCCAGATGGGAGTTTGTAGCTTGTTTAGAAAACAGTTTTTAAATGAGTTTCTAAATGGCGGCGTTTAATCTAAAAAAATTCAAAAGACGATCATCTGGGGAACGACATCTAAATATACGAAGGGGCAAACAACAAGAACTTTGCAAACAAACACAAGACATACTAGACTAAACTAACAATAAACTTGTTATTAAACATCGACTGAAGACTACTTTATAATTTTACAACATACAACAAGACTTTACATTAAAGGTGTAGCGGAGGATTTTCTCGAATCTTAGAAAAGAACCGCCTTCTCCACTTTTAAAAAAAATGCAATTGCGCAACACTCCTGATTGACAAATTGGAGGACCAATAGTCTTGATGATCCACCCGGAAAAAGAAAATCCTCCGCAATACCTTTAAACTTGGAATATCCAAACGAACCAGCACAGGACAGCAAACACAAGGGAATTAAATAAGAGGGCAACCAAGAGGGGAACAGGTGATAATGAAGAAACGATATTGAGGTGATTAACAAGAAGACGAGGGGGCGGAGTCAGGAGATGACACAGAGAACAGCACATGGCCAAAGTCAAACAAACAACAATGACCTTGTGCTACATAAAATACTTTAGCAGAGAAAGCTTTCTCTGAACCGGAAAGGCATCTGTTAAAACACATGTGTTGTCATTTAGGGTGAGTGCACACCAAAGCTTTTACGCCGGCGGCTGGTGTATGTTTTTAATTGATTCCAATGGAAGCGTGCCGTTTTTCAGTGCTGAGAGTTAAAAAATATTTAACTTTGGGTAAAAAGCTCAGCTCGTCAATGCCAGTTTTCACGTGGCTGGCAGTCGGCTGAAATAAAGCTGCCAGGCGGCATCCAACGGGCGTTTCAGCCGCGTAAAAAGCTTTGGTGTGCATGGCCCCTTAGGGGCTGATAACACAAAACGCATTTATGGCAGTTGCAGGTGCCTTTTTTGAATGATTTTCTATGGGTAGTAAGTGTTATGCGCTGTTTATGCCCGCCGAACACCTTGCGGTTCTTGCGGCCAACGTTTGGTGTGATTAATCCATTAGTCAGAACAAACGCGGCAGATATATTACTTCACTTCAGTGTTTCCCACAGGCTTGGTGGCACATTCGCCAGGAGGATGGGTGAAAATAGATAACTAATATGGGTTTAGATCGGTCGTTTTCGAATGCAGGTGTACTAGGATGTACTTCTGTCATGTGGATGTATAATGACAGATCCCCTCTGATGCGGCGATCACAGACATCTGATTCATTTACACAGAGTAGTGGGGTGAAGCACAACGCACACACTTCGCAAATAACTGCAATTTTATATTTCAATCAGAGATGGCGATATAGAGGCCGAAGTTACAGACTGCAGCTTTAATCAGGATTTTTTAAATCAGAAAAACATTTAAACATAAATTTAGTGTGGTGAAACTTCTTTATAGCTATTGTTCCTTCACATGACTTATGTGGACATATGAAAGTACAGTTAAAATACTGTATGCTGGTTTATATTCTTACAATAGTTGATCAACTTTACTATCAAATACTCTTTAGAACACATAATGATGAAGATTATTCAATTCAAAAGCATTGCAGGTTGTATTAATTCAGTATTATTTTCCTGAATATGAAATAATGAACATGTGTATTTCAAGTTAAATCAATAGCATTGTGAAATTAAAAAAAGACATTCTCTTACCTTCTGGTACAGAAATGAGTAAGACAAATACTAGACAGGAAATCATTTTAGTCGAGTTGTTGTGAGTCAAAAAGTAAAATATGACAGGACTAAACAACAGTGAAACTCTCAGCAGACACAGAGTATATCCTGAGGAGCAGGATGTGGAGGTGAGGCAGTAGGCGTGGTTTCTGCAGTATGACTGAATAAATAACTGCTCGATTGTTTATAATTGTTTGCAATAAGTTTCCTTCAAGTTCACAATAGCTAACAGTGCTGTTTAATATTTGCATTAGGTAGATTCCCTTATTTGAGAACCAGAAATCTACCATCAACTTTGAAACTTTTTATTCACATTTTATTCAAAAATATTAACGTTTTATTTAATTAATTATTCTATATTTTCTTTCTATATTTCTACTTTATATGGTTCTGTGTGCAACATCACACGTAATACGGTACATGTCGAACATCACGTGACCAAACCAGAAAACTGGGTTGATCGCATTCGATTGCCGAGATGTACTATCGTAGCTTGTTATTGTTATTTGTAGTATTTTTATTTGTGTTATGTTCTTTTTATTGTAATATCTGAATGTATGTGAGAAGAAAATGCATTTGTCAAAAGCAAAGATTTGTCAAAACGTCTTAAATGCCTTGCAGAATGCCTCCGTAATCACACCTGCAATGATCTGGGGTCTCATCGATAAAACTTTGCGTATAATAAAAGTCTATACACACAAAAGACATCAAGAAATATTAAGACTTATAAAACAAAGCAATGTTCCCTTTATAAATCACATATCACCTGCAAGTGTGCGTACATGAATCATACTAAGATCCCACCCTGCAAGCCCATTCTCCCATCAAGTTTGTTTTTTATTGATCACAACCTATGCGTGTGAACTCGTGTACGCTTCATAAATGACACTTGTGTTAAGGGCGATTTATAGTCGTGCGTAGGTCCCACGGCGCAGCAGCGACGGCGCAGGTTCCGCGTCGGTTTTCATTTATACTTGTGCGTCGCCGTCCGCGTCGACGTGCAAACACACGCGAAACCGCTGGTTGGCAGTAATCACGCGTGTAACCACAGTAGCAGCAGAAGTCGTCACAGAAGAAGAAGCTAAGCAAGTAAACCCACAAACGAAGAAGAAATAGCAACTTGTTGTGTATAATTTGAGAAGACCAGCAATGATGGAAGTAAATAAACAGCGACTTATGTTTCAGTTTGAGTTAAATCACTCCTCAACTTGGCTCATCTTTGTTTTCACCGTCTCAAACGGAAATACCTATGACGCAGTTTTTTTACCTGACGGGAGGGGTTCTGGTGGACCAATCACAGCGCTTACGGTTCGCGTAGAGCCGACGCGCTGTTAGAAATTTTGTGAGGTGCGCGTCAGGCTACGCAGAGCTACGCACAGGCTACGGATAGCCTACGCCGTAGCTACGCCGTAGGACCTACGCACGACTATAAATCGCCCCTTAGACACTGCAGTGTTTCCTCTAGGATTTTTTTCAGCTGTGGCGGCAGGGGGCGCCCATAATGATTATAAATGTACATTATTTTTTTTTTAAGGAGAATATAGGCTACAGTAAACTAACATGTATTTTTTTATCATTTTCATGCTGTCATTTACTTTTCCTTATATTTATAGCATATTGCTTTTCTATGTTTGATCTAAAATGTATTTTCTTAAAAAACGTTACATAGCTACGTACGTAGTTCGGATATTTCATTGTAGTTTTAATGTAGTGTGCATTGCAAGTTGTGCTCGTGTTTAGCGTTACAGAGCTGTTGCAAACTCACGCACAGTCCTGTTTGATAATCCGCACCGCTGTGATTGACCGAACATCCATCAGCAGCAATTTTATTTCACACCCGGACCATTTGACATAAAGACGCCGAGCCGGTCACACCGCAAATCGCGCAGTTGAATAGAAACCTTTAACGGTCTTCAGACAGATCTTAAACACAAAGCACGGGGCCATTTAAAAACGAGTCAAATTTTGATCTTGGATGTTAGACCCGCATTTTACTCTTGTCTATTGAGTCCCGACCTGCATCTACAACGCAAATGACGCGCGAAAAGCCTATTATTACACCCGTTACATCAAATATTATGCGGTTCACCCGGGAGTACCCCGACCGTGCTGTTTCGTCTGAAAACAGATAAAACAGTCTCACCGTCTGCCTCAAGTTTCTATTACCAACGTTCTTTTCTTCCACGGGAATAATGTAAGTTTCCTTACAAACAGATTCGACTATTAATGTCTTGCAGTCGCATATAAGTAGTATTCAGTATTTAGCCTTTTGTTTTTGGACAAATATAATATCATTTAATGTGAAACTTTGTGAGTGTCGATCTAAAGCACAGAAGATTGACTGACAGCTGAGCGGACAGCTGAGCGGTCAGCAGCGCGCTACTGCGCTTATAGCCTATATTCTGAATAAATAATGACCAGATAAGTTGATAATATGAGTACAGTGATTCCAAATGAATGTCAAAAAAACTCGTAATATGTTAAATCGAAAGTTTAATAATGTCTTTTCTCGCAGCCCAGCGCTGCGTCCGTGTATATGCGCCGGTGAACATCAAATGCGTGATGACCTTGCACCTTAAATTACCCTAAATTTATAGTAATAAAGATAAAAGTAAAACAATATTCGAAACTTCAAATTATGTATTTTTATTTGTGTAAACTCACAATAAGGAGAAAACTTTGTGCTTATTTAAAATCATTAAAAACATGACGTGCTTTCTGCTGCTTTGGTTGTAGAGCGCGTCACAAAAAAAAACAGAAACTCAAATACTTTTTTATTCGTTTTGTCAATTTAATTATTATTTAAGTGTAACATATTTCGTATAGGCTTATTTATTTTATTATTATTTCTCAAAATAGAGACGTAGCCTAATCATCCTCTGTTGATTTAAATCTATTTGTTCATTAAACTAAACCCATGGAAGAAATGATGATACTTTAGGAGATTTATTTATAAATGAGTTAACAACGCGAATCCAGAAAGGAATTTATTTCTAAGACAGCCAGTCTGGCAGAGCGGACATTTCTGTAGCTTTTTTGCGAGCTGCCGCCGTGGGTTTTGTCTAGAAGGGATACAGCAAATGCCGAAAAGTTAAGGATTAGATTTGGAGGTAGGATTATTAGGATGAAAACAGCGGCTCTGGCTAAATGAGATACAAATACATCCTACAATCGTGTGAAATTTTGTGTTTAGAGTTGGGTTTGGTTGAAGGATTAGGATAAAACAGTGGTCATCCAGCGAGATTTCGTTTGCTGTATCCCTTCTATCCACAACCGCAGGCGTGGCAGTGATGTTTTAGGCATGGCGGGCCGCCACGGTAGAATGTATATAGCGGAAACACTGACACTGACAAACAGATATGATGAAAAGTAGGGTCTGCCCTTTGATGTTTTTAAACCCCTGACACAATGTTTTTAACATCACTGCTTTCACTAATTTGATAATTGACATTTTTTGTTTAGATTAGAGCTGCACGGATGACGTATTTTTGTAGGCCAACCCAGAACTTAGCTTAGATCATGAGTGGTGGTATTACTGGTGTGTTTTATTCCATATTATAAAACGGGCAGTTCTGGTCCTTCATTCTGATTGGTTGAAACACGTTCTAATGCTGCGTTTACACCAGCCGCGGTAGAGGCGGCAAAAACGTGCTATTCGCGCGTAATTACATTGTAACTGTTAATTAACTGCGCGTAAAATAATTAACTGTTGACGTAATAACGGTCATAACATTACGTAATAACTGTTTCGAAACGTTTTTAAAATCCGACAATTCACCACTAGGGTCATTTCGTCACAAATGACCAGTGTAGGTGAACTCGGGTCAGTTTTATTATAAAAGTTCATTAAACATTCCTCCTTCTGACTAATAACACTACCATTTTTTCTACTTTTTGTTTATAGACAGATTTAATGACAATTGGTTCAATTGATTCGAAGTTTTGAAAAGCTTCGTTTCTCCCATCACTAAGGTCAAGATTGCTTAACGCGGCACGGAAATCTGCCGAAGTTCAGATTTTTCAACTTGTGCATTTATCGCGGCAACACTTAATTCCGCACCATGCTTTCCGCGCGTTCCGCGCCGCAGGTGCCTAATCGCGTCTTTGCATTGACTTAACATGTAAATCACCCGCCGCCTCTACTGCAGCTGGTGTAAACGCAGCATAACCCATGATAAAATACCCCGGTAACCCCACGGTTCTGGCACATTACTTAGTATCACTGCACCACTGTTGCTACATACCGATTTATGAAAATAAAGACCACAGTCTAATTATATTTTTAGTTTTTCTACAATTTAACAATTATTGCGATATCCAGACAAATGTCAATAAACATTGTTGAGTCATCTCGTCAATAAAGAGAAAACGCTTTCCTGAGGAGTTCTCAAATTCATATTTCCGCTATTATCCACTAGGTGTCGATCTTATCCAACTTAAACACTGACGCATTCACTCAACACTAAAAACACTGTGCAAGTTTTGATCATGGCTCTGAATCCAATCTCTTACAAAAGCTCTTCACAAAAATTTTATTATCTCCGCTTTTAGCTAAACATTTGAGAGGTCATAGAACGCGTCGTGCCTCACAACGCCTCTTAGCTGTTATAAAACGCACTGGTAACCCACTGCTTCTTGGGGCTTATTGAAAAATAGGCACCTGAGCAATGTTTGTGGTAACCGTGGTATAAGCAGAATAATTGACTCTGGTCCTTTGAATTATTTGTAAATAATAATGCACACTCCGCTTCTCATTGTGTCACATTACCATCTTGGGTGTGCATTATTTTCTTATAATTCAACAACCTGACGTCAATTATTCCTTAAGAATAAAACTGTCACAAGCTGCCATCAGAGGACACGAAGAGTGAAGATCCAATTGCATCTTTATTAAAGCCCCACTGTGTAGGATCTACTCCCATCTAGCGGTAACATTCTATATGACAACCAACTGAATATTACTTTCTAGCCCCCCCATTCGGAACGCGTTTTAACTAGTACGGTGGCCCTGTCATGCCAAGGTTAACATGGCTTCCAGTAGCTACAAAGCAAAAGCAATGAAAAAAATTAACAATTTGCAATGTACTTTGCCTGTGATCCATCAAAGCACACAGATTTATGTTAAACATGTAAAAAGTCTGATTGTCATGATATGTCCGCTTAAAATCACATACAAAAAGCAACCATATACGTAGCTAAGACACTCCTTTTTCATCCACGCGAGAGAGGCGGAGAGATGGCGTGTGGCTGTTCGCACACATTAAACCACATGCGTGTTTACACTAACTGCATAACCATGCTATAGTTAGCCAAGGAACTATAAAACTTCAAGTTTACAACATAGACTGTATAGATTTAAACGAATATGCTGAATTACCTGTGGAGAAGATAGAAAGTAGCAACTTCAGTGTCAATTGAGCCCCATCTTGGAAAACTAACTCCAATATTGACTTTGGTCTTGATGTTTTTCCTGTCGCGTTGTTGTTTAAAATCCCCGTTTCGCTTCCTTGGCGACTTGTTTTAATGTCCTCGAGAATATGTCTTCAACAGGCTTTCAAATCAAAGCATTAGATCGCAGGTTTATCACGGCGTGTGCCTGTTGTAAAATCCGAAGGATTCAGTCTACGCAGGTCGCAGGCTGCATACGTCATCAAGCCTGGTTTATTTAAATTAACTAAGCATTACATTCGCAAGTCATAAGCATATTACATCAAGTTACAATTAACTAAGAATAATTGTTAGCTTTATAATTGTTAATATTCTGAAATAAGACTGTCTTGATGACGTATACCGCCTACACATGCAACCTCGGGAGGCTTCAGCTAGTGGCCAGCGTGAAAGCGCGAAAGGCGGAGCTTGAATTTCAGGAATGTCCCTCGTCGGCGAATGTATTTCAAAGATGGAGGCACAACATGGATTCAGCCAGAGAGCGCTACGGCGGTATGTATTTTAAATAGCAGATTCTACACTTACGAGAATACTTTGATTAGTGGGGTGGAAGTAATTACACATGAATGAGCACATACTTTTGAAAGAAAACATGGGTTTTTGCTAAGAATTAACTAAAAAAAGTACACAGTGGAGCTTTAAAGGGTAATTCACAATTGTAAGTCTATAAAACAGGCAGAGGTCAAAACATGTGAAGTCAATCCAAAAACATAGGCAGATAAACATCAGGGAAAAACCACGGACAGGAACAAGAACTGGCTAGACTGCATCCGAAACCGGAATACTTCATAGGGAGTGTAACGGAATTCTGTTTAAAATATAAACAGAGAGACTTTTGTGATATCTTTTTCCATATTTGAAACTACAATACTAATTTCTCGCTAGAAATGCAATAAAAATGTGTAAAAAGTGAAAATATAACTTAATTTACACAAGATTTGTGATCCAGCTGGTTGGTCGCCATTTTATTTTTTTTAACTCAACCAATCACATTCCCCACACACGCACGCATAGAATTGTGGGACGATGACGAGTCAGCAAGTAAAGCAAACATTGGATTCGGATGTGCCTTGATGCCTTACTGCCTTGTAACAATGACAGGGTTTAAAGGCGGAGTGCACAATGTTTGAAAGCCAATGTTGATATTTGTAATCACCTAAACAAACACGCCCCTACCCCAATAGAATCTGGACCTTCTTTTAAAAGACCCGCACCACATACACAACCTTGGCAAGGATGTCGGTTTAGTAGACACGCCCCTTACTGCTAATTAGCTACAAGTGTGTTTTGGTAGGCGACCCGTCTCCTTTTCCAAAGCGTTTTTCAAACATTGTGCACTCCGCCTATAAATAGGCTGGGCTAATAAGGGTAATGAGACAGGTGTAATTTAAACAATCAGAGGTAACGAGTCCATGCACAGGGCTATGAGAGATGTACTGTAGTGAAGTGTGGTATTGAATGTCTAAGAGATAGTGCACTTTATGAGGACACTCCATCTGATGGCTGTGACAAAAACATGAAAATATTTTGAGCTTGTGTTAGCTGACATTTTTTTTTAAGTTAATCTAACTTTTCATTTTTTTAAATTACACAATAATTTACACAGACACCACAAGGTGGTACACTTTCTTCTTAAATAAACAAGCTTGACTGACTGAGTCTAGTGATGGTCAACCCGGATCTTTTTAAGGATTCGGGTTATTCAGAGTTTATTATTCTGGGTTGTGCGAGTCACTTGGTCAAAATCTCCCAATCGCTAAAGAAACTTGTTCCTAGTCTTGTGTTTCCACTTACTAATGCCAAGCAGCTCAGATCACGCATGCAGCTACGAGTCTACGACTCCTCTGCTCTCAGGAAAGGGCTCCTCCTGTGACCTGAGGAACTCGTAAAAAACATGCATGTCCGTGGTAACATTATCAATAAAATAATTTTAAAGGTTCGGTGTGCTTAGTTTAATTTCATAACAACAAATATATCAACACCGCGTTTAAAAGATGGCAGGCTTTGTTGACTTGGAACTGAGAGGAACATGTCCTGTTTCAGATTGACATGAAGGTCCACGATGTAGGCTTCGGTTAATGCAACCACACAGTCACTGATCCGCGCAAGAACATGATCTTGTAAGATATAAACATTTGAAATATATCAGTCTGTGTGTAATGAATGAATGAATGTAATATAAAAGTTTTACTTTTTAAATTGAATTAGTAAAATAAATCAACTTTATGATATTCTAATTATGTGACCAGCACCTGTATTTGTGATGGGGCGACAATTAAAAAACTTGCCTAGGGGATAAACTGCCTGGACCAGCCCTAATTCTCGCTTTAAGCAATGTACTTTTTGTTCATCGAAGCAGCAGGTTATTAGACTTGTACTGTATGTTGATGTAAAGTGAAAGATAGACTCACTAGAATATATGGGTGATTCTCACGAAAACTTGGTTTTAAAAATGTCAAAGCATGAAAATGTAAAAATTGCTTAAATTTACTTTTTTTCCTACCAGACATTGAAAAACAAAGTCTGGAGTAAATGGGAACATTAATTTAAAAACTTTTACTGATCATTTAACACTTTTTGTAACATAATTTAAAAAATTTGTCCTAAAAAATCTCATTACCGCAACAGTCAGAAAACATCATCACTGACATATTTTCAAAATGACATGACAAACCTGAAAGAACATAATTTGGAGATTCTGCACATGCATTTAAAATCAAAGTATTATGCTTCTATTAATTAAATTAACATTTAATAAGCATCTGTTGCGGTAATGATAATCAAAATGTCGTGTAAGCATTCTGACAAGACAATATTTCAAATTAACTGTAAAAAAATGATCTTACCTGGTAGCCATCTTGAAGTAACTGGTCCATGTGCTTGGTCACTCAAAATCAAACTTTATTGAAATTCTGTATGTGTGCTTAAACTGTTCTCAAAAAGTGTTGCGGAGGATGAGAACATCAGGCATGGACACATCATTTTACTAATTTTTCTTCATTATTATTATACATGAATATTCAGTAAATATTTTTCTGTCATCTAAAGTAGTCTAGCAAAACATCCATTTTATTTTTTTTCTTAATATTTTTGTGTTAATTTGATTAAATTACAACATAACGCATGTTCAAACACAGCCGGACACATTGCGGTAATGAGAATTTCAGCAGAAAATGAGATAAAATTTACAATTATAAATTCTTATGTTGAAATCACACATTGTTCAATGTATCACACACTATTGTTTTAATTCTGATGCTTTTTAATGTTAACATAACACACAATTTTAAAGCTAAAATCATTAGTGCCGTGGTGTTTCAATGGTTTCGTGAGAATCACCCATATAGGCCCTGATGAAAGCAGGACTTTTTAAACATTTCCAACAAACCTCCCAGACTTTTATTGCTGTAGGGAAGGAGGATGTCGTGTCCCATAAAAAAAACATCTTTTTTGGTGGGGGCAGAAGGCATCAGGCTTTGTGGGCCATGGAGCCGGTCAGTCATGGACGCCTATAGCCCAACATAGACACCCCGTCCAGAGCCTGTCCACAACATAGCCAACATGACCTTACAAAGTTCAGTGGTATAGTCTAGTCACATACCACTGAACTTTTTGAGATCATGTTGGTTGTGGACAGATCATGTTGGTTTAATTGCTATCTCTTAATTGTTATTGATTTTCTTCACATTAATGTTTTTCATTATTTATGTTATATTTAACTGAAGTTTTGCTTTTAAAATTTGGATTTTCAGAATCACTTTTTCAGATTTTTGTGATGGGCGACAATTAAAGACTTGCTTGGGGCATCAACAGATTTGCCGGCCCTGATGCTCTCTCTTTAAACAATGTACTTTTTGTTCATCAAAACACCAGGTGTAGGTTATTAAACCTGTACCGTTTTTCTATTGTAAAACGTATTTGTCTTGGATGACAGGTATTATAGCACATTCATACACAAAGTGAAAATGAAAGAGAAACTCACTGGTATACATACAGACTCTGATGAAAGCTGCCTTATACTGTACCACAGGTCTACCACGAGTAGTTTTCCATTCTTCCTACTCTATATTTAATGTGAATACGTGTTTTAATATCAGATTTTTTGTTGAACCTGCTGAATTCATAAGACAAACTCAAGACATGGGAGGATCACAGTCAAAAGAAAATGCAGCATCACAAACTTACCCAGGTAGGTTTATTGCATCAGTTAGCAGAATATATTTTACAGATTTTGTAGCAAATTGCTTTGTTTATAATGTATAATATGCATTAACTGTGTGTTTGCTGAACATGTATTTGTTATATTGCACAATTCAACAATGATTTAAAAGATATTAACATGGTATTTTAATTAACAAAAATGTGTGTGCATGTGTGTTTATGTATGTCCCCCTATGAAAAATAAGTATACTTCTTTTTAAGTAATTTTTTTAATTGTCTACACCGGTGGTTTCCAATCTTGGTCCTCGAGGACCCCCTTCCAAAAAGTTTTAGATGTCTCCTTATTTAAAACACCTGATTCAACTTATCAGCCTCCTTGCAAAATGGTAAACATGTCTCCCTAACAAGCAGATGAGTTAAATCATGTGTGTTAAATAAAGAGACATCTAAAACTTTTTGGGAGGGGGTCCTAGAGGACCAGAATTGGAAAGCACTGGTCTACAATCATTGAAACTGTAGGCAAGACATGGAGAAACCCAATAGTTGTTTACCGGTTTTCTTTGAAAAGGGGCTTTTGTATTGGGTTAAGGCACATTATAGCAAGTTCAAACATGCTTTTACCAGATTATAAAGAACGATAGACTTGATATATTAATACATTCTCAGATGAGAGCTGATTTCATACCACACCCACACGCTCAATAATACAGAACACATAAACAGCACGTTTCTAACACTTGTATTTAAATTCCTTTGTTTGTGCTATACAAAGTTTAGTGTGGTATTAATAATAACAGAGGAAGATTACAAACAGGAGATTCAATGTTATTTACCAGGTAAGTCTGCCAACTGAAGTTAGCTGAATATATATTACAAATTGTGGAAATATTTTTAATCATAACCCGTACAATATTATGAAATAAAATCCCTTTCAATGTGGATACTTACAGTAGATAATCCTTTGGAATATAAAAACATTCTGTGAATATAAGTGCATTTGTTTAAAAAAGAATAATAAATAATT
Source organism: Misgurnus anguillicaudatus (assembly GCF_027580225.2). NCBI lineage: Eukaryota > Metazoa > Chordata > Actinopteri > Cypriniformes > Cobitidae > Misgurnus > Misgurnus anguillicaudatus. The sequence goes on from NC_073350.2 coordinate 9,347,022, forward strand.
AAAAAAAATAACATTTTGATAACAACTGACCTGTAGTAATTCAGGACAATGGGAAACTATTTAAACATTCACAATAAAAGAGAGGTGAGTTTGTTGTAATTTTTGTTTTTCCATTATCACTGATTAAAAACAGGTTGACATTACGTCAGTTTGGCTACTGGGACAAATTAACCTTTTAAATGTGAAAAAAGAAACTTTCGGTTTTAATTATGTATCATAAAAAACTTGAACGTTTTTTTGCCAAGAACATGTCTCTGCAAAACAGGTTATTAGTGCCCTTATTTAGCAATAAATTTTTTTCTGTAGAGACATGTTTCACCATTGCTTCACTCTATTATACCTTTAAGGAAAGTCTCTTATAGGGTGTTTTTACACCTAGTTCGTTTGAGCCCTCCAAACGCTCTCAGACCAGTTTATGAACAAACCAAGTATCTCAGTCCCCCCTTAGAAGGGTTCTTTTGTGGTTCGATTTCTTTTTGACATGTATCAAAATCAACTGCTGAACAGTGAGCTGGGTTCTGAGTTCTTTGTTGGGATGTGAACCAAAAAAGAACTGGATCCTCTTTTGAGTCCACTATATTGTGAACACCGAAAGGACTGAGGTCACATCTGGCTATAGTTCATTTCACTTTAAGTGAACTGGGTTTGGTTCTTTTAAAATAAACTATATGTGAAAACACTATTTGTAACACCTCTGTGCAGCATTTCCTTTACACAAGAAGCCATACTTATATGGGAAAACAGATATCTTAAGAAACAACCTATTTTTGTACATAAACCTGGTATACCACTTTGTATCTAAAAACTCAATTTGCCCTAAAACTCTTTTTCAGATTGCTCCAGCTACTACATATATATGCAAAGGCTGGCAAGAAATTTACAACACTTTGCAGAGTACCTACTTTTACAATTGACGATTGGCTCTTTTACTGGAAGGCTAGGTTTATTTGCCATCCAATTTTTTTATGTGACATTGCTGACACTGTAAAAAGTTGGATCAAAGATATATTTTATTTACATTTAATTGTTACTGATTACCTCAAAGTAACTTGTTTGGGTTCACAGTGTACACTGTAAAAAGAGAAAAGTTGGTACAATTTGTAACACCTAAAAATATTATGTTTTTTAACCTACGTATATGTTTAAGTGAAAAATACTTTAAGTGAACAATGTGAGCTGCAAAAAACGGAATTTAGTTTGCTCATCAATTTAAAAAGCAATGTGTCCCTGATTGGCCAGCTAATCTGTATGTTGTTATCTGTACGGCCTGAATACATCTGAATTCAGCCGGAAATGTGACGCTCTTTACCATGTTTGAAAGATTCGGTCACAATGCAATGCTAACAGGACTTAATTTAGAGTCCGAAGCAGGAGGAATTATTATAATTGTCCGTGCACCAATGTAAATAGTTATGTTAATTACTGAAAAATTACTATTATTATGTTATCATCAAAATAAACATGGTTCACACTTCAACACCCAATGTTCAAATATATGCCCTCGGTCATAAATTACATGAGCTGTGTGATTGCACTAAAGTCAAAATACATACAAGTAATTTAATTGTTTAAACTATTTTTGTCCCCTAGAATTGAAGAAACCATGGAGAGAATTCAATTGGGGGTAAGTTTATTAGATTACTGTACAGAAGTATCAAAGCTTTTCTAGGCTATGTGGAGCAAAAAGATATTTATTGTAAAAGCACTGTAAATTATGACCTGAGTTTGAGATAAAGCGAACAGGTCAGTATAATTAAGCCTTAACAGCAACAGCGAATCATCATCATCATCATAATAATAATGTTGATTATTATTTATTATTATTATTATTATTATTAGTATGCCTAGCAGTAGTAGTAGTAGTAGTTTAATTATTATAAGGCAGCTGAGTGAGCCAACCAAATGTCAGCTTACAACTACTGTAGTGATTGTCATGGACTGCCGCAAGGATAATGTATTTTTGTAGGCCAAGACAAAATTTATCAGGAGACTGGTTCGTTCGACAAAGACAAAAAACCCACTGATTTTTCCCAGACTTTTGGATTATCGCAAAAACAATAAGCTTTGTGTTTACCAAACTTAAAGACACCTACACATTTTTATAGATATAAAATAATCTTTACAGATGAACACAACTTTTATGAATGTGTTTACTAGAAATGAAAAGCTAACCCTAGGAAACAAGCTCACTACAACACTACAGCCACTCATCTTCAACGTCATCACCAACAAGCTTCTGACAACTTAATGACGAAAAATTCAAAACATTTAAAACCATGTTTCCTGATAAGGATAAACTGTTTTGGGGAATTGTGCCCATGTTGCGTTGTTTATAAAATCTTCATCATGATGATGTAAAGTCCCCGACAAAGTTTGTAGTCCCAGGTAGCAACTTGTTAGCAAACAACCTTTTTAAAGATATGTCAAAGCTATTAAAGTCACGAGTGAGTGTATTAATGGCGTGTTTTATGCCAAAAAAAAAAAAAAAAAAGTAATTAGGGCGGTTGGAACCATAAGTGGTTAAATGGTAACTTGTTTCTCAGTTTTGCCTACAAATATACGTCATCCCTCCTGCAATCTATTACATGAGAAAATTGACATTAGCGAAAATTTGCATTCTCACGCATTTACATAATTTACTTGCCACAGGGAGAAAGAGGAGTTGCAAAAACGCTTGGAAAACTTTTCTATGAATCATCCAGAAGTATCAAACGTCAGGATTCTGGTAGCGGGACAAATCGGAGCAGGAAAGTCCAGCTTTATTAATTCAATCAATAGCGCCTTTCAAGGAGAGATTGATTGCGAAGCGCTTGCTGATGCCACTGCTGGTACAAGTTGCAGTTTCACACAAAGAGTAGGTATTATTTGGTATTAACCCATGATTTACTCACCCTCAAGCAATCCGAGATACACATGTTTACCATCTTTCATACAAACACATTTTTAGTTATTTTTGTATTTTAGAACATTTTAGATGTCTTTATATTAAACACCTGATTGAGTTCATCAGCTTGTTAGTGTGTTCATTAAGGAAACCTTTCAAACATTCTGGAAGGGGGAGCCCGAGGACTAGAGTTGAGAACCACTGGTCTAGATCAGTCGTTATCAAACTTTTTCTGTGCACCCCCATTTTAGAATATACGATGCATCCATTCATGCCTCCCCTAATGCAAAGATAAGTTTCTTTATTAAAGTTTCAATATTGTATGCATTTAAGCAGATTTTAAAGTATTTATGCTTTCTTGGTTTTCAGTTCCAAACATTTCACATCAGTCATAAAAGTGGAAAGTTGCCTTTTGTCTTCGGTGACATTATGGGTCTAGAAGCTAACTCACTCAATGGATTACAAGTGGATGATGTCATCAAGACCATATCTGGCCACGTAAAGGAGAGCTATAAAGTAATAAAACACTACATTCATTTGACAATCATTTTAAGAAACGATTTAATGTTTGCAAAACTCCTGTTGGACCATACCAGGCGTGTTTACATTAACATAGTGTCTATTTGAGTGCACACTACAGAGTGTATAAAGTGACATTGAAGCAGTGTTGAAGAAACAGAATCACTAAAGAAAAGATTAACAAGAAGAGAAATAAAGAGAATAGAGCATCAGAGATACAACTGACTGACTGTCGTACAGCCTTAGATGAACATCAACTGTAAATAACAGATAAAAACATTAAATACCGTAATTCCTCATATAAAGACCGGGGCCTTTATTTACTTAAACTGCCGAAGGTAACAGGCTTTTATTTGAAGCAGGCTTTTATTAGAGACACCCCTTTATTTCAAATTCCATCTGTTAGATAAATAATTGTTTTAAATTTTCCGTTAAATTAATAGCGATAGAGTTCTAGTGGATAGAGATCATTCATTTTTTAACAATGTATTTTCAAGGTTGTTGAAAAGTCCATCACTAGCACTAAATGAGACCCATCCAATGTAGCTGCCTACTGCCATCTATTGGCAGCTGTGCATTATGATGAACTTGAATGCATTTGGGAGATAACACCGCGCTCACATTATCCAAATCATGCCCCAGCGCGATCGTCCCCCTCCCTACTCTATGCACGCATTCATACTGTACTTTTATCAATCTGAGCCCGGGTGCGCTTTCATCATTAGAATGCATTTGTATTGAGCAAAGGAGGAGGTAAAGCACTCTCTTAACACTGGAACCCATCGTAATCGTAAGTCTGTATTTTTTATTTTTTTATTGCGTGTGCAACGTAGATATTCACTAGCCCTGCTGCGCGCATTAAAAGGTTTTAACGAAGGCAGATGAAGGTGAGTGCTCACACAGTTGGCGTCTCTCCTTTTGAAACGCGCTCTGGCGCGAATACGCTCACACTGCGCGTAAGCTAAGCTTTGTTTATACTCGCGCTTTGGTCCGCAACGCAAACCTCCGTGGATCGCGCGCGCGGCTCACCAAACGGACGAGGCGTTTATAGTTGACGCGCTAAACTCTCACTCATTTTCCCCCAGCCTTTATTTTTCCGCGATGACCACGCCCCCGGCCACTATCAGAGGCCCGGCGTTTATTTGAATAACGGCTTTTATTTGAGGAATTACGGTACTCCATATACACCATTAAAACCTAAAATTATTTTGTTATGTCCACAAAAGCTCATATTGAGAATTAACAGTGGTTTAGCTGTAGTTCATATTTTTTGAAAAATAATACTATAAAGTCACAATTACAGTGATCAGTGTTTCCTTTAGTTGGGTTCTTAATTTTTTTAGTTTTAATGGTTGTTTTCTGGCTGTATATAAATGTGTTATGCCACATTTGCTTTGGCAATGAAAACCTTTTGCTAGGTCAGTACCTTGTTTGTAATAAGTAAATTGGATTTTTGTAATCGCACATACTTTGTTCACGCAGGTCGCTTATGCGCGTACAAAAGCATGTAGTATGTAGGCCAGCATTGCATTGTGCATGTGTCGCATGACTGTGTTCACGTATGAGTCAAATCATTAAAGTTTTGCAAGGCTCCGCGTTCGACTGTGTGTGTACGCTCACGTACATGTAAAAAAACGAACTATACTCCAGGCTTAAGACTGCGTAACTCTAAGGCAGTTGAATTTCAGTTTCTGCTGCTCTTTTTCTGTTCTTGTTCATATTTACTTTAGTGATTCTGTTTAGAAACATCAGGTGTTTATCACTAATGCTCTTCATTAAAACACTGCTTCAATGTCACTTCACACACTGTGTGGTGCACATATAGACACTGACCATTGTAATAAACTTGACAACCGTTGTTGTAGCTTGCTGTTTTTACTGTAACTACTGTAATGGTAAGGTCTAAAAGTGATTTTAACATGTTGATCCTATTTTACTATCCTAGTTTAAAGAAGGGAAGGCACTTACTTCCGAGGATGAAGGTTACCAGGAAAAGCCTTCAGTCTCTGATCAGGCCTTCTGTCTGGTTTACGTGATAGCTGCAGATACAGTCCAACTGGCAGAAAACAGTCTGTTCAATAAGTTGAAGTTAATTCGCCAGAGAATCAGTGATCAAGGTAAAACTGCACTCATAAAAGGATACTTTCCAAATATCGGGATTGCCGAATGATTTGCTCACCCTTAGGTAGTCTGAGATACACGTTCCCATCATCTTTTGGATGAGCGCATTTGGAGTTATTTTGGTGAATGTCCTGCTCTTCCAAGCTTGTGGTGGTAAGAAGCAGGGGTTATGGAACAGCTTCTGACTTTGAGGCCCAAAGAGGTGCCTTCATCATCCTGCGCAGGGGTGGTCCACACGGCTCCAATGGGTTAATAAAGATCTTCTGCAGGTAATCAATGAGATTGTGAAAGAAAAATATCCATATTTCCAATTTTCTAAACTTTAGTGACTAGCTTCTGTTAACGGCGCCATCTTGGACTCACACAAGAGTTTTAGCCTAGTGAATGTTGGTTGCCATAATTACATCACGCAGTGACCCGCGAGTCCAAGATGTGTCGTTACTGGAAGCTAGTTATTATAGTTAATAAAGTTTAAAATATTAATTCTTTGCATTGATTACCCGCAAAAGACTCATTGGAGCCGTGTGGATTACTTATGTAAAGGATGAATGCACTTTTTTGGAGCTTCAAAGTCAGAAGTACCCTGATCCATGTTTTCTCCCATTATAAAGCTTGGAAGAGCAATGACATTTACTAAAATAACTCTTAATGTGCTCTTCTAAAAGATGATGGACATGTGTGTCTCGGATTGCTTGAGGATGAGTGGATCATGGGGTAATTTTGAAATTTAGAATGTAAAGTCTAGAGGATGCAACCTGTGAAACAAGACACAGCTAATGTTTTACTTTAACTATTGGCAGCATTCCCAAATGGGCATGTGTGTGCGTGTGCTCCTGTAAGTCAGTTCAGAGTTGGCAGGTCTTCAATGAAAGTCAAATAAGTCTTATCTTTACGGAGTGGAACTGAAGTAACAGCTTCATGCAAAGCATTCTGGGAACCAAAATATGAAGGAAAAAACAGAAAAAGGTGGATGAGGATTTCTGGTTCTCAGAGTGCTTTGCATAAAGCTGTTATTTTATAGTTTTATTCTGTAAAGACTTGTTAATGTTGAACAAACTGTTACCAGTAAATAACATACATTTAATTATACTGCAAGTTACGGTCAAACAGCTGCATACAGTGACTACAACAAGATTATTACAGTATTGGCCATAACAAATTAAGAGTAATTTTATTAAGTTAGTCCAAAGGGTAATGCTTTAGATTACGATTGGTGCTTTGTTACCCCCTTATTATAAACACTCTAAAAAAATTGGTGCTAAATAGCACTAAAAGCTCATAATCATAGGATAACCATTTTTTGTGCTATATAGCACATTTAAAGCACCAATGAAGAACCATCCGGGGGTGACATAGCACCATCATAGCACCAGATATGGTTCTATATAGCACAATATGGTTTTACACAGGTGCTATAGTACTTAAAATTGTTTCCCTATTATTACGAGCCAGTGAATCACTTTTAGTGCACTGTTTGTTTTTAGAGTGTATAGTTATAGGATAAATACAATAAATATACACAATCATTTTGTTTATATTTATTATTAGTCTTCTTTTCCACCGAGGACCCCCATGTTGAGTTAATGGAGTCTCACAAGTTTAGCTGTTCTGCATTACATATTAAAAACATAAATGAAAGTCTTGCGTAAAAAAAAATTATTCTACATCTTGGCAGAAATTGAGTTTTCTAAGCCAATTGCTATGGTTAACCTTAGGCTATGTGCTGTAGCTAACTCCTCAGTGCAGTGTAGTTATTAATCTTTTTTTACTTAGTAATGATCGCGGTATGATTATTATTAGTAATTTGTTATATTTATATTTTATTTTATTTGCTGACATGGCTTGTAGACACCAAAACAATATACATTTACCAGGTAAGTAGCAAATATAAATAAATTCAAAATAAAATCATAAAAAAAATCAAATCCATTATTTCTCCATTTTCCCCAAAGATTGATGCCTAGTACAGTAAATCACATATCATGTAGCCTAATCTTAAAATAGGTACCCTGGACTTTTTACATTTTCTTACCCCTTTTAATTTATTACCCCAAACGTAACATATTTTTTTCAGTGTAATCAGTGTTAGTGGACCTAATTGTCCATGTGCACCACCATGTAGTGGAATGAAGCTAAGGGCCCTATTTTAAAGATCTAAGTGCATTGTCTAAAGCACACAGCGCAACGTGTAAATGGGCGTGTCCGAATCCACTTTTGCTTATTTAACGACGGGAAAAATGGTTTGTGCGCCGAGCGCATGGTCGAAAAGGGTTGGTCCTATTTTTTTCATGAGTAATGGGAGTATTTTGGGCGTAATGTGCAATAAACCAATGAGATTCTCAGCTCTCATCCACTTTAAAAGCCTGTTGCGCTGGCGCTATGTCTAATCCCTATTTAGATGACGGATTTTGTAAACTGAAAAACTAAGCGGAAGAAGAAGATCCCCAGTTTAAGATTAATGTTAAATAATTGTGTTGTTTTTCATTTGTATTGAAATTGTTATTTTTTATTAAAACCTTTAAATCCTGTTTTCTTTTAGTCATGGAAGTAAAAAAGCAGACTTTTAATTGCTTTAAATGTATGGTTATCCAATATCATCAAAAAATTTTTTACAAGTATGTAAGAAAAGGTTTGTACTATAGAAATACTTTATTTGTAACAAACAGGAGATAAAGAATTTACAAACGGCTCTCCGCGCGTTTCAGCACTTGGACAGCGTCATGAGTTTTTTTTAAGCATTACTTAAAAAATGTTTTTCATCTCACCATATCCGCAGGTACAGAGTCATCATATACAATAAATCCGTGGGGTAGCATTTAAAAAAAACATTTAAAAACAGATGCATTTGTTTAAAGCTAAATATTTATTTAGGCCTAACGTTACTTACCAGGCTGCAGGTAAAGCAGCTCTTTGCGCCTTCTAACGTCTCATACTCGGTCCTCATTTATGTCCAAGAGACTCAATAATAATCTTTTACATTCAATCCTTTAATCTTTCATATTTAAAAAACGTTTTTGTGTTGCTGCGCATTCATGTGTGTGATAAGCAAACCCACGTTGTCATCCCGTTTATAGGCAAATATTACTAATGCGCTCTTTAAATAACAAAAACCATATTGCGCCATTGACTTTAGACTTTAGACTAGGTTTTTGTTGGTCAATGGCAAAGTCTATAAAATAGCAACGCGTCAACAATGCGCCTGAACACACCTCGTTTTCAGACCAGAACGCCCATGGGTGCAAAAGGGGGCGCAAATGCATTTGCTATTTAAACAATGGGGTGCTAAATGTGAAAATTATAATTGCGCAGGGTGGAAACTAGCAAAAGACACTTGCGTCGCGCATTGTGCTGCATTGCCCCGGGTGTAAGATAGAGCCCTAAGTGTGTTTAACAGGGAATGGGGGATAGCTCCACGACAACCATGAAGTTTATAATCTACCGTATTTTTAAATACAGCAAGTCCACAATCGCAAGATGCTTCTAAAATTTGTATTCTCTTTCTTTCCAACAAAGGAATCATTTTTAATCTTTGTTATAGGCCATTTACATTCTCTTTGTGTAATCATTGTAGGAATTCCTCAAGTGATTGTCATGACTAAAGTGGATGAAGCATGTCCACGGGTGAAGAATGATCTAAAGAAGATCTACTATAGCAAGAAGATCGAAGAGAAGGTAAGTCACACCAAATGTTTATGTGTATTTTACCTGCTAGTGCTGCTGTTCACAATATCATAATTAAAGGTTTTCATCCACCTTTTGATCCTGTTCAGGTGCAGTTCTGCAGCAACAAAGTGGGTGTGCCAATAACCAGCATCTTTCCAGTGAAGAACTACCATAATGAGATCAACACGAACGATGAGGTTGATGTTCTGATTTTAAAGGCACTGGATCAGATTGTGCGTTCTGCTGAAAAAAGAATTCAGAAAGGCCCTTACTCACTTTAATAAAATTCATAAAGAATGCATGCAAATGATATAAGATACAGCATTAAAGTGTATCAGTCCTGCTCCTCTGAAGATGTCATTACAGGGAAATAATGCTTTTACAAGCCTTTGACTGTTTTTACTACATTAAATAATGATTATAATGATAAAATGTAGGAAAACTATGATATACTGGTTCTACCATTTCCAATATCCCACTATTTGAGTTTTAGTTATGCTTATGCCATGTACATTCATAACTGCACAAGATATTCATTTAATAAAGTGTTTCAAGGGGGGTTCGAAAAGACTTTTGTGAGCTTTTTTGAAGACTGAGATTATTGTTAAAAAGCTGGCATAGCTTCGTGAATTGTTTTGTGTTTTTTTTTCTTTGAAGTTCAATGCATTAATTATAATGGTTTATTATCATCAGACACACCCTTAAAGGAAAACTTAATATTTTACTATCTACTTACCTCAACTTAGATGAATGAATACATCTTTTTCAATGCATGCACTTACATGAGTAGTTACACGAGTAAGTATGGTGGCACAAAATAAAATGTGGTGATCTTTTTAAGCAGATAATAAATGAGAACTATATTATATGGAGGAAGCAGCACTTGGACCTCGGCGCGCAGTAACATCATCACTCCTGACTCCTCCTCCTCTCGCTCAAACTTCTGTAAATATGCGAGCTAAGTGCTCTTCCACCATGCAATCAATGTTCCCTCTAAGCTGCGCGCGCACGCGCGCAACCGCGCAGGCCAGTCAAAGTGGTCGCGCAATAGATTTGTCAGACCGCGCACATTTTTCAGACCGCACATAAACATTGATGCATTTGCTGTTGTAAAAGAATTAAGGCTATGTCCACACGAAGCCGGTGCATTCCCTATCCGATATTTTTTTTTCCTTGCTCTAAAAAATAATCCGTAAACACGAAACCACTGAAACCGACTGAAAGCGGTGTAGTATATATGCCGGACCAGTATGGGGCGCTGTAATTCTGAAACAGATATACACTATACACGGAGAAGAAGACTTTGAGCATGCGCACAAACAGCGTATGGTGGTGTCCATTATCGCTTGTTGGTCACCACAATTGCATAGAAGCAATAGATTTTGCTGTAATAAAGCTAGTAGGCTTTAGTAGCTTCTGTAGCACGAACACAACCACGTAGTCCGCCGTTAATGTTGTTGCTGTTACGTGTGACGCTTCCGACACGTGATGTGATGACGTTTTCGCTTCACAAAATATACGGATTGGCTGTACAGATGAAACCGCAAGGGTGTTTCAGATTTATCCACTTTAGGACCCGGTTTCAAAAAATAGCGGATTCAGTCTCCCAAAACGCCGGATCCGTGTGGATGAAACGCCAATACGATAACAAATTTATACGTATGCAGTGATACGCGTCTCCGTGTGGACAGCCCCTAAGAGAGAGAGAGAAAACGAGTGTTCTAGAAGGAGAAGAAACTTTCAACCAATCGCTGATCGTGCTACGGTGACAGACGATTTTATGAGCCAATGGTAGCAGCGCATTCAGCTCACACAGGTGCCAGCACGAGCACAGAGCGAGTCAGATGAGCAGCTGCACGGGGCGATCTCAAGAAACTAAAATATTTATTAAGAGGAAAAAGTGATCCAAAACAGTGATTTAAAACAAATTATTGGATTCCTGAAGTGATGCGATAACTTGGAAAAGCTGTCGCTAGAGTGAGGAGAGAGCAAAATAGAGAATTAGAACGGAGGCAGATGCAGAATCACAAAGCATCAAAACACTGCGAATGAACTTCTTCTTTTAAATAAGAAGTTAAAATTTATGCTTTGGTGAGTTATATTCTAAATATTAACTTGACATTATGGCATAAGTGTTGCAAATTTGGCAGCAAACTATGAGTTTTATTAGTTTGTTTACATTGGCCGTTGGTATATAACGAACAAGCCGAAGCTAACTTATTTACATTTGAAAGTTAACAGTAAAGTAACGTAAATGTGATTAAAAAATAACATTTTAGTGTCAATATGTTTAATTAGTGTTGAGACCCTGAGTTATGTTGTTATTTGAAATGTTTACATGATGCTTATTGATAAATCTGTTGAATTGAAGATAAATTACTGTTCTGCCTTGTGTTTTTACAAGGCTGGGTTTTTTTGTGAGAATTGCGGACATCTGTGAAGTTCTCCTGCTCCATCTTGGACACGTGAGACAATTAAGTATATACTGAAGGTGTATACAAAAAGGCGAGCCAACCAGAACTGTGCTTTGAACTCATCAGAACTGGTAGGAGGATATTTTTTTCTTTTTGTTTCGGACAACTACTAGGACGTGAATTCGCTGAAACTTCATTTTCCGTATTTTCTTGGATTTTCTTCAAAGGACACTGACTTTGAACTGAACTATTTAAACTATTTAAAGGAACAAACGGTGCTTTGAACCGGATCAATTGATTCATGAATTCAACCCAACTGAGTCATTTAAGTGAATCAAGAATTTGGATTACAAACAAAATGAAACAGTGTTACACTTTTACAAGTATTTTATTTATTTATTTATTTATTTATTTATTTGCACTGTAGTATATGAGAACTGATTTTCAGCTTGAGTTGAACGGTTCAATCTGCTAAACCCAGCTACCTGGTAAATTCAAGGAGAGTGTTAATTACATGTATTGGGATTTATACACAGGCCCACATTGAACATTATACGTATGTATACACTAAACCCTGTTACACGCTACACTCTCATCTCTATAAAACTCATATAGTTAACGCAGGCTCGTGGTCATTTACGGCAGGTCGTGTGGTTGCGAATTGCTCACAGTACTAAAATTTGCGCTCAGAAAAAAAAGAATTTGCTCAGTGCTGAAAAAAATTAGAGGGAACATTGTTCCCCACTCAGTGAGGGCCTTTCTCAGATGTTCTGCCAGGTTGTGTCCGGTGTGGCTCTCGGGCATGTCCCTTGTTTGTAAAACATACGTTACGAGCTCCCATTCCTCGTTGATGAAGTGGGCCGTGATGGTGACATATGCTTCAGTTGTGCGCGAGGTCCAGCCGTCACACGTCAGGGCAACTCTCTCCGCGCTGGCCAGGGAGGCTTTGACGCGTGCCTTTGTCTGAGCGTACAGCCGGGGAATGCAAACCTTGGTGAGGTGTTTGCGGGTTGGAATAGGATAGCGAGGCTCCATCGCATTCACCATGCGCCTAAAGCCGCCGTTTTCCACCACCGAATATGGTCTTAAATCCTGACAAATAAAGAAGGCAATGGACTCTGTAATTTTCTGCGACCTTGGTGAAGCAGATGGAAACTTGTGTGAACAACCGCCATCGATGTTCAGTATGGTTTGTTTTGGGTCACGCGACCGCAGCTTCTTGGGGTCCTCTGATAGCGTTACTTTGTCCGGGTGGTGACGTTTTAGGTGGACTCGTAGGTTGGTGGTATTTCCAGAGTATTTCACGTTTGTGTGACACAGCTTGCAAACCGCGAGGCTTTTGTCCAAGTCGTCGTTTTCCTTCCTTCTTTCTTTTGAATCCAAAGTGATCCCACACATCTGCTTTTAAGCATGAAGGTGCTGGGTTTATACCTGCCGCCATTTTCTCGAATCTCCTCGCTCTGACTCCGTAAACAGGATGACGTCTGTGTAAAGTTAGTACGGGTGACAGACAGCATTACTAGCGGCTGGCTGACCAAATCGCTCTTCCTGCAACACGAACGGGAGTAAACACGGGGGATTTGAATGGGACTTGTGTATCGATACGCGCAGCTTAAAAATCGATACGTTCTTGGGAAAAATTATATCGATTTATATCGCCGAATCGATAAAATCGCCCAGCCCTAGCTATCACCATCACCCGTGAGAGAATATCTCCAGGTATCGAACATTGTGGATTATATGAACTCTCTTGACTCCGATTGTTTCTCGGAACTGCTGGTGTGCTTCGTATTCAGGCAGTACACCAACTACTTCCGGGTTGCGTCAGCTACATCTGCATCCGCAGTGTATTATCTCCAGTTTTTGAACATTGGATTTTACATCTTCCATCTCCGCTTTTCATCCACCTTAAGTAGTGCGTGTTTCATACCCTCTGTCGCGTGTGGTGATTGTGCTGGTGTCATCGACTGTGAGCGTGGGTGGCTCTCTCTCTCTTCAAGATCTGAACTGGACTACTTTCCTGTAGTGCCGACTCACTCTCTCCTACTGTTGTGTGTGCTTCACACCGGCAGTAGTTATTACATCCAGAGTGAGTCGAGGGTGATTGCTGTGTGTGTGGACTTTGCTCTGCACCTCTTCCTTTTTCTAAATAAATATTGTGAACTTGCTATTGACTCCGAACCCTTCATTGTGACAAATTGTCCCCACAAAGATAGGAATACCAGTGTGTTTGCGACCTTGTGGGGACATTTTGATGTCCCCATGAGGAAACAAGCTCATATATCAAACAGAATGATGTTTCTTGAAAATGTGAAGTAGCAACAGGGGTTTCTGTGATGGTTAGGGTTAGGGAATGGGGTAGGTAAGGGGAATAGAATATACAGTTTGTACAGTATAAAATGCATTACGTCTATGGAATAGGGCTGGGCGATTCGTCCCCATAAAAAATATTTTTTATAAAAAACTCGATTTACGATTCGAATCGATTTTTCCCCGCCCCCATTTAAAACAAAATAATTGCAAACTGTATATATTTTTAAAATATATATTTATTATATTTAATTAAAATGCATCAACAAAAAATTGGAGGAAGGGTTAGGAAAGAAGATTTGGCAAATGCAAAATGTATATCAGTGTTTCCCACAGATCTGAAATTTACTTGTGGTGGTAGCTGGTGAAAAGGGCAATCATTATAATTCACCAACAAAAAATGGTCTACTATACATGTGACACAGAACTAATAATGTGTGACACAACACAATACTTTGAATTATTGAACATTAATATTAATTTCACATTATATTTCATTAATCTAACCACCCCAAACTTTCTTTGCCATAAATAAAGCTGACACTGTTTGTCAAAGCACCACAAAACACTTTGCGGCAGTTTCCCGGACAGGGATTAGACTAGTCCTAGACTAAAATAAATGTAAGAGCTGTCCAAACTGCAAACAACTTGCACTGACATATCTTAAAATACATCAGTGCCCTTTGTTTTGCCTCAAAATGCACACAAGTAATGTTTTTAGTAAGGTATGTTTGTTAAAACTAGTTATATTTCCTAATTAAACTAAGGCCTAGTGCTGGCTTAAACTAATCCCTGTCTGGGAAACCACCCCTTTATGTTTTTGCACTGATATATGAAGCAATTTGATGACTCCTTTTATCAAACTCAATTTAATTCAATACTATGTACAGTATATTAATAGACAGTGCAGGTTTACAGATTATACATGTGACTGATGTTATAATGGTAATAATTTCTATTAGATAGGCACTTTTACTGCTCCTGCTTTATATTTCTCTTTTGCCGATTAAAAAAGCTTAATCCACTCATTATTTCAGATTTAAAAGTCAACTTGCTGTCCCGATGACAGGCTTTACATTACAGCTTTGCGTTTTTTATATCCTGAATCAGCTTGAGCTTTGCTCGTTCAGTGCAATGGGCTTGATATTAGCACTGCTTTTTGCTACAATCTCTGTGCAAACTTTTTAGATTTTAGAAAAGATATGGTCTATTAATAGTAAGATTATAAAAAAATGGGATAAAGAAAATGCAGCGCGTGGTCGCAACAAGAGCCAGTTGTTATCACCATAGAAACCGGAGGCACGCTGAAACTGCACTCGAGCTTTAGCGTGGTAGCGCTCACGGCCGTTCTCTGATCGACTCTGGTTTTACACACAATATTAATTATTGGGACCCAAAGTAATAAACTAGGACCGACCCGGACCGGACCATTTCAAATATAAACCCGGAACCGTACGGGTCCCGCGTCCTCAGTGAAGAAATGCCTCTAATGGTAAAACTCTGCTCAAGTTCAGAAACATGAAAGGATACAATGTGACACTAAGCTTGCTTCGTGTCGCACCCAATTCATTGAGAAACAAAGAGCACGTGAACGGACACTCAACGGGAGAGACGTGTTTGCACGCAAAATGAAGCAAACTTGGATGCTATAAACACATATGCACATAAGCATATGCGACCATTTGCATTTTGGTCGCAGTGTAGTTCCCTGGCTGCTCAGTTACCTCAGTATGTGCTGCAGTTGATGCAGTTTGCCGCGCTGGATGATGAGTTTATGATGCGCCGGATGATGAGTTTATGACGTGTGCATCTTCACGGGCTCTCTCAACAAAACACGGGTCATCCAGTCGAGTTCAGAAAATTCGGAAATTCGTAAAGTGATTTTTTTCCTGGGCGGGTCGCAATTTATCTAGGCGGAATGCCCAGTAGAGCCTATGGGAAACACTGTATTTACTGCGCTATACTGCAGAGGGGGAGAAAAAAATCTAAAAAAAAATCTATTTTTTTAAATATGAATCGATTTGACCTACCAACTCGATTTTAAAATCAAATCGATTTTTACTTTGATACCATACTTCACAGTCACATACCTTCAGCGCCAGCTCAAGTCAGACAAAATTTCTAACCGGCATGCACTGCTTAAGTTAGTCAGTGATTGGTCTACACAGTGCCTCATGAAGTAGAACACACCGCATGTCTCGCTGCAGCCTGTGTTGGACATCCAACCCTGCCAACATCCAAGTGTGACAATGTCCAATAAACATCCACATATTTAAGCATGCTTCCAAAACAGTTCAACACTTCAACAGTTGCACAATATAAATGTTAATGTATAAAATACATAAATGTTAATTTATTAAAAAATAAAAACATCACAGTCTTTAATCATATTTTCATTGTGTCTTTGCTGCGTTTGTGTTGTTTGGGACGCTCTGTTGCAGCCACACTTGATTCTGAGGAACTACTTTGTTTGGCGGAAGAGTAAGATTTGTACACTCTAAAAAATCCTGGGTTATTTTTTCTACCCAAATGTGGGGTTAAGCCATTTGGGTAATTTTTTTGGGTTATTTTCGCAGTCTTGGGTAGTTTTTTGGGTAGTTTTATGTAACCCCACCACTGGGTTATTTTCTGGGTAATTTTCACTGAGAGTGGAATCAATACACCCCCTCCCCC
Organism: Misgurnus anguillicaudatus; assembly: GCF_027580225.2. Classification (NCBI taxonomy): domain Eukaryota; kingdom Metazoa; phylum Chordata; class Actinopteri; order Cypriniformes; family Cobitidae; genus Misgurnus; species Misgurnus anguillicaudatus. The sequence continues at coordinate 9,363,606 of NC_073350.2, forward strand.
TCCCGGACTCAACAACCCAGCTCATTGGGTCAAATCAACTCGGCGCAGATTCAGGTGCAGCACCGGCTGACTGAATTTGAGGTGGATGCAACGCAGACTGATATTTGGAGAAATAAGGTTCGTATCAACATATTTATTCATATAACATATATTTTTAAACCTATTTATACACGTATCATAATACCGAGGGCTATATAAAGACGTAAGTGCCATTACATTCAGTTTTACATGGCATTAAATACGCCGCCAGCTTCGTTCGTTTAGGTTGGCTTGTTTGATAACGTTATGCCCGTTGGATAGTAAATACGTTTTCTACTGTTTTTGTTTAATGTTTTAAACGTCCCATTTGGACAAAGCCTTAAGTTTCTTCTTAACTAACGTTATATGATGACATTTACGTTACTTCAAAGCCCAGTTAACTGTTAACTTAAAACGAGATTAATGTAAGTTAAAGTAAATGCATTCTTTGCATTTTCAGATTATTAAAATGAGATTTTTGACAATTACAGCCCGTAACAAATCTCTGGTAATTAATTTCTGAAAACCATTTTTTGTACACGAACAGTTAAAGCAGCCTATCCCCCGCTGTACAGCAGTGCTGCTGGGTCAAAATAACCCCATTCATGGATCATCTGTCGCGGGGATTTTGGATCGTCAGAAGGAGAAATACAGCAGGACTTTACAAGCAGACATTCTTCAGCGGTTCTTTTCTGGTGAAATAAAGGTCTGTATTTGTCGTTGTATCATTTAATCGATACCTATTGGCAAAAGTGTTGTCCAAACGAGGGGATTTCATTACGTTTAGTCAACAACATCAGTCGAGTGCTTGAAATAACTTTTTGTGAGCAGATGCGCGTTTTTACCACAGAACGGGGTAACGTTGGACAATGTATTTAATATGGTAATAATGGCGATTAACATTGGACTATAATTATACTTTATTATTTTGAGTATAGACCGTTTCATCGGACGCACGCGTGTCGCGGGTAACGTTACGCGTCTGGTCATTACTTCCGGTTTAATGGTCTGACTAGTGCCTCAGATGAATTCTGGAACAAATTACCTTGTCAAAAATAACAAATGTTTTGGTTTCCTAAAGGCAGGGGGAGACAGCGATTATGACCATGTGAAGGGAGGTTTGATAGCCGATTTGTAACAATGTATACATTATAGTACATATTTTACTTAGCAACGTTAGCTCAGTGTAGTTTTTTATACGCTTTAGCTATGAAATAAGAACTGAGGTAATTTACTTGTTGTTTATTTTGCTTGTTTGCTTGGTGTCAGAAATTAACTACTCTAAAAAGACTTTGTTGTTATTTATTCTTAGCGGAGTTTACCGGAAGTTGTTTATAAATGACAGGATTCAACTAACTTTAAAATTTCCATTAAAGCTGTGATTAACCAAGTTAATCACACTCTGTGCATTCAAATCTGCGTCCGTGCTTATCCAGCGAAAGCAGTTTACGTGTAACGTATGAAACAAACATTCAGATATATGTTATTCCGGAAGTACTGGAATACATCTTTATAGTTCAGATATAAACACCGCTGTCTACGAAAACGATCAAAAGAGATTAAATCGTCTTTTCGACAGTGACAATGCTTCAAATATAGTTTCTCTTAAGTGCAACATTAATGCCAGCAGGATGTGACAAGTAAATTAAAGGTGGGGTGCATGATCTCTGAAAGCCAATGTTGACATTTGAAATCACCTAAACAAATGAATAAGTATGAATGGTCTATTACAGGGGTGGCGAACGTCGGTCCTGGAGAGCCGCAGACCTGCAGAGTTTAGCTCCAGCTCTAATCAAACACACCTGAACAGGTAATCAAGGTCTAAAGAGTTACTAGAAACCTTCAGACGGGTGAGGTTTAGGCTCTGTTTACACGTACATGGTTATTTTTAAAAACTGAGAGATTTACCTTCGTTTGTGCCCCTCGTTTACACGCAAACGGAGAACTCGCCTCTGAAACCGATGGTTTCTAAAAACTCTGGCCAGAGTGGAGATCTTGAAAATCTTCGGTTGCATGTAAAGTGAGACAAACGGATGTTTAAGCAGGCACCTACGTCAAAAGTGCGACCTATGTTTACATGTGACTGCTACTCTGAACGCTTCCAAGATCACATTTATGTTCGTGCAAACTCGTTTTGTGTGTTTGTATTTGCAAATACAGCTGCTCCATTATGTCGAGGAGCAGAGACGAGGTCTCTTTCTCGGAGGTCAGAAATTTTATGCGTGTTTGACTTCATGCGGAGTTGCAAGAACCGACAGACGAATGATGTCAAAGTACCGCGAGAGCGATTTGAAATTAGACCTCTACATTTGATTCCTCAACTCGCTCTCGCGGTACTTTGACGTCATCGATCACCTACTGCAACAACTCCTTGCTCCAACATGAAGAACCAGTTTGCGTCACCACCAGCGTGCCGGTGATTGGCTTATGTGGGCTTGAGCTTCTCTTGACGGCATATATGCACGCGTACGTGTAAATAAACACTTTTCTGAAAACTGACACGTGTGCACTATATTATTTTTGAAACCGGAGAGGTTGAAATGTCAGTTTGAAAATAGCTGCCCACGTGTAAACATAGCCTTAATCAGGGTTGGAGCTAAAAACTGCAGGGCTGTGGCTCTCCAGGACCGATGTTCGCCACCCCTGGTCTATTATCTATATTGATAGAAAAAAATGCATCACTTACAGCTAAAAGTTTGTGTTTTTCTGTTTTAGGTGGTCTGAGTTTCCATGAGTTTCCTAGGCTAACTACCCCAGGCATGGTATGTTAATATACTGTCCTTATCATATGGTAACAAGAGTTTTATTTAGTCTTTTTTTAGAAGTTGTTTTTTTTGTTATTTTTGCATTTAGATTGCACAAGACTTTTACACATTACACCAGGATGCAGCTCCAAAACTCTTCGAGATATGGCTCCCTTGATATACCGATAGGATCTTGCATTTTTCTAAACCAGAAGCAAGCTTCCATGTTCAGTTGAGGAGATGACACAAGGTAAAGTTTCTCAACTATTTTGATATTATGGGCCAGATTTACTAATAGCAATTTAATAAAGACACCCACTGATAAATTAATGAAGAAAATTTTTGACAATAATTGCTGTTGGGAGATTTGGCACTTTCTCCACTCATCTTCATTTATTTGAAATGCCAGACAGTTAACCAACATTATCTGAACATATTGCTTTTCAATTTCTGCTGCTACAGATGCAAAGGGATATCTTGCATTAAAGCTGCTCCCTGTTTTGCTTCCACCTCCACCCTTCAAAACTGCCAGAAAAAGTCCGGCCCAGCATTGATGATGGCAAAAAAAGCTTTCATCGACATTCAGCCTGTAAGTACAAATCAAGAAATTTACTTTATTACTTTATTTACCAGGTATTCAAATAAACTACCATTCAAAAGTTTGGGACATTATGTAATAGTGGCTGTCTTAAAGTGGGCAAGATCAAGGTGTAATAACTCCCAAACCCATCACCCATACCCACACCCTGACACCCCCCAAGTTTCACCTTAACTCATCTGCATTGTGTGTCCTTTAGGTTGGAACAAATATGATGGAGTACCTCCAGCAGGCTGAAGCATCAGGACTTTACCCTTATTTCCTGTCACTTGAAAATGGACACATGAGTCCCAGGCATTCGTCATCCTTGGAGGAGAAACTTTGGACAAGGCACTTAGATTGGGGTAGTAGAAGCACTACATTCTTGCAAGTAAATGACAAGAGGTTTTTTTAAATAGACTGGGTTTCAGGTACAAGAGTTATCATTTTAGGTTTTTTATAGACTTAAAGGTGCTCTAAGCGAATCTGTGTGACGTTACTTTTTGTTGATGTTTGAACTGTTTTGAAACAAACGGAGCGTAGCTAACTCCTTCCCTCCCTTCCATGCTTTCATGAACGCGCCCAACCCTCACCCCCAAATGCTTCTTGTCGTTAATTGGCTGGAACACTTTGTTATCGTTTCTGGTGCTAGGTTTGGCCACTTTATTTTTATTGCAGTTTGTGGAGCCTAGGCTGTCTACAGAGATCACGTTTTTTACAGTTTGCTCAGCGGACAGGCAGCAAGCAGATAGTGAGGAGATGTTTGCTGTATGTAACAAAAAATGTTTTATGGTCTAAAACGAGTGAATTCGCTTAGAGCACCTTTAAGGAAGAGTATTACTTGATGAATATTAATGACATGTTTATGAAATGTTACACTGGCAAAATGCTGTATTTCATAGTTTTTTTTGTGTGTGTTTATAATGTAGACTAAAACAATACTGCTTTGTAACAAACAGTTGTTCTTAAAGGTATTTAATGAATTTCATGATTTTTTTTAAAAATGTTAAAACATATAGAGGCGGTTTCACAGACAAGGATAAGACTAGTCCTAGACTAAAGTAAATGTAAGAGCTGTCCAAACTGAAAACTACTTGCACTGACATATCTTAAAATACACCAGTGCCCTTTGTTTTCCCTCAAAATGCACACAAGTAATGTTTTTATTAAGATATGTTTGTTAAAACTTGTTATATTTCCTAATTAATAACTAAGGACTAGTCCTGGCTTAAGCCAATCCCTGTCCGGGAAACCACCCCTTACACTTTTGCAATTAGAGGCAAGTGAAGAAATTGTTTAAAAATGGAATTTTATTATTTATTGTATTTATAGTTTTGTATGATCTCCTGAATTTTTGATTGAGCTATTGTGTAGAAAGTGTACGTTACACACATTGTATTTGTTACATTACACAAAGTGTAATATGCTAAAAAATATTAATGAAAAATAAAGTTAATACAATGTTGACCTGTTTGTTTATCTTGTGGTTTTTAATTTTAAATGATCATTTTAAAAGGAATAAAAATAACCCTATATACATTTTTAACCCATTTATGAAGTCAAATTAAGCCATCATTTTAGTAAAAAATAACCCAAGTTTTGGGTAGAAAAAACAACCCATTGGCTGGGTTAAAATTATTAACCCAACTTCTTGGGTTAATTTAACCCCATATGGGTTCTGTCCTATATTCACCCAGCAGTTAGGTTAAAAACAACCCAATTTGGGTTGTTTTTAACCCATTGTTTTTTAGAGTGTAGTAATATATTTACAACTTATTTGCTGTGTTTTATTTTATAAAACCGTGATATGCATGAAGTTACCGTTTTATAAAAGCAATAAGCCCCGCAAAGCAGTGTTACAGTGCATTTTATAACAGCTAAGGGGGTTTATTGGTTTTCGCATCGTGCCTAACAACGCCCCTTAGCTGTTATTAAATGCACTGGTAACCCAATGTTTTGGGGGCTTATTGCTTTAATCCATCTGGAGAAAGGCAGGCTCTATCACTTCCCCACGAAATAAATCGCGGTGGGACTCTACCCGGGACCATGCTGGACCAATGTTGCTTATGAACTTCATGTTCTTTCCTGCTCCTGTAATTAAAAAAAAAAAATTGTGTGTTTGTGGGGCATGCAGCTACAGAGGAAGCTGAAGATGTTTTAAGTGCTTAGAGCATTTAGCATTTCCTTGCATACTACAGCCTGCTCTACGATGTGGATATGTGCATGGACCACAGGGCAGGACCCTATTTAAATCTTTAAACATCCCTAACACATTTAAAGATCAATCCCACAAAGATAGACATTTAAAAATTAGCTCACCCTGAATTAGTTTGCACTTAGTGCCCTTAAAATCCTAAAGTCGCTCTGAGGTGCTTGGCATTACATTTGCTAGTTTCGTAACTCATAGGCAGTGTTGGGTAAGTTACTTAAAAAAAGTAATCCACTACAAATTACTAATTACTACTTTAAAATTGTAATTTGATTACATTACTTTTTGCATGTAGTAATCAGTAATCTAATTACTAATTACTTTACTTTTAAGTTACTTTGACAACATCAAATGTAAAAAAGCTACAAAGTGAAACTGTCAGAAACAAGGACGGATGAACCCAAACGCAGGCGATGACGGGGGTGAACAGAAAACACTTTATTATAACACAGACAAAACAAGAGCCCACGTGGAGGCAGAACAAACACGGAATACTGACAGATGACTTAAACTAGACTGGACTATGATTCTAACACTAGACAGAATCACACAGTAACAGTACAAAATGAACGAGCACAGGACTAAGAACACAATGGCATTAAATATGAAAAACTAAACAGGATAAGGAGAAAACAAGTGAGGGTAATGAACTAATGATTAAACTATTAACAGGGAGAAGAAGGGGGCGGAGACAAGAGACAACACTGTAAGCCCATACAGGTTGATTAAACCTAAAAAATTTATGGAAACTCGTTGCCCTAAAAAAGTTGATTTTGCCTGGTTGAAATATCAATTAATTTTAAGTTTAATGTACTTAAAAATTCAGTAACATTTATATAAAACATTTAGTTCATTGAACTAATAGTTTTTAATGCAATACTGTCAATATCGAAGGTACATTACACTTGAAATGATTTGTTCTTTCAACCAGGCAAAATTAACTTTTTTAGGGCAACGAGTTTCCATAAATTTTTTAGGTTCAATCAACCTGTATGGGCTTACTGCTTAATAGCAGGTATCACAAACATTTAATTTAAACATCACAAACATTTAATTTAAACTGAGCTATTCCTGTAAATAAAATATATTTCAAAGAAGGACAAAGAACAACAATGATTTATTTAAACTAACAATTTATTGGAATTCACTTAGCAAAATCGTTCAAAGAATGACAAAACAAAGACTTAATATCTTAATACCTGAACTTAATACCACTTTTACATTGTTAAAACAGGGTTTTAAAACATTTCCAAATTTTAAACAAGCACAGTATTATTATACTGTATTAACATGAAACATGAACATTTGCCTTATAAAACTTAGTTTAAAGAACATCTGGGAAAGATTCAATGATTCAGAAAGAGGAAATTCTCTTTTACTGTACCTCTTTACATGGCAAGCTGATTTGAAACAGCCAGAATCCTGCCTTTCAGCTCCTTCTTACCCAAACCAAGCAGAACTTGTTGAATGAAAAGGAAGGTATTGGCCATGCACTTTGGGTAGTTTAGGTGCAGTGCATAAGTTAAGCCAAACAAAAGACACATGGCCTGGGGTATGTTTTCTAAATTGTCTATCACAACATTCCCCTCCAAGATGATTCCCACCGAGGATGGGTGGAGGTGGAAGGAAAGAGGTCGCATGGCCACATCTTCGTTTTCTCGACTGAGGAGTCCAACTGGCACATCTTGGTATGAGTCTGCATCATCTGAAGCCTGAGCAAGAATATGGACATTACTAAAATAAATTTTAACAGAGTACAATTTTCCAGATTTTTAACTGAATGGTTTTTGGGATTTTTTTGTTTTGTTTTATGCAAGCTTAATTGTTCAGTAATATTGAAATATTAGACTTATATGTTTGCTCTTGTAAACAAATCATTTGACATGCACTACTAATTACAAATATGTAAAGGTATGAGATTATTTTAGAATTTCAAAGTTGTCAAACATGAATTCTAATTTCTCCTAAATGAATTAAAATAAAAAACTCCTCTTCACTTCTTATTTAATCTGTCATTTAACTAAAATATGACATTGTTTTTGCTGATTTATTTTTTGTTCTTGCTGACATAAATGCACATTAAGAAAAAATAATACAATAACACTACGTGTTATTAAGTATTATTAATACTTACAAAACATGCTTTGAAGAACTCAGTTGGGTCATCACCAAGAAGTACTGGAAGCCCTCTAATGGCAACACATCGCATGTCAGTGAGGTCAGAGGTCTGAGGTGTGGTGGTTGCGGAGAAGACATTGCATCATTAATCAACATGAAAGGATTGCATTTATCATAATTTTGTCTTTGTTACTGAAGTCTTAATTTTAACATAACAGGCTGCTTTTCAAAATTCAGCAAACAACGGCATCAATTTAGATATTCAAACCTTGGCATCTTGCAGAAGATTGCTCAAAATCTGCCCGGCGAGACCTCTCTTTGACCTGAAGATCTGAATCAGCTGTGGACAGTGACGATCAAGAGAGCCATAGAATTCTTGTTTAAGGTTCTTCCCAACAACCCGGTTGAATTCTTCATACACCTGAAAAAAAAGAAAAGATAAAAAAATTAGTTAATACCAGAGAACTGTCAAAATTAAACAACTGTCAAGTTGTAAATATCACGTTTAGCAATACTCATTTCATTAATAAGTCATGCAAACATAGGCATTTCACTTTACCTGTCTTTCTCTAAACAGTGCAGGCCAACGCTGAAAAATTTGGCTAACAGGTGGCTTGTTAATCACAACATCCTGTCTTCTTAAAGAGAGAGTCATGTCCATCCTTTGATTGATAAAGACAGCATCAGGGTTTTTTTTCTTCATTACATTGACCCATTGCTCTCTGAACATTTCAAGACTGGAGGCATCCTGCCCACTTGGAAGGTTTGGTAGGTAGTTGACCTCCCCTGTTTTTTGATGTTCTTATTTGGTGGATCACTGCTAGTAGAGAATCTTCCTCTCTTCCCTGCATTAGCCATGACGTCTGTGTGTCCAAGGCTTCTCATTTTTGATCGGTAATTTCCCATTTTGTCTTTCAAACTGTTTGTCCACCCACAGTATCCAGAAGGAGATCCGGGTTCTTGAAGACAGGGGTGAGAATTCACCAATGCCTTTGCAACATCCCTTAGATTATCAGCAGTTGGGTATGCTTTGAAGGAGTAAATGGTCTCTGCAAGCTTCTGAAGAATGTCATGTTTCAATTCCTTTGTCATTTTTAGGTGCGTTCCATCCTTCAAGTAGATTAAATTTGCTTGACGCAGCCTATATTCAACATCAACAGAGAATTTTGGAGTCAAAAAGATATCAGGCCATGGCATTCTCATTTCCTGGGGTGATTCGGTCAGTACTGTATCTGCAGTACTTGGAGTATCACTCGAAATATCACTTGATTCCTGCATTTCACCTGATGACAGTGACACCAATTCAATCACAGGAATGATCTTCACAGTCGGCTTCTGAGGGAGCTCTGACAATTCACTCAGATTGCAAAGTTCATTATCAAAATCGGGATCTCGAAACTGCAAGGTAAAGTTATAGTTCAGTCTCAGAGTGTTTTGGAGACAACTAATCAAATCTTCAACTGAGTCTGGTTTTGAAGTCAGTGTGACTTTTCTGATATCAGCTTCTGTAAGAATAACTCGCAAAGTCATGGTTTCTTGTAAAGCCATCTGCAAGGAAAGCACAAAGATGTTAATTTAGCAAAGAATAAAACGCTTCAATGTCACCATTAGTTTACCATGTACATTATAGGCTGACAGTGGAACAATATCATTCAGCTCTTCAAGCTGAAGCATGCAAAAAGAAGGCACATCTGGGCAGCAAAGCTCATAAGAACGAAGGTGCTCAAAATACCATGATGTCATGATTTTGCACACAAAATGTACCTCTGTGTTTACTGCCACAATGTGAGTAATTTGCTTGAAATCAGGTAGCCCTGAACATGATCCAGCTGAAAGTATCATGCCTGCCTTATAATCAATTCCATTAATGCAGACCGATGGTGCAACAAGAAGTGCTTGGGTTTGAGGGATTTTTTGATGAAGAGCTCTCTGAATATTCTCTGGGAAAGTGGCAACTAACACTTGTGTAACCTTTGTCATTTCCACACCCAGCCTAAAAAAAGAACTGCAGTCTAGCTGATAGCTAAGAGCCCTCTGGTGTTTCAGTGCAAGTGTCATGGCAACATTCTTGAAGTTCTGGGCTTCACATATAACCTTTTTGAAGAACTTGTGTTTTGCTTCAAAACGCATTGTCCAGACTTCAGTAAGTGGACCATGAACCCTAATCAGTTCAGCGTAGTCTTCGATGTAGTGGTGTTTTGGTCGTAGTATATAGTCAGGGAAGGTTGACTGCAAAAGGTCCCTATGCTCTGCCACCTTGTACTCAAGTATATATAATGACTCTTCAGTAAAGTGAGGAGCCACAATCAATGCAACAATGTCCTTAAGGAGCATGAGTACTTCCCATGTGTTGTCACCCTCAGGAATTTTATGGCCAATCAGCAAAGGAAGAAGCTTAATTAGACACCAATTCTCATGGCCATTTCCCCCTATTGTTCCCTTGGTTGAGAAGCCCTTCGAAATCAGCTGAGGCTGATCAGTTTTGTCAGCAAATGTGTAAGGAAATGATCTGATAGCTTCATTCAACACATCTAGTGTGATGTATTTCTTTGCCATCAGGTCTTTGAGGCAAAGAGACAACTCCATTGGGACTACTCCTTCAAAGACATCGTGCAATATGTCAGGGGGATAACCACCAATGACATGAAAATGCTCCAAACGTGCAGTGAGTAGGCACTGTCCTCTCACACCTGTGTTTCTACATGAATTGGGATTGCGCAATGATTCTTGCACCTGGCTGTTGTGTGTATCTCTCTCTCTGAGTTGAAATGCACCAGATCTTACCTCTTGGTGTTGTGTGTCAGTCCTTGATGCCATGCAAAATCTACAAAATTTGTCCACAATGAAGCTTTCATAAAATCCTGCAAGAGAATGGGCACCAAGGTTATCTGCTGACACGTAAAGCACTGTTCCTTTAACACTTTTACCAAGATGCTCAATGTAAACCCCATGTTGTTCAAGAGTGGCTAAATCACAAAGAAGTGGGTACAGAACTCTTTCATAACCACACTTTTTAACTGTTTCAGTGTTGCACAAGAGAGCAAGCTGAATTGAGTTTAGTGTGGATAAGAAAAATTAGAGGGAACATTGTTCCCCACTCAGTGAGGGCCTTTCTCAGATGTTCTGCCAGGTTGTGTCCGGTGTGGCTCTCGGGCATGTCCCTTGTTTGTAAAACATACGTTACGAGCTCCCATTCCTCGTTGATGAAGTGGGCCGTGATGGTGACATATGCTTCAGTTGTGCGCGAGGTCCAGCCGTCACACGTCAGGGCAACTCTCTCCGCGCTGGCCAGGGAGGCTTTGACGCGTGCCTTTGTCTGAGCGTACAGCCGGGGAATGCAAACCTTGGTGAGGTGTTTGCGGGTTGGAATAGGATAGCGAGGCTCCATCGCATTCACCATGCGCCTAAAGCCGCCGTTTTCCACCACCGAATATGGTCTTAAATCCTGACAAATAAAGAAGGCAATGGACTCTGTAATTTTCTGCGACCTTGGTGAAGCAGATGGAAACTTGTGTGAACAACCGCCATCGATGTTCAGTATGGTTTGTTTTGGGTCACGCGACCGCAGCTTCTTGGGGTCCTCTGATAGCGTTACTTTGTCCGGGTGGTGACGTTTTAGGTGGACTCGTAGGTTGGTGGTATTTCCAGAGTATTTCACGTTTGTGTGACACAGCTTGCAAACCGCGAGGCTTTTGTCCAAGTCGTCGTTTTCCTTCCTTCTTTCTTTTGAATCCAAAGTGATCCCACACATCTGCTTTTAAGCATGAAGGTGCTGGGTTTATACCTGCCGCCATTTTCTCGAATCTCCTCGCTCTGACTCCGTAAACAGGATGACGTCTGTGTAAAGTTAGTACGGGTGACAGACAGCATTACTAGCGGCTGGCTGACCAAATCGCTCTTCCTGCAACACGAACGGGAGTAAACACGGGGGATTTGAATGGGACTTGTGTATCGATACGCGCAGCTTAAAAATCGATACGTTCTTGGGAAAAATTATATCGATTTATATCGCCGAATCGATAAAATCGCCCAGCCCTAGCTATCACCATCACCCGTGAGAGAATATCTCCAGGTATCGAACATTGTGGATTATATGAACTCTCTTGACTCCGATTGTTTCTCGGAACTGCTGGTGTGCTTCGTATTCAGGCAGTACACCAACTACTTCCGGGTTGCGTCAGCTACATCTGCATCCGCAGTGTATTATCTCCAGTTTTTGAACATTGGATTTTACATCTTCCATCTCCGCTTTTCATCCACCTTAAGTAGTGCGTGTTTCATACCCTCTGTCGCGTGTGGTGATTGTGCTGGTGTCATCGACTGTGAGCGTGGGTGGCTCTCTCTCTCTTCAAGATCTGAACTGGACTACTTTCCTGTAGTGCCGACTCACTCTCTCCTACTGTTGTGTGTGCTTCACACCGGCAGTAGTTATTACATCCAGAGTGAGTCGAGGGTGATTGCTGTGTGTGTGGACTTTGCTCTGCACCTCTTCCTTTTTCTAAATAAATATTGTGAACTTGCTATTGACTCCGAACCCTTCATTGTGACAAATTGTCCCCACAAAGATAGGAATACCAGTGTGTTTGCGACCTTGTGGGGACATTTTGATGTCCCCATGAGGAAACAAGCTCATATATCAAACAGAATGATGTTTCTTGAAAATGTGAAGTAGCAACAGGGGTTTCTGTGATGGTTAGGGTTAGGGAATGGGGTAGGTAAGGGGAATAGAATATACAGTTTGTACAGTATAAAATGCATTACGTCTATGGAATAGGGCTGGGCGATTCGTCCCCATAAAAAAATCTGAGATTTTTTTATAAAAAACTCGATTTACGATTCGAATCGATTTTTCCCCGCCCCCATTTAAAACAAAATAATTGCAAACTGTATATATTTTTAAAATATATATTTATTATATTTAATTAAAATGCATCAACAAAAAATTGGAGGAAGGGTTAGGAAAGAAGATTTGGCAAATGCAAAATGTATATCAGTGTTTCCCACAGATCTGAAATTTACTTGTGGTGGTAGCTGGTGAAAAGGGCAATCATTATAATTCACCAACAAAAAATGGTCTACTATACATGTGACACAGAACTAATAATGTGTGACACAACACAATACTTTGAATTATTGAACATTAATATTAATTTCACATTATATTTCATTAATCTAACCACCCCAAACTTTCTTTGCCATAAATAAAGCTGACACTGTTTGTCAAAGCACCACAAAACACTTTGCGGCAGTTTCCCAGACAGGGATTAGACTAGTCCTAGACTAAAATAAATGTAAGAGCTGTCCAGACTGCAAACAATGTGCACTGACATATCTTAAAATACATCAGTGCCCTTTGTTTTGCCTCAAAATGCACACAAGTAATGTTTTTAGTAAGGTATGTTTGTTAAAACTAGTTATTTATATTTCCTAATTAAACTAAGGCCTAGTCCTGGATTGAACTGGTCCCTGTCCGGGAAACCACCCCATTATGTTTTTGCACTGATATATGAAGCAATTTGATGACTCCTTTTATCAAACTCAATTTAATTCAATACTATGTACAGTATATTAATAGACAGTGCAGGTTTACAGATTATACATGTGACTGATGTTATAATGGTAATAATTTCTATTAGATAGGCACTTTTACTGCTCCTGCTTTATATTTCTCTTTTGCCGATTAAAAAAGCTTAATCCACTCATTATTTCAGATTTAAAAGTCAACTTGCTGTCCCGATGACAGGCTTTACATTACAGCTTTGCGTTTTTTATATCCTGAATCAGCTTGAGCTTTGCTCGTTCAGTGCAATGGGCTTGATATTAGCACTGCTTTTTGCTACAATCTCTGTGCAAACTTTTTAGATTTTAGAAAAGATATGGTCTATTAATAGTAAGATTATAAAAAAATGGGATAAAGAAAATGCAGCGCGTGGTCGCAACAAGAGCCAGTTGTTATCACCATAGAAACCGGAGGCACGCTGAAACTGCACTCGAGCTTTAGCGCGGTAGCGCTCATGGCCGTTCTCCGATTGACTCTGGTTTTACACACAATATTAATCATACTTGGGACCCAAAGTAATAAACTAGGACCGACCCGGACCAAACTGACCATTTCAAATATAAACCCGGAACCGTACGGGTGCTCTCAGTGAAGAAAGGCCTCTAATGGTAAAACTCTGCTCAAGTTCAGAAACATGAAAGGATACAATGTGACACTAAGCTTGCTTCGTGTCGCACCCAATTCATTGAGAAACAAAGAGCACGTGAACGGACACTCAACGGGAGAGACGTGTTTGCACGCAAAATGAAGCAAACTTGGATGCTATAAACACATATGCACATAAGCATATGCGACCATTTGCATTTTGGTCGCAGTGTAGTTCCCTGGCTGCTCAGTTACCTCAGTATGTGCTGCAGTTGATGCAGTTTGCCGCGCTGGATGATGAGTTTATGATGCGCCGGATGATGAGTTTATGACGTGTGCATCTTCACGGGCTCTCTCAACAAAACACGGGTCATCCAGTCGAGTTCAGAAAATTCGGAAATTCGTAAAGTGATTTTTTTCCTGGGCGGGTCGCAATTTATCTAGGCGGAATGCCCAGTAGAGCCTATGGGAAACACTGTATTTACTGCGCTATACTGCAGAGGGGGAGAAAAAAATCTAAAAAAAAATCTATTTTTTTAAATATGAATCGATTTGACCTACCAACTCGATTTTAAAATCAAATCGATTTTTACTTTGATACCATACTTCACAGTCACATACCTTCAGCGCCAGCTCAAGTCAGACAAAATTTCTAACCGGCATGCACTGCTTAAGTTAGTCAGTGATTGGTCTACACAGTGCCTCATGAAGTAGAACACACCGCATGTCTCGCTGCAGCCTGTGTTGGACATCCAACCCTGCCAACATCCAAGTGTGACAATGTCCAATAAACATCCACATATTTAAGCATGCTTCCAAAACAGTTCAACACTTCAACAGTTGCACAATATAAATGTTAATGTATAAAATACATAAATGTTAATTTATTAAAAAATAAAAACATCACAGTCTTTAATCATATTTTCATTGTGTCTTTGCTGCGTTTGTGTTGTTTGGGACGCTCTGTTGCAGCCACACTTGATTCTGAGGAACTACTTTGTTTGGCGGAAGAGTAAGATTTGTACACTCTAAAAAATCCTGGGTTATTTTTTCTACCCAAATGTGGGGTTAAGCCATTTGGGTAATTTTTTTGGGTTATTTTCGCAGTCTTGGGTAGTTTTTTGGGTAGTTTTATGTAACCCCACCACTGGGTTATTTTCTGGGTAATTTTCACTGAGAGTGGAATCAATACACCCCCTCCCCCTCCCGGACTCAACAACCCAGCTCATTGGGTCAAATCAACTCGGCGCAGATTCAGGTGCAGCACCGGCTGACTGAATTTGAGGTGGATGCAACGCAGACTGATATTTGGAGAAATAAGGTTCGTATCAACATATTTATTCATATAACATATATTTTTAAACCTATTTATACACGTATCATAATACCGAGGGCTATATAAAGACGTAAGTGCCATTACATTCAGTTTTACATGGCATTAAATACGCCGCCAGCTTCGTTCGTTTAGGTTGGCTTGTTTGATAACGTTATGCCCGTTGGATAGTAAATACGTTTTCTACTGTTTTTGTTTAATGTTTTAAACGTCCCATTTGGACAAAGCCTTAAGTTTCTTCTTAACTAACGTTATATGATGACATTTACGTTACTTCAAAGCCCAGTTAACTGTTAACTTAAAACGAGATTAATGTAAGTTAAAGTAAATGCATTCTTTGCATTTTCAGATTATTAAAATGAGATTTTTGACAATTACAGCCCGTAACAAATCTCTGGTAATTAATTTCTGAAAACCATTTTTTGTACACGAACAGTTAAAGCAGCCTATCCCCCGCTGTACAGCAGTGCTGCTGGGTGGGTCAAAACAACCCCATTCATGGATCATCTGTCGCGGGGATTTTGGATCGTCAGAAGGAGAAATACAGCAGGACTTTACAAGCAGACATTCTTCAGCGGTTCTTTTCTGGTGAAATAAAGGTCTGTATTTGTCGTTGTATCATTTAATCGATACCTATTGGCAAAAGTGTTGTCCAAACGAGGGGATTTCATTACGTTTAGTCAACAACATCAGTCGAGTGCTTGAAATAACTTTTTGTGAGCAGATGCGCGTTTTTACCACAGAACGGGGTAACGTTGGACAATGTATTTAATATGGTAATAATGGCGATTAACATTGGACTATAATTATACTTTATTATTTTGAGTATAGACCGTTTCATCGGACGCACGCGTGTCGCGGGTAACGTTACGCGTCTGGTCATTACTTCCGGTTTAATGGTCTGACTAGTGCCTCAGATGAATTCTGGAACAAATTACCTTGTCAAAAATAACAAATGTTTTGGTTTCCTAAAGGCAGGGGGAGACAGCGATTATGACCATGTGAAGGGAGGTTTGATAGCCGATTTGTAACAATGTATACATTATAGTACATATTTTACTTAGCAACGTTAGCTCAGTGTAGTTTTTTATACGCTTTAGCTATGAAATAAGAACTGAGGTAATTTACTTGTTGTTTATTTTGCTTGTTTGCTTGGTGTCAGAAATTAACTACTCTAAAAAGACTTTGTTGTTATTTATTCTTAGCGGAGTTTACCGGAAGTTGTTTATAAATGACAGGATTCAACTAACTTTAAAATTTCCATTAAAGCTGTGATTAACCAAGTTAATCACACTCTGTGACATTCAAATCTGCGTCCATGCTTATCCAGCGAAAGCAGTTTACGTGTAACGTATGAAACAAACATTCAGATATATGTTATTCCGGAAGTACTGGAATAAATCTTTATAGTTCAGATATAAACACTGCTGTCTACGAAAACGATCAAAAGAGATTAAATCGTCTTTTCGACAGTGACAATGCTTCAAATATAGTTTCTCTTAAGTGCAACATTAATGCCAGCAGGTGGTGACAAGTAAATTAAAGGTGGGGTGCATGATCTCTGAAAGCCAATGTTGACATTTGAAATCACCTAAACAAATGAATAAGTATGAATGGTCTATTACAGGGGTGGCGAACGTCGGTCCTGGAGAGCCGCAGACCTGCAGAGTTTAGCTCCAGCTCTAATCAAACACACCTGAACAGGTAATCAAGGTCTAAAGAGTTACTAGAAACCTTCAGACGGGTGAGGTTTAGGCTCTGTTTACACGTACATGGTTATTTTTAAAAACTGAGAGATTTACCTTCGTTTGTGCCCCTCGTTTACACGCAAACGGAGAACTCGCCTCTGAAACCGATGGTTTCTAAAAACTCTGGCCAGAGTGGAGATCTTGAAAATCTTCGGTTGCATGTAAAGTGAGACAAACGGATGTTTAAGCAGGCACCTACGTCAAAAGTGCGACCTATGTTTACATGTGACTGCTACTCTGAACGCTTCCAAGATCACATTTATGTTCGTGCAAACTCGTTTTGTGTGTTTGTATTTGCAAATACAGCTGCTCCATTATGTCGAGGAGCAGAGACGAGGTCTCTTTCTCGGAGGTCAGAAATTTTATGCGTGTTTGACTTCATGCGGAGTTGCAAGAACCGACAGACGAATGATGTCAAAGTACCGCGAGAGCGATTTGAAATTAGACCTCTACATTTGATTCCTCAACTCGCTCTCGCGGTACTTTGACGTCATCGATCACCTACTGCAACAACTCCTTGCTCCAACATGAAGAACCAGTTTGCGTCACCACCAGCGTGCCGGTGATTGGCTTATGTGGGCTTGAGCTTCTCTTGACGGCATATATGCACGCGTACGTGTAAATAAACACTTTTCTGAAAACTGACACGTGTGCACTATATTATTTTTGAAACCGGAGAGGTTGAAATGTCAGTTTGAAAATAGCTGCCCACGTGTAAACATAGCCTTAATCAGGGTTGGAGCTAAAAACTGCAGGGCTGTGGCTCTCCAGGACCGATGTTCGCCACCCCTGGTCTATTATCTATATTGATAGAAAAAAATGCATCACTTACAGCTAAAAGTTTGTGTTTTTCTGTTTTAGGTGGTCTGAGTTTCCATGAGTTTCCTAGGCTAACTACCCCAGGCATGGTATGTTAATATACTGTCCTTATCATATGGTAACAAGAGTTTTATTTAGTCTTTTTTTAGAAGTTGTTTTTTTTGTTATTTTTGCATTTAGATTGCACAAGACTTTTACACATTACACCAGGATGCAGCTCCAAAACTCTTCGAGATATGGCTCCCTTGATATACCGATAGGATCTTGCATTTTTCTAAACCAGAAGCAAGCTTCCATGTTCAGTTGAGGAGATGACACAAGGTAAAGTTTCTCAACTATTTTGATATTATGGGCCAGATTTACTAATAGCAATTTAATAAAGACACCCACTGATAAATTAATGAAGAAAATTTTTGACAATAATTGCTGTTGGGAGATTTGGCACTTTCTCCACTCATCTTCATTTATTTGAAATGCCAGACAGTTAACCAACATTATCTGAACATATTGCTTTTCAATTTCTGCTGCTACAGATGCAAAGGGATATCTTGCATTAAAGCTGCTCCCTGTTTTGCTTCCACCTCCACCCTTCAAAACTGCCAGAAAAAGTCCGGCCCAGCATTGATGATGGCAAAAAAAGCTTTCATCGACATTCAGCCTGTAAGTACAAATCAAGAAATTTACTTTATTACTTTATTTACCAGGTATTCAAATAAACTACCATTCAAAAGTTTGGGACATTATGTAATAGTGGCTGTCTTAAAGTGGGCAAGATCAAGGTGTAATAACTCCCAAACCCATCACCCATACCCACACCCTGACACCCCCCAAGTTTCACCTTAACTCATCTGCATTGTGTGTCCTTTAGGTTGGAACAAATATGATGGAGTACCTCCAGCAGGCTGAAGCATCAGGACTTTACCCTTATTTCCTGTCACTTAAAAATGGACACATGAGTCCCAGGCATTCGTCATCCTTGGAGGAGAAACTTTGGACAAGGCACTTTGATTGGGGTAGTAGAAGCACTACATTCTTGCAAGTAAATGACAAGAGGTTTTTTTAAATAGACTGGGTTTCAGGTACAAGAGTTATCATTTTAGGTTTTTTATAGACTTAAAGGTGCTCTAAGCGAATCTGTGTGACGTTACTTTTTTGTTGATGTTTGAACTGTTTTGAAACAAACGAAGCGTAGCTAACTCCTTCCCTCCCTTCCGTGCTTTCATGAACGCGCCCAACCCTCACCCCCAAATGCTTCTTGTCGTTAATTGGCTGGAACACTTTGTTATCCTTTCTGGTAGTAGGTTTGGCCACTTTATTTTTATTGCAGTTTGTGGAGCCTAGGCTGTCTACAGAGATCACGTTTTTTACAGTTTGATCAGCGGACAGGCAGCAAGCAGATAGTGAGGAGATGTTTGCTGTATGTAACAAAAAATGTTTTATGGTCTAAAACGAGTGAATTCGCTTAGAGCACCTTTAAGGAAGAGTATTACTTGATGAATATTAATGACATGTTTATGAAATGTTACACTGGCAAAATGCTGTATTTCATAGTTTTTTTGTGTGTGTTCATAATGTAGACCAAAACAATACTGCTTTGTAACAAACAGTTGTTCTTAAAGGTATTTAATGAATTTCATGATTTTTTTTAAAAATGTTAAAACATATAGAGGCGGTTTCACAGACAAGGATAAGACTAGTCCTAGACTAAAGTAAATGTAAGAGCTGTCCAAACTGAAAACTACTTGCACTGACATATCTTAAAATACACCAGTGCCCTTTGTTTTCCCTCAAAATGCACACAAGTAATGTTTTTATTAAGATATGTTTGTTAAAACTTGTTATATTTCCTAATTAATAACTAAGGACTAGTCCTGACTTAAGCCAATCCCTGTCCGGGAAACCACCCCTTACACTTTTGCAATTAGAGGCAAGTGAAGAAATTGTTTAAAAATGGAATTTTATTATTTATTGTATTTATAGTTTTGTATGATCTCCTGAATTTTTGATTGAGCTATTGTGTAGAAAGTGTACGTTACACACATTGTATTTGTTACATTACACAAAGTGTAATATGCTAAAAAATATTAATGAAAAATAAAGTTAATACAATGTTGACCTGTTTGTTTATCTTGTGGTTTTTAATTTTAAATGATCATTTTAAAAGGAATAAAAATAACCCTATATACATTTTTAACCCATTTATGAAGTCAAATTAAGCCATCATTTTAGTAAAAAATAACCCAAGTTTTGGGTAGAAAAAACAACCCATTGGCTGGGTTAAAATTATTAACCCAACTTCTTGGGTTAATTTAACCCCATATGGGTTCTGTCCTATATTCACCCAGCAGTTAGGTTAAAAACAACCCAATTTGGGTTGTTTTTAACCCATTGTTTTTTAGAGTGTAGTAATATATTTACAACTTATTTGCTGTGTTTTATTTTATAAAACCGTGATATGCATGAAGTTACCGTTTTATAAAAGCAATAAGCCCCGCAAAGCAGTGTTACAGTGCATTTTATAACAGCTAAGGGGGTTTATTGGTTTTCGCATCGTGCCTAACAACGCCCCTTAGCTGTTATTAAATGCACTGGTAACCCAATGTTTTGGGGGCTTATTGCTTTAATCCATCTGGAGAAAGGCAGGCTCTATCACTTCCCCACGAAATAAATCGCGGTGGGACTCTACCCGGGACCATGCTGGACCAATGTTGCTTATGAACTTCATGTTCTTTCCTGCTCCTGTAATTAAAAAAAAAAAATTGTGTGTTTGTGGGGCATGCAGCTACAGAGGAAGCTGAAGATGTTTTAAGTGCTTAGAGCATTTAGCATTTCCTTGCATACTACAGCCTGCTCTACGATGTGGATATGTGCATGGACCACAGGGCAGGACCCTATTTAAATCTTTAAACATCCCTAACACATTTAAAGATCAATCCCACAAAGATAGACATTTAAAAATTAGCTCACCCTGAATTAGTTTGCACTTAGTGCCCTTAAAATCCTAAAGTCGCTCTGAGGTGCTTGGCATTACATTTGCTAGTTTCGTAACTCATAGGCAGTGTTGGGTAAGTTACTTAAAAAAAGTAATCCACTACAAATTACTAATTACTACTTTAAAATTGTAATTTGATTACATTACTTTTTGCATGTAGTAATCAGTAATCTAATTACTAATTACTTTACTTTTAAGTTACTTTGACAACATCAAATGTAAAAAAGCTACAAAGTGAAACTGTCAGAAACAAGGACGGATGAACCCAAACGCAGGCGATGACGGGGGTGAACAGAAAACACTTTATTATAACACAGACAAAACAAGAGCCCACGTGGAGGCAGAACAAACACGGAATACTGACAGATGACTTAAACTAGACTGGACTATGATTCTAACACTAGACAGAATCACACAGTAACAGTACAAAATGAACGAGCACAGGACTAAGAACACAATGGCATTAAATATGAAAAACTAAACAGGATAAGGAGAAAACAAGTGAGGGTAATGAACTAATGATTAAACTATTAACAGGGAGAAGAAGGGGGCGGAGACAAGAGACAACACTGTAAGCCCATACAGGTTGATTAAACCTAAAAAATTTATGGAAACTCGTTGCCCTAAAAAAGTTGATTTTGCCTGGTTGAAATATCAATTAATTTTAAGTTTAATGTACTTAAAAATTCAGTAACATTTATATAAAACATTTAGTTCATTGAACTAATAGTTTTTAATGCAATACTGTCAATATCGAAGGTACATTACACTTGAAATGATTTGTTCTTTCAACCAGGCAAAATTAACTTTTTTAGGGCAACGAGTTTCCATAAATTTTTTAGGTTCAATCAACCTGTATGGGCTTACTGCTTAATAGCAGGTATCACAAACATTTAATTTAAACATCACAAACATTTAATTTAAACTGAGCTATTCCTGTAAATAAAATATATTTCAAAGAAGGACAAAGAACAACAATGATTTATTTAAACTAACAATTTATTGGAATTCACTTAGCAAAATCGTTCAAAGAATGACAAAACAAAGACTTAATATCTTAATACCTGAACTTAATACCACTTTTACATTGTTAAAACAGGGTTTTAAAACATTTCCAAATTTTAAACAAGCACAGTATTATTATACTGTATTAACATGAAACATGAACATTTGCCTTATAAAACTTAGTTTAAAGAACATCTGGGAAAGATTCAATGATTCAGAAAGAGGAAATTCTCTTTTACTGTACCTCTTTACATGGCAAGCTGATTTGAAACAGCCAGAATCCTGCCTTTCAGCTCCTTCTTACCCAAACCAAGCAGAACTTGTTGAATGAAAAGGAAGGTATTGGCCATGCACTTTGGGTAGTTTAGGTGCAGTGCATAAGTTAAGCCAAACAAAAGACACATGGCCTGGGGTATGTTTTCTAAATTGTCTATCACAACATTCCCCTCCAAGATGATTCCCACCGAGGATGGGTGGAGGTGGAAGGAAAGAGGTCGCATGGCCACATCTTCGTTTTCTCGACTGAGGAGTCCAACTGGCACATCTTGGTATGAGTCTGCATCATCTGAAGCCTGAGCAAGAATATGGACATTACTAAAATAAATTTTAACAGAGTACAATTTTCCAGATTTTTAACTGAATGGTTTTTGGGATTTTTTTGTTTTGTTTTATGCAAGCTTAATTGTTCAGTAATATTGAAATATTAGACTTATATGTTTGCTCTTGTAAACAAATCATTTGACATGCACTACTAATTACAAATATGTAAAGGTATGAGATTATTTTAGAATTTCAAAGTTGTCAAACATGAATTCTAATTTCTCCTAAATGAATTAAAATAAAAAACTCCTCTTCACTTCTTATTTAATCTGTCATTTAACTAAAATATGACATTGTTTTTGCTGATTTATTTTTTGTTCTTGCTGACATAAATGCACATTAAGAAAAAATAATACAATAACACTACGTGTTATTAAGTATTATTAATACTTACAAAACATGCTTTGAAGAACTCAGTTGGGTCATCACCAAGAAGTACTGGAAGCCCTCTAATGGCAACACATCGCATGTCAGTGAGGTCAGAGGTCTGAGGTGTGGTGGTTGCGGAGAAGACATTGCATCATTAATCAACATGAAAGGATTGCATTTATCATAATTTTGTCTTTGTTACTGAAGTCTTAATTTTA